>NC_044381.1:86606521-86980896 GCF_006542625.1 Nomascus leucogenys | reverse complement strand
AACAGATAGGATATGGGAAAATGGGATGCCAGAAAATCCAAGATGTGAGATGGTCACAGCAAACTCATAGAAAGGAAAAGAGAGGAGAGGAGAGGAGAGGCAGGGAGGAAGGAAAAAGAACCATCCATTTGGCAGACTCACTGAGCACCTATTATGCTTCAGGGCTCTGCTGAGTGCTGGACAGAGCAGCTGACCCTGTGTTCTGTGGGGCTAGAAGGAGAGGTAAATTCAGACTGAAAAGATCCAGGAGAATTTCTCAGGGAAGGAGCCATAAACTGGATCTTAAAAGATTTTCACAAGTAGGAAGGGACGTCGAAAGGACATGCTAAGAGAATCACAACAGGTACACCTAAGTAGACAAGTAAAGGAATTTCAAGATAGAGTTTAGAAATGATCATTTATAGAAGAAATCAGCCCCTAGGGCCAGGTTGGGGAGAGATCATAGAGGATCCTAAAAATTCCCAGCTGTCTTTAGTGTTTTGTTTTGTTTTGTTAAAAAACTGAAAGCCAATGAAGGAAGTAAAACACAAACTCAGACCCGAGCTTTGGAAATCTTTGGCGAGGGTATGAGAGACAACAGAGAAGACACTTAGGAGGTTACTATGCTTGAATAAGGCAGCAGTGGGGATGGAAAAGAAGGGGCATATTTGGGCCAACGAAGTGGCTGGGTGCCCTGGGTAATAAGTGTGGCCACACTGTAGATGATGAGCTTAGCAAACCCATCAGCGGCCCCCAAGAACTACAGCCTAGTAACAGGCAAATGTGAGTTTCTGAGTCCTACACTAGGCATCTACATGCACGCTGCCTCCTCCTGAGAGGTGGTTATCCCAGGCTGAAAAGCAAATGCACCAGGTGGAATCTGGACCAACTGGATGAAATAAGAGCACCAAGAACCAAATCCTATCACTGTCTTATGCAACAGGGTTGCTGCCCATGGAGAAGATCAGTGGGCTTCGTCGCTGCCCTACAGGACTTCCACGAGGCTAGGTAGGGCAGGGCGGGATGCCAGAAGCATGCATCCTGGTGATAAAGAAGGGGAAAGGAGGACAAGTGGAGATCAAAATACTTCTTTTCATGAGGGGAGTCCTACAACTTAAATGCCCTTTAGGTTTTAGTCCTCCTTGATCACCAACAGGGCATCAAACCTTTTACTCAGAGGCGGAAGGCATTTATTTTTATTTTCTGCTTGTGCACACACACCCCTGCCCTGTCACTAAATACTAGGGAAGCAGAGGCTGGAGAAAGTCACATGCGCATTCCCTCTCCTCATCCCTCAAAGTCTGCCACCAGCACAAATAAAAACTCCTCTCACTCCAAATCAAATAAACAGAGAGCTCTCCAGGACCCAGGATCCAGATTTTTTTAATCCTCTCAGCCCACTAGCATTGAGGGAAAAAAAATAGAGATTAAGCTGATGGTATTAACAAGGAGCCACAAAATGGTCTTATACTTGGGGTGCATCCAAGAGACCATGGATTATAAGAGAGGACTTAGACTTGTGGGGGTGCAAAGGCAAAGAGGACAAAGAAGGAGTTTCTTCATGCCTGTTTGGTTCTAAGCGTCCTGCCTTTCCTCCCAATGACACACACATCTTATAGGAAGGGTTTGTTAAATTAGCACCATCTCTCCACCTGGCAGGAACAATTTATTCAGCCAAGGGTAGTAACTCCTTACAAAGTTATCCTGAACACTCCTATGAGCTCTGACCAGCAATATGCTCTAAGTTTTCATTGAGCATTACTAAGAACACAAATATCTAGCATGTCACTGAGCCTGCTGGCTTGTGGCAGTGAGCCCTGGATACTCCTGTGCCACCTGACCCTGGGCCACCATCCTCAGCTCATCATCACTGGTAGCTCTTTGCACCCAGTGATATGTGAGATGTGTTTTACCACTGGGGGACTGAGGGAGAAGTTCGGTGGGGAGTGGGGAAGATGGCTGGGGTTGATCTCAACACAACTGGGTGCTGGGCAGTGACTGAACCCCTCTGGTTGGAAAGACAAGATCCCAAAACAGACAGAATTGTTTTCACAACAGACTTGTGGAGATTCTGGACAAAGTGGGAGATGCAGAAGCTGAAAGTGGCATCCAAAAGATTCAAGTTCCCCTTGAGAGATTCTGGGCACTCACAGAGCTAGATGGCAAAGAGAAACAGAAATGAGGTGAGTCCTTCTTCCCACTTCTGCATGAAGCCCATCCCTGCTCTGGCACCTGAATCGACAGCTTTGGCAGCAGTGGGAGATAGTCCCACTCACCTGGACCTGGCTCTCACCATGGGCAAAGCCAGCAATAAGCATCCTTTGGGCAAAGGGGAAATTATAACTTATTTGTGCAAGTATCCAAGGCACCCCAAAGTGGGGGCTAAGGGGAGTTACTGTTTGAGCAAATGAGGGTCTTAGAGTCAATGTAATTTAGGAGTAAATGTGAATGTGGCACCATTGTGTAATCACAGACAGAAGAGACCTGGAAATACTAGTTATAAGAATAGAAGCTAAGGGGAGACTAGGTCCCTTTAGCAGACTGTGGGATTCCAACAGGCAGCCCCAAACTTAGGGAGAACTTGCAAAGGCCAGTGGTGGATCCAGAGATTGGTTTTCCATAAAGATGACACTGGAACTGGCTGTGAGACAAAATGCCTTAGTAATATGGTTTGGTTATTTCGCCACCCAAATCTCATCTTGAATTGTAGCTCCCATAATCCTCACATGTGGTAGGAGGGACCTGGCGTGAAGTAATTGAATCACGGGGGTGGGTTTCTCCCATGCTGTTCTCATGATAGTGAATAAATCTCACAAGATCTGATGGTTTTATAAAGGGCAGTTCCCCTGCACACACTCTGTTGCCTGCTGCCATGTAAGATGTGCCTTTGTTCTTCCTTTGCCTTCCACCATGATTATAAGGCCTCCCCAGCCCTGCTCATCTGTGAGTCTATTAAACCTCTTTCCTTTATAAATGACCCAGTCTTGGGTATGTCTTTATTAGCAGCGTGAGAACAGACTAATACACGCAGTAACTCACAATGTGGCTGAAATGAAGCTAACCTGGCCTAGAGTCCGGTAGAGAGTTTGAAAGTGGTGGGAGTTGGATAGTGCTTTAAATAAAAGGGCTGATCAGCTGAACCTGTTCATGAGCTGAGGCATATGTGTGTCCATCAGATGGACACAGGGACATGCGTGCACACACCCTCACACTCAGAAGAGCCCTCAGGAAGTCATCGTTTGGAGGGCACAATCACTGGCTCTTGTTCAAGAGTCTAGGACCAAGAACGTAGAAGAAGAAAGCTGCCAGCTAAGTTACTTGCAAAAACAATAGCACTGGAAGTCTTCATTTTCTTCCCCTCTGGATCTGCTCTGCACCACCAGACATAAGCCCTCCGATATCACAGTATGTTCCCCAAAGGAGGTGCATGAAGACCTTCTCAGTGTCCTATAAGAGACCCTCATGCCACCGACAGAAGTCATGGACACTCCTTGTCCCTCCTTCAATGGGCCAAATGAGCCAGGTGAGCCCCACACAGTGTGCTTCCGGCTCCATCCCCAATACAGCAAGAGCCCAACAACATCTTAAGTGGTAAGAAGCCCAAAAGCCACCTTCCAGGCCTGAGCCACTGAACCTGCAATACAGACTCTCCTCTTGTCTGGGTCTCCTTTCTCATCCTGCTGCAGAGCTGCCGTTAGCCCTCATGACGCCACTACATGGGATTTTTGGTGTTGCTGCTGTTCGTTTTCTAGCCTTAGAAAATATTTATCCACTCACATATTGTGCTTTTACCAACTACTGTTCCCCTTATCAATACAAAAGGGCCCAAAACAGCCTCACTGTAGCCCACCCATGATAAAAGACTTCCACACAAATTCTAAGCATAGCAGGAAGAAGAGGCAGAGTATTATACTCTCCTGGCCCCTGGGGAGTATGTCATGGCTCTGTAATAACTAAATGGAGAACTGGTATATTTCAGTGTCATAGGATTATCATGAAGGAAAATGTCATTTAAGTGCCTGTTTAATTTGGGTGAAATTCTATGGCATACACACAGGCTCATCTTCATTTCCACTTACACAGTGGAGAGATTTACACTGACAAGGGAGATAACAGAGGAAGAAATACTTTATCCACAGCACTTGAGGAAATCCACTCCCTTACAGCACTAAGCCCTGGGAATGAAGCTGAGCAAGTGCAGACTAAAACAAACAGAAGAGGAAATCCCAGTCTTGCTATATCATCGAATTCTGTTGGGGCTGTGTGTGTTTAACTCGTGTGCTTCCTTTCATTGCTATTTCCACTGTCATTTGAGATCCTGCTGTACTGATTGGTGCCTGGCTTCAGATCACCAAACACACAAGCACATACATGCACACATGTGAGCATGCATGTGTGCACACCCCCAAACACACACACAAAATGCTTTCAAAGTCACAGGCAAAAGAGGAGAAGAAATAGCTTTGCCCGTGTGGGACTGGCGCTGGCGGGTCAGACCATCTCGAGCTGAAAATCCCCACTGCGTCGCTCGGACAAGGATTGATGACCACTGCCCAGGCTCCAGGCTCACGTCTGACTTCGCACAACTGTGAGGCTGTTCTGAGCGGGAGAGAAATCCTGTTGACACGAACTGGGCCAAGGAAAAGTAAATAAAACCATGTCAAATTCTACAGGCAGGAATGGGAGATCAGTGGAAAACCAAAGCAAACCCACTCCTGAGGGAGAGAAAGAATGGTTCTTCCACGTACTAACCCTTTCAGTTCCAGGGCAGAGCAAAGATCTTTCTTTTAAGGATAAAAACCTGTATTTGACTACGAGGATCTTTTTCTATTAGTCCAGACATTTATAACCCTTAAGGTCAGATTTCCCTCAAACATGGGATTAGGCAAACTGATTGAGAGGACCCTTGCCTTTGCACTTAGCAGATCCCATGTGTTAAGCAGTCTTGTAGAAACAAGATAGCAAGGGGTGGGTGGAGCTACTCCCAGAGAGCATGCAGGGCACACCAAGCAAAGCCTGCACACTCTCAAAGAATGGGAACTCCACAGGCTTTTCTGATGCGAAGGATAGCACCCAAAAGACTCGGTACTAATGACTTTTCACCCAGCCCTCAAAGCAGTTCTCAAGACTTTTTATTGACCAGGGAAATGCTCACAATATAAAATTAACTAAAGCCAAAGCAGAATGTCAAACATGTATATAAACATACATACATATAATACATACTTATGGGTGTACATATGTAAGTAATCTTCCTCCCACTCCAGACAGAAAAAGAGAAAGACAAAAGATAGGAAATATACCGAAATGTTAATAGTGGCTGTCTCTGAATGGTAGGAATACAGATGGGTTATAGATGGGTTTGGCTTTTTTCTTGGCACTTTTCTTTAGTTTCTAAGTTTCCTACAAAACACCTGTTTTAAAGGGATGAGAGTGAGGCACACACAGAATCCAAACAGATTGACCCAGACCTGCCTTTAGCCAAGTTGCACCCAAAGTTCTACACCAAATTCTGCTGTCACCTCAAAAGCATCCAACAGTGGCCAGCAATGGCCCACACAAGGCCAGGGACGGAGCGAAGCTTGCTCAGACTCGCAGTGGGAGGGGAAGGTGGAAGGATGCCTTTTCGGCTTCTTGATCTCTGGAAGTTTGATGGGGTTACCTGTTCCTCTGTGTCACACCTACGGTTCTCAGTTCAGCACAGAACAACTCAGTGTCCTTTCTCAACAGTGTCATTAGCATTACAGGCCCAGACGCCCTCTCGGGCAGCGTCTACCCAGGCAACTGCATCCTCACCACGTAGTCTCCCTCTTCAGCTCAGATGACACGGACAGGCAGTCTTCAGCCTTCCCTATGATGCAGCTCTGAATCTCACCAGTTGGGATGAACTCTAATGTCCCAAGCCAAAGTGGTGCTGTGATAGGGGCTGCCAGCAGCACTCAGCAGCCTCTCTAGGGCACACATGTAACCTGTATGGGCCCTCAGACTAGAAGGTGACAAACAGTGGTGATATGTCATCAGCTGGGAGAATGGGAGAGAAATGAAAATCACAGGGCCAAAAATAAGACCTTGCAAGACATGCAGCTCTAGCTTCAGGTAGGGGAGGGATGTGGAGGGACATTGGCTCTCCCATCATTGCTGAAAGATGCCCTTAGAACAAAACTCCCCTGGCATTCATTTCCTTGCAAAACAATTCAAAACCTGAAGGTAGTTTCATACACTAGCTCCACAACTTGCCACATTCATTCATTCCATAAATATTTACTAACCCCCCTCTAAGGTCAGCCACTGTGCTAGGCACAGGATCTGCAGGGAGGAGCACACTGCCATAGTTCCTGCCCCTCATGGTCTTGTGGATGCAATCCTCACTGTTGCTATTTCACATCCTTCTAGGGCCTTGGTACCCTTGACTACAGAGTCAGGTCCCAGGCACAGACTTCAGAGTGGGGATACACCAAAGCACAACCACCCCTGTGCTGCCACCCACATGTAGCAAGCTCCTTGGAGGAGGTTCTTCTTGGTCTGGGTCACAACACGGGTGCCTCTTTAAAAGCTAATTCCATTCCTGACCTGATCCAGAAAAACATATCAACTCTAAAGAGACCCCAGCAAACTAGCTGGAAGAGGGGCTCAGGAGGCCACAGGCCAACTTCTGAAGTTTGCTCAAGCTAATCAGAGTACTTAGCCTAGGTTAAAATACAGGGCTGACTGCCTCCTGATTGGCCTCTGAAAAGATAGGGCTAAGGATGACTTGTGCCGGAGTGTTTGGTCTTGTATAAGAAACTATTTCTTCTAGAGAAAGCAGAAAAAGACAATTTTAAATTTTCTCCTTTTTACCTCGATAGAGTATGTCTCCCCAACTTTTGGTGCATTTAAAAGCATCTCTGAAGGAGACACTTAAAATGAGGTTGCTTTACTTTAAACAGATTCCCCATGCCAGAT
The DNA here is from genome assembly GCF_006542625.1 of Nomascus leucogenys. NCBI lineage: Eukaryota > Metazoa > Chordata > Mammalia > Primates > Hylobatidae > Nomascus > Nomascus leucogenys. The sequence continues at coordinate 86,973,975 of NC_044381.1, read as the reverse complement.
CTAAATCTATTTGGGGTCCCTGTCTCCACCAGAAAACTGCCTTAAAAATTATATTTTAGTATGGAAGTTCCAAGAAAGAAGACTACATTTATCTAAAACCTAGACTATAAAGCACCCAATTGCACTGCTGAAATTTTACAGCATTCTAAGAGGGAATTAGAGAGGAAGAAGTTGTAGTAGAATAGAAATAAGTTTCCAGGGGATTCTCATTTATTGTATGCCTTCTATGTGCCAGGCGCAGGGCTAAGAATTTTAAATAAATTATTTTAATTGATCCTGACAACCACCCAAGAGGTGAATCTTCTGCATCCCACTTTGCGGATGGAAAAACTGAGGCTCAGAAAAGTTGAGCAATTGATCAAGGCCATATAATCAGAATTCAAACCCAGACCTATGGCTCCATTATATGTCAGCCAACAAGGACCAAGGAACTGTGTGAAGATCCAAAGGAGCTAAACCCTCAGTCCAGCCTTGGACTACGTAAAGGCTCAGCAAATTAAAAAATTAAGTCCAATGTTGTGATGTTTTTGCATAATTTAGTAAAGAAGATGTAGACTTCTAAGATCCTACCACCACATTCTTACCTCCTCCCATCTAGTCCGTTAAAAAGGAGAGGAGTAGGACTAAACAAAGACGCTGAGTCCTTCAAAGGCCATAACACCTGGACCTTAGCAGCAATTTTTCTAGGACCCAACACTTCTCCCCTGTGGTTCAGTCCCACCCCATCCTTCCTGCCCCACCTGGCTAGATTGGAGATTGCTCTGTCCCTCTCCCGGGGAACTGCTCTCTAACACAGCAGGATGAAAATAGGAGGGACAAAATGCAGAATCAATGCCATTCTATTTCTGATGTGCGGGAAGGGGCCGTCCTCACGTATGCCTTGGTGGGTGGAGATGGATGCCAGACTAACTCAGTATCAAAGTCCTGGGCCAATGACAATACCCCAGTCGTCAACCAGGTGTGATGCTTCTAGCAGAAACGAGATGTGAGCCTTCAACGGGACACAGCAAAGAAAGGGGTGCTGCTTGGGAAGGTCCTCTGTACTGGGCAGAAAATGCAAGGCAGGTGGTAAAAACATGGACTTCCAGTGAGACACACCTGGGACCCAGTCCTTGGTCCTTGATCAAGATACTTACCTCTATGAGCCTCAGTTTCCTCATCTGTTAAGGCAGGGAAATATGGCAGTTACAGTATCAAAGATGTTCTGAGAATAAAAGAGTGGGTTGGCACATAAAAACTGTTTGATAAATCTTAGATGTTACTACATTAATACTTCTATTATTGACTAAATCAGTTTCTTAAACTACATTCGATGGTTTCAACATATTTTCACTGAAGTTAGCAAGGATTCTAGATATTGGTTTGCAAACAAAGTGAAAGTTTGTATATTTTGTGAAATAGCCAATTTTCTGGCCAGGCGTGGTGGCTCATGCCTGTAATTCCAGCACTATGGGAGGCTGAGGCAGGCAGATCACTTGAGGTCAGGAGTTCAAGACCAGCCTGGCCAACATAGTGACACCCTGTGTCTACTAAAAATTCAAAAATAAGCCAGGCGCGGTGGTGCGCACCTGTAGTCCCAGCCACTCGGGAGGCTGAGACACGAGAATCGCTTGAACCCAAGAGGTGGAGGTTGCAGTGAGTCGAGATCACACCACTGCACCCCAGCCTGGGCAACAGAGCAGGACTCTGTCTAAAAAACAAAGAAAAAAACTGTCTTTTACATTTGTGTTAGCTCATTTCTTTCTAATTTTATATTACAGTGATTTTCAACACACAGCTGTATAAAGAACCATGACAAAAAGAGGTGGATGATATTTTGAGTTTTAAATTCAGAAACAGTACATGTGTTACTAACTGTAGTGAAAAAAAGTCTTTTGTTTTTCAGAAATAGCCATAATGAATTTTTAAAAATAATGAATATTTTAAATGAGAGAACGATGTTATTACAAGCCTACAACTGCCATCCTGTTTCTGAAAATAAGTAAAATACTAGTACACTAAACATCTACTTTTTATTTAGACCTTTCCCAGAAGGGCCACTGGGTTGTAGTAAAAGAGTAAGATAAAAACTATATTGTAAAGATGTATTTTGTAAGAAAACTTTACCCTTTTTCACCTGCGCTTGCTATGGGTAAAACTCAGAGAACCGATCAGTTTAAACTTTTGCTCTGCACCCCATAATGTATGTCACCCTATGTATACTCATCATTAAAACTCTCTCAGTGGTCTGGCCTCTGAGGATACAGTCTGATGTGATATAAGAAGAATTCCATGTCTTCAAGAAATTTTAAAACTGCTGCCCTAGGTTGGTGTAGTCTTGCACAGCTTCCGTCAGAATTGCTCAGAATGTCTCATGGGCTTACGGAAGGTGACAGAAGAACTGCTGCCAGCATCCCCAAAATAATTTCAGCCCTGCCAGAGCTGCCTTTGCTCTGCACCCCCCACCCGCCCCATCACAGCTCCTGTAAGTGGTCACCAGGAAAAAGCTGCACCGCCCTGCCAGCGTCTCTCCATCTTCCGGCACAGGGGCTCCCAAAGCACAAGGGTCGGTCCCCAGGACCACAAAGCCGCCTTTGAATGAATAGAGCAGAGGCCGGCTGTGATATCAGAACAAAGACTGAATGTGCCTAATCCGGCCTTTGAGAGCGGGAGGAGAGGGCTGCACCTGTATGAACAATGCTGCATCTGAAGCCCAAATGGCACCAAAAGGTTCCTCCAGCTCCCACTGCCCCCATTCCTCCTGATGCCTTTGTGGCGGCTTTGTTCCTCACTTCCACCACTCCTTTCACTCAGCACACCCCCAGCCCCAGGGACAGGAGGAGGCATGTGGGGCTGAGGGTGGCGTGGTAGTAAAGTCCCGGAAGGCCCCAGTGCAGCAGAGGAAGCTCATCACCTGTAACATAGCCGTAGTCGTGCATTCTACAGCAAAACAGCAAGTTTACTATAAAGCCACTGACTCCCTCCCTGAGCCCTTCAGGAAGCTGTTCCTGTTCAGGGGCTGTGCCTGTGGCTTCACACATCTGCAGGCAAAACAAAGCACCCCCGCTGGTGGACTCGTGTTTTGCGAAACACGGAGGGCAGTGGTGAAGAAGGGTGTTCGCATTCCCTTGAGCACGCCTTCACCATACAACGCACCGCGCACCAGGTGGAGGGTTGAGGAACAGCTCGGGTTCTGAGGAACGGGATGGCAAAGCCACTCTTTGGACTGCCAGAACAGGCGGATGCTCCGGGGCTTTGGCACCGGTGAGGTCAGTGCCCCGCTCCCTGCGCGACACCTGCTCCACTTCTCATCCCACGCCTTGAGGTATAGCTTGGCTCAAGCTGCGTCACAGGAGGGAAAAGTGAAGAAAACCCCCAGCCAATGACAAAAATCAGAAGTAGAAAGGCAGATTCCAGCCAAAAGTCTGTAGTCCTTTAACTGGACACTAAAGCGTGGCCATTTCTTTCTCTCCTTCCCCACCTTTCTCCATGTAAACCTTGACTGCTGCCATTGCCACATCCCCTGATTTTCAGGAGAATCTTCTCTTATTTTTCATAATTGTGGTAAGACCTGGTACTGCCATAGTCTCCCTAAGCCATCCTTTCTAAACATCTAATGGCTCTCTAGAAATCCTTCCTTAAATCCAACCTAAATCCCTTATGCTGCAATCTAAGCTTATTTCCTGTTGATCAATTCAACAATTATTTCTTGAGTGCTCATTAGAGGCTTGACCCAGCGCCTGCTGTGGGCTCCCAAAGAACATGATCTGGCTCCTTCCTCCAAAAGCCAATGCTCTGGGTCAAGAGAAAAGACCAACAAACAAGGAAGAGCTATAGACTGCCCGCCTGTCATGGAATTGTCCAGAGGACTGACAGCGAGTGGAGCTGAAGGTCTTGGAGAAGGAGGAGTTGGGGCAGCTGGGAAGACTGCCCGGAGGGAGCGGAACTCAGGCTGCCCCTTGAAGGATAAATAACATTTGGCCTCATGGCTGAGACAAGGAAAGGCATGTCAGGCAGAGGAGAGCACCCTGAATAAAATGGCCATGCGTGCACAGGGGACAGAGGAGACACCCATGTGGCTGCTGCCAGATGTCTGTGTGAAGGTGGGATGGCTCCCTCAAGACAGCCGGGCCTCAGTTCTGTGGCCCAGAAAGAACCCGTGGAAGCTTGGGTAGGAAAGTCACTCCATAAAACTGATGTTTTCAGCTGCTTGTTCTGGCCACAGAGGGCAGAACAGAATGAAGGAGAAAGAGAATAAATGCAAAATGGACAGTTAAGAGGCACTGGCACAAATGCAACCATGAGGTGTTGACACGCTGTGGCAGTGGGGATGGAAAAGAAGAATCAACACAGGAGATGGTTTAGAGGAAGATTCTGGAAGCAGCTGTCACCAACTCTGGTTCCAGCCTACTTCAGTAAATGCAATGGAATCAGGTCACCCCCTGCATTCCCAGCTCCAGGCCAACAGCTGCGTCAGGCACTGGGGTGCGAGTGTCCTTGCCTGGGAAGCCGGCTTCAGAAGCCACTAGCTGGCCAGGCTCTCAAGGTCCTCCCTTGACAGAGCTTTTCTGAGGCCTAAGCCCTAAGGCCCAGGAACTCCCACTTCCTGACCCTTTCTCTTGCATACCCAGGGGCCCTCCCTCAGACCTCCTATTCCTGAAACCCCAGCCCAGTGACCTGGCTGCCGTCATTTACCCAGAAAAATGTGGCTGGAACTGACTGGGTGTTGTTCTATCTGCACCCAGTCAGCTGCTAAGGGGAAAAACAGGCCTGCCCCAAAGGCACAGTTTGGTTCGAGCAATTTAAACATAATGTTGCACAAAAGAGGACTCGGTTTCCGCTCACCCTCATGCCAAGAGCACATCCATCTATCCTGAGCAAGGTTTTTGGCACAACACAAGTGCCCCTACAGACCTCTCAAGTGAGGTGACCCAGCAGCTCACGGGCTGCTGGGACGGGCAATGTGGTGGGATGGGCAGTGAGGTCCCTCGGTAACTGGCTGGAGAGGTGCAGAGGTGGGAGGGGTGCTGTCAGGGGGGTGGGAAGGGTGCTGTCAGGGGAGTGGGAAGGGTGCTGTCAGGGGTACAGTCACTGGGGACAAAAGGAGTGAGAGCAGTGGTGGGAACAGAATCAGGAATGATCCAGAAGCCAAGCAGCAGAAGCACATGTGGATTCCACAGCCCATCTCTGAAGTAGATAGAGGGGTTGGGGCTGCTCCCCCAGCCACGTCTCTGCCTCCCTAGGGGAGGGTCACCACAGATGGGGGGCCGAACTCTCAAGTCCTGTACCAGACCCTACTTGCATCTCCAGGAAAGAGACTGATCCTAGCTTGGCCCAGACACTAGGAAAATGTCTCCGAGTAAGAAGGCCTCTCTTTTCCTCCGTCAGCCTAACGCCTCTGGGGCTGCCTCCTTCCTTGTCCGACCAAGAAACAAGCCCCACAGTCTGGCCAAACTCCTAATTAGCAGTAAGAAGCAGTTCCACCTGTGTTTAATCCAGAACCAAGAAGCTCTTTATTGAGTTGTACTTTTCCCTGGGGAGATCATATTCCTCCCTTCTTCTCCAGGGGCTTGGATTCCCAAAGAAGCCTCCAAGATTCAATACTCTGGCTTCCCTGAGCCCCAGGCTTCCCTCTCACACAGCTTCCAGGACATGTCTCTAAAACACCCCAATGTCTTAGAAAGCACTTGGTTTCTCAGGCATCTCTGTGGCCAACGTAGCACAGTAGTTAAGAGTATGGCCTTTAGAATCAGACAGACCAGGATTTCAAATCCCAGCTCCACGACTGACTTGCTGCATGACCTTAGGCAAGTCACTTAACCTCTCTGAGCCTCAGCTTCTTCATTTGTGAAATAAGAATGCTCATTCCATGGATTGGTCATGAGGAATAGTGAGATGATGCATATAAAGCTCGTAGCCTGGCACACTGTAAATACTCGATAAATGGTAGCTATGTCTATTAGGACTATTCCACAGCCCTCAGGCTGAAATTGTTTTGGGGGAGGCAGATGGAGTAGGGAATGGAAGGGAAAGCCTTCAGCAAATGGGGTGCCTCCTCCCTCTTCCTTCCATAATGGGTGAGCATAGAGCCTCCAGGGATCTCTGATGTGGCAGATGCTGGACAGTCACTATAAAGACACGAGATGCCACCTCAAGAAGGTCTCTTCCTATGCAGCTTGCAAGCTTGCCACCCCGGGGAGGCTCCCAGCTCCTGGAAGAGACCTTCCTGAGGGATCGGGACCCTCCAGAGAGTTTCACTCCAGTGTACAGAGACTTCCAGATGGCCATTCCTTCTCCAGAAAGGTATCTTTCCCTGTCCAATATCCCAGCATCAACACCACCTAACAGTTGGGGGCTTGACCCCAACTGTTAAATTTATGACAAGTGTAGAAAAGAAGAACATACATAAGCAGAGGAAGCATTATATGTAATATATGCATGCTTTAACTATTCTGGCTTTGAAGATACATAATACTAATAACTCTACTCAGATGGGGACATTAATTAGGCAAAATGGAGTTCAAAGAATTCTCCATTAATCTAGACTTTCCTCCCAAATTGATATGTGAGGCAGGCTCTTGTTTCACTTGCACTGTGAAATAAAGTCCTGGGAAGCAGAAAAGGGACCCCCTAAAGAGCACCTCTAAAGTAGTACACATAGAAACCCCAAGGCACCCAGCCACACCACACCAAAGATCAGGAAGATCCAGAGCTGGAACCTCGCTGCAGTTTGCAAATCCAGCTATAAAGCTGTCTGGGCTGGGCCGGACCCTCACCCCTGGCTGGCTCTGGCTCTAGCCTCAAACACACTGAGCCTGGATAAACAAACAGGGGATTACGCTGACCCAGACTACGAGGAGACTGCATTTTTGCCTTCTGAAAAAGTTGCAATTTGCCAAGAAAAATGATCTCTGGTTCAGACAAGGAAAATCTCGAAATAAATCAGAGCTGCACACAGGCCCGGCACAGCTAAGGAAGCCTGCCTGCTTCCTGGAGGAGGAGGGCTGACTCAAGGTAAGCCCAACCTCCTGCTTCCCAGCCTGGCAAGCCAGTGACCAGCACCAGCCATCTGGGTGCCAGCCTGAAGCATTCAGATACACAGATCCTCCTCCAGGCCTGGCCTTGGGCAAGTCCCTTCTCCTCGCTGGGCCTCAGATCTGAAGCTTCCTGGACTTCATTCAAGGCACCTTTTCTCTTTGGCAGGAATCACACTGCATCATGCCCAGCATCCCTCCTTTCCCTACTTGCCCAGTTCATCACTGCCTTCTCTTCCCTGCACTGACCCCTTCACCCCTCTGTTTATTCCCCTTCTAGTTTCCTAAAGGGGTCCCTCTTAGCTTCACGTTACAGGACACAAAGGAACTCGGATCCATTACCCCTGGAGGAGGTGACCTGAAAGTCCCTGCGGAACGCTCAGTCTTGCCAAGTACTTGGTTCAGAAGTGAGGAGTCAAGTACCAGCACCAGGCCCTGCTAGCCTCCCTTCAGAAAAGCAGAGCAATGGCTGGAGAAGTGTCTCCACCCCCAAGCAATCCTGCCCCTCCTCAGAGGTTTCCCTGCTACCACCTTTTTGTTGTGGTGGTTGAGATGGAATCTGACTCTGTCATCCAAGCTGGAGTGCAGTGGCACAATCTTGGCTCACTGCAGCCTCTGCCTCTGGAGCTCAGGCAATCCTCCCACCTCAGCCTCCCAAGTAGCAGGGACCACAGGTGCTCACCACCATACCCAGCTAATTTTTTATATTAGCCAGAGACAGGTTTTCATGTGCCCAGGCTGGTCTCAAACTCCTGAGCTCAATCAATCCGCCCACCTCGGCCCCTCAAAGTGCTGGGATTACAGGTGTGAGCCACCACGCCCGGCTCCTCTTATTTAGCCCTACTCCCTCTCCTCCATCCCCTCACATTCTCAAGCAATTATAAAGCCTTTCCTGTCCAGCACTTGTAGGCCCCAGCACAGACACACAGCCAATGCTCAGAAGTTGATGACCTGCAAAACCAAACCCAAAGCCCAGACTTTTTGAAGCCTCCTTGCATGCTGGAACAACTGGAAGTCAGTCAGCACGACATGAAGCATGTTCCACATATGTTACCTCAATAAATCCTTAGCTCTAGTTTTTGCCCTTGGGCATGTTGTTTAACTTCTCTGTGCCTCAGTTCCCACATATGTAAAATGGCATGATAATGGAACCACCACATAAGGATGTTCTAAGGAAAGTGAAGTGCAAGTGAAGACACATGAAGAATTTAGAATTGGGCCTGGCACGGGTTGAGTAATCAGTTAATGTGAGCCATTGTTGTCATTATCATCATCATCACCATGTTCAGGTTTTCACAGCAACCTATAAGCAATCCTGGGCAAATTAACTGAGGTTCAGAGAGGTCAAGTGACTTCCTCAAGGTCACCATGTAAAGAAGTGCTAAAACATGGCTTTCAATGAGGTCTGCTGACTCCAACATACTTTCCACCATTCCGTACCCAATTATGGCTCTTTGGAGCCTATGTGCCATTTGGCTACAACAGGGAGCCAGGCAAGCTTCATCCCTGATGGGGCCCCAATGAAGGGCAGAGAGTGTGAGGGGAGGAACAAAGTTTCTCAGCAATTTGACAGGATTGGTTAGAGATGCTGGCCACAGGACAGAAAGTGGGGTTCTGCTGCCACTGAACAAAAGACCACTTGATCCTCTGCAGAGCCCCTAGGACCTGAGGCCACAAGAGAGAAGCGCTTTAGCATGAGGAGGAATCCAAACCTCTCCTGCATCTGCCACCTAGCCCCTTAAACACTAATTTTTCCACTTTCCCTTCCCCAGCTCTGAAAGTTTACAGGACTGGCGGTCTGTCCTGCCCCATAGCCTAACCCAAAGCTTGAACCCAGAGAGGCTTACTCCTCCCTGGTCCCTTGGTACCAAATTAAATGCAAAAATCCAATCTAGCAGGCGGCAGCTGATTGATTGGCCCTGGTATTGAGCCTTCTCCTTGCAAAACTTGCCAAAATCAGAACAGAATTCAGAGATCTGAGTGGCTTAACTTCATCACTGCCCACAGAATCTCCAATCAGGAAAATCCTGCTTCTTGTTCTTCAAACAAAGTCATCATCCAGGAGAGAACATATTTGTGTCTGTTCCCTGGACGTGCAACTCCCAGACTTTGTCAGGATTTTGGTAATACCAAGTCAGGAGCCAATTCAGGAGACTGAAAAAAAAAAAAAAAGCAGCTTCTGATATTAACCAGCTCCTTGGGCCTCAGTGACAGAGAGTTCCTGGGGGAAGCTGAGTAAGTCTCTGGTGGGGTCAGGAAGAGCTAAGACTCCTCTCCAGGGTGTGCGCAGTCTTCTCCAGATGTGTCTGTCTTTCGTGGTGGTCTGAGATATAAGCAGGAAACAGGGTTTGATTTCCTGCTCTGCTCATTCTGATAAGAAAATTGGAAAAAGAACAACCTCTAACCTACAATGAACTTTCTGGGTGGAGACTACCTGGTCTACAGTGAACCCCTCCATGTTCCAGAGAGCCAGCAGCCCTGATTCACATCTCTCTGTTCACTTCCTCCAGTGTTCAGTCTTTCGGCCAAAAAATATTTGAACCTACTATGTGCCCAGCACTCTTCTTAGTGCCGGAGATGGAGACACAGGGAGTAAGACACACAAGCCCCAGCCCCATGGGCTTTACATTTAAGGGGGTCGCGACAAGCACACACATAAATGGATAAAACAATGTCGGGTGGTAATCTGTGCTCTGAAGAAAATAAAATGGGGTGACAGCACAGCAAGGGACTGGATCCTGTGATTGCAAAGAGACTATAGGGGAGGAGGTGACATTTGAGCACACACTTGAATGTCAACCTTGGGTGCTGCCCACACAAAATCTAGGGACAATCATGGTTCCTCCCCTCAAGAGCCCTCCAATCTACTAAAGGAAAAAAGATGGACACACATGTGAGAGTCACAGCCTACCTCCCCTACCTCCCCTAGCTCCCCTACCTCTTTTCCTCCCCTACCTCCCCCCTTCCCCTGCCTCCCCACCTCCCTTACCGCCCCTCCTCCTCTAGTTCCCCTCTCCCCCTAGCTCCCCCTACCTCCCCTACCTCTCCTACCTCTCCTCCTCTCCTACCTCCCCTAACTCCCCTCCTCTCACTCCTCCCCTACCTCCCCTCCTTCTCTAGCTCCCCTCCCCCCCAGCTCCCCTACCTCCCTTACCTCCCCTTCTCCTCTACCTCCCCGAGCTCCCCTACCTCCCCTACCTCTCCTCCTCCTCTACCTCCCCTACCTCTCCTCCTCCTCTACCTCCCCTAGCTCCCCTACCTCCCTTTACCTCCCCTACTTCCCCTACTTCTCCTCCTTCCCTACCTCCTACCTCCCTACTCCCTACCTCCCCTAGCTCCCCTACCTCCCCCAACTTCCCTAGCTCCTCTACCTCCCCTAGATCCCCTACCTCCCTACCTCCCCTACCTCCCCCTCCCTACCTCCCCTAGCTCCCCTACCTCCCCTGCCTCCCCTAGCTCCCCTGCCTCCCCTATCTCCCCTCCATCCCCTACCTCCCCTACCTCCCCCTGCCTCCCCTAGCTCCCCTACCTCCCTTACCTCTCCTCGCTCCCCTAGCTTTCCTCCTCCCCTACCTCTCTGCCTCCCCTTCCTCCCCTTCCTCCCCTAGTTCCCCTAGCTCCTCTACATCCCTACCTCCCCTGCCTCCCTAACCTCTCCCAGCTCCCCTAGCTCTCCTCCTCCCCTACCTCTCCTAGCTCCCTTACCTCCCCTCTCCCTTACCCTCCCTAGCTCCCCTACCTCCCTAGCTCCTCCACCTCCCCTGTACAAGGCAGGGAGGAGAATGTGGGGGAGGGGAGAGGGGCAGAGGTCAGATCATGTAGGATTCCACCCAGGCCATGGTGAGGAGTCTAAATTTCATTCCCGGGTGCCATGAGCGGGCACTGGAGGGTTTCCCATTAGGGAATGTGGGATTTGATATCCACTTCTAAAGAGGTTCACCCCAGCTGCTCTGTGAAGAAGGATCACAAAAGGAATGAGAAGTGTGGACCAGTGATTTCCAGGGCTGAGTAGATTGTAAATGTTCTCACCACAAAAAATGACAAGTATGTGAGTTCATGCATGTGTTAATTAGCTTGCTGGAGAGACAGCAGTGCAGACAGTGTGCACGCAGCCAATGCATTTGGAAGGTGAGGTCAACAGGATCTGCCGATGGACCAGATGCAGGGGCTGAAGGAAGGAAGGACAAAGAGTGATCTCTAGGCTGGGGCCTGAGTGCATGGATGAGGGGGAGTTGCCATTTGCTGAGACAGGAAAGTCTGTGGGAGGACCCAGTTTGTGAGGGAAGAGCAACCAGAGGCATATTAAATTCTAGAGGCTTCTTGGATATCTGTAGTGGATGCTGTTGACACTCCACCGAGATCCCCTTTTTCTGGTTGGTGCAGCTCAGTTGCTGAAAGTACTGTGAATCTTCTCTCTAGAGAACCGCCTTGGTGAAGGTAGCCCGACCAGGGGACCCCAGGGAGGTTACACTGCCAGCTGCCCACCCCACCAGTGGCTCAGGCCAAGGCAGGACATTGCCAGGCACCACATCTTTACTTAGCCTCTTCTCCTGCCCTATTCTGCCTCCCTCCTACGTAGGATTGATTGAGGGCACACTCTCAGGAGAAAGGGCAGGATAGGTATGTCCCCTGCCTCGGGTACTGTCTGCAGCTAGAAAACCCAACTGAGACCACAGCTAAATGAAGATGTCAAATCGACAGCAGGTCATAGGAGTCTAGAGTAAGGGCTAGAGATACAGTGAGAGTCACCAGGGTATGGATCTACAGCCAAGGGACTCGATGAAATTATCTGGGGAAAGAGCACAGCTGGCAACAGAGGATCCAAGATGAAGGCATGGGGTTGTCCCGCACTGGAAGAGAACAGAGCAGGACAAGGCAGGAGAGGAGATTGAGAAGGAACATCCAGTGAGATAAAGGGAACCAAACAGATCTCTCTTTCCTTCTGGTCCATAATGTTACCCCCTGTGCTCCCACCACCCCAACTCCTATGTGTGCCTGGGTTTCAGAATCAATGAGAGGGAACTCACATTTATGTAGAAATAAATAATTTAAATAATTTTGCTGCATTTACTCAAACATGTATTCAGTCCTGTGAGCCAGGGAGGGAGCTGGTGTGGAGGGTTTACAGTAAAGAGGGCTGAGACCCTGCCCTAGGAGCTCCCCTGGGAGAAGAGAAGTCAACAGGTGATAAGAGTCAATGTGACAACTGATGGGATGCACAAAGTCACAGGTTAACTTCAGTTGGTTTTCAGTTATCTCATCTGTTCATCCTTCCCCTCCTTTTCCTTACACACACACCATAGACACCCAACACAAGGGCTCTATCCCAATAAACTGATACAATGTCAAGGCACTTCTCAAAGTTTGGGTGCATATGATCACCTAGAGATCTTGGCAGCATACAGGTTATCATTCACCAGGTCTGGAGGGGGCCCAGGATGCTGCCTTTCTAAGGAGGATGCTGGAGGCTGCATTTCTATGTGATGCCAACGATGCTGGGCAGTGGCCCACACTTTGAGCACCCATGGCAAAGAGGACACATGACACTGGACTGCAATAGTCAAAGTCAACCTGAACCGCGACTTTCCCCAGGAAAGCCAGTTCTTGTAGCAGAAAGGGTTCAGCTAGCCTTGGACCACACTCCAACACTTCAAGCAGCAGCACGTACTGTGCCCAAGCATTTAATAATGCACAAGACCTTTACGCCTGAAGCATGATGAAGAGAGACAAAAAAAGCAGATAACGACATCACCACTGTTTATTAGGATCGCTGACTTTATGCCAGGCACTGTGCTAAGAACATTAAGTGCATTTTTCAGTGTATCCTCCCAGCCTGCAGTATTTGCACTTTTATTTTACCAATGAGAAAGCTCCAGAGGTTATATTACTAGCCCGGGATGGCACAGCCAAAACCCGGGCAGTCCTACTTTGAAGCCCGAGCTCTGTATCATGACCACTGAGCTGCCTCTTCAGTGAGCTAATGGAGTCTGAAGCCCACTCACTGTGACCTGGGGCACTGCCTGATTCTTAACTGATGGCTGGATCCCGGAGAGGGAGGAGGTTGGGCAGGCAGGAGCAGTTCACCCAGGTGAGGCACCCCAAAATCACGGCCAGCCCAATTCATCCAGAGAACTTCAGGGATCCAGGGGTGGAAAGGGGGCCCCTTCCCTCAGGTAACTTTCTCCATCTTGATTTCTAACCTGCTGTTTCTGGTTCCTATTGCAAAACACCAGTTACTTCCAGACCCTCTGAGCCATTTTATAAAAGGAAAGGAACACATAAGAAACATCGGTTTGTTCTCCAGCTGACGATGCAGTGAGGCCACCCAAGTTAGGGCCCAGCCCAAGCCCTGGGAATGCTCTTATGTTAAAAATGGAAGACTAATAAGATTCTCCTAATGTTTATGTCAGCCCTCACCCTCCCCAGAATACAAAACCCCGCACAGACCAGGGATTTCTTTCACGTCTCTTGCAGATTAGTCCACTCACCTGTGAGGCCCCAGGACCCAGAGCCCAGGAACTCAGCATGTGACACATCAGGGATGTACAACTGTTTGTTGAATGAATTGATGTCCCCTTCTGCCCTACTGAAAAACTTGGCCCAGAATAGGGAAGAACTCAACATTCAATTTCATAGTGAGTCAGTGGAAATGAAAACCAGTGCAGTCTGTGAGACTCATGTCCCAACAGCCTCCCCTGGGAAGGTCCAGGCCTACTGCGTGAGACACGAGGGGTTGGTCAGGCCCCCCCCCAGGCACCCTGTCTCTCCACCAGCCTGCGAGATCTTGCCCATGATGTAATGACCAAGGCGGAAGTCTGCGGCGCTGGGGGCTGTGGAGTCTAGCTCACTCCGACCATGGCCTCCCTGGGCTGTGAGTCACAGCTGAGGAGATGCTCAGGAGGCATCTGGCCAGCCCTGCAGCTGGAAGTCTGTGCAAGAGAAGGTTCATGGCCCAGGTGCACTGAAAAGCTCTCAGGACACCCAGGAGGACCATGGGCTTTGGGCGACCAACTATGGGTCATCACCCACAAGGAATGGAGTGAGGGACCAGGGAGTTTTTGCACCCTAAGAAATCCAGGGCTAGGGAACGCAGAGCAAGGTTCCCCATCTAATGGTGACTGTGAACTAGCTTAAACAATGAGAAGAATTTCACCTCCAGCCACCAGGCCTTTCGCTGTGCTGTGCCCTCTGCCTAGAACATCTCCCTCCCTCTTCACTGGGCAAGTCCTCTTCCTCCAGACCATACCTCAGGCATGGAATCCTCAAGCCAGCCCTCTCTGACCTTCCAGACAAAGCCCGAGGCAAAGCAGATCCTCCTTTGTAGCTCTCACCCCAGGTAAAGTTTTATTTTATTTGCATGATTATTTTATTGCCTCCCCCCACTAGACTGTAAACTCCATGATGGCAGCAACTGTTTTTGCAGTTGTCGTTATATCCTCACCTGGCGCTGTGTCTGGCACAAAACAGAAGCTCAAAATAAGTGTGCTGAAGGAATGTTTGCATTGGGATGGGAGGACAGAGCCATGACAATTGGGGAGGACAGAACCATTTGAATATGACAGGAAGCCGTTGAGATGTATGAGTACATAAATTATGATTCTAAGTCCTAGTTCTGGCAATAGCCCCTTAATAATAATATGAGGGCTGTCTGCTGCCAGGGAGAGCCCCACATCTCATCTGCATTGCCTAATTTACATATCCATAAAACCTACAGAGGTAAGTGGCAGTAACATACCCAGCACTGGCACTAATTCTATCTAGGATCAGCATTTTGGGGTTCACTCGTTCTTACAAGGTCAGCCATAGCAAAGACCTACATATCACGGAAGGAGTTTTCTACTGTCAAATAGAAGGGGCTCTAGGCTTTTGAGCTTCACTGGCTTTTGTCCCCAGTGCAGGGGCACATGCTGTCCTTCTGTCTGCAGATCCAGTTCCCGATAGAGGCTCTGGGCCTCGCTCTGAAGACATCCCTTTACTAAATCCAGTCCATAGCAACAGCCTAGGCAACTGCCAAGGAGAGACAGCATGCATCCATGCCTCTCGGGAGACTAATGGATGATGGCAGGCACCCACCTCCATGTTAAGATGCAATGTATGTGCCTTTTATCCCTACTCCAGGGGAGAAGGAAGGGTGGGGGGTATTTGTGTTCATAGGATGATTTAGTCCAGATGGTTGTATTAATTTCATATTGGATAATCCTTACCCAATATAAGTTATCCAAAATTATATTGGCTAATTGTATAGTTAAAATACATTTTTTTGAAAAGTCTACCTCTGGAAGGTTTCCACTGATTTCATCACAGCCAGGAGAGTGAATGAGGCAGGATTTCCTATAGATCTTAGGCCCACCCAACTCCCACTGCAGCTTTGATGATTGCGAGTTGAGAGCATGAGATCTGAGTCCCACTGGGCCAAGCTTGAGGCCCAGCTTCACATTCACAAGGCTAGCAATTATGGGTTTTGTCAAGTTTAATACCCCCATTTCTTCTGCGGGTCCATAACTAGTAAAATCATCACAGATGTGTTACGATATTACATGTGCCTGCTACATTCTAGGTCTTGGTAAATATTAGTAGTGATAATTGAAGTGGTTAAAATTTTAACTATTATTTTTTAAGTACAGAAGTGGAAAGGTTCAGGGTATATGTGGGAAATAGAGTAACTTCCCCCTTGGCTGCAACACAGGCTGAACAAGACACAGGGCTGGAAAGGTAGAGTCTAAATCAAGGGAAAGGGGCTGTGAGAGCAGCCCAGGGCTTTATTTTTCATCTCCATGGGGAATATCTGAGTTTCTGAGCATGCTCTCTGTCCCAGAATATGAGAGGGTTGCTTGGTGTAGCTCTTTTATGGGCTTGACCTGGCTATATAAGGCAGCAACAGGAATTCCCAAAGTGAAATACCAGCCGCATGGGAAAGAAGACTCTACCCTCTTCTGTAAAAAGTAACCTTAAGTCAGAACTTCTCAACAAACCCACCCTCAAGTGTGTGCATTCTCAGAGACAGCAGCAAAGAAAACACACAGGAAAACTCCAGAGAAGCAGGAATCAAAAACAAACAAACAAAAAAACCCACGATCACCACTCCTCCATTATCCACATAAATAGAAAGAGGCTATTTCCTTTTCCCTGCACCATTTGCCTGGGTTGTATGTGATCTTGTAAGGGCTACCTGAAGCATTTTAGGACACTACAAGTCAGAAGGGACATAGAAGCTTTGTTCTTGGCTCAATATTCTGTGGCAGCTGGGCAGCTATGAAAAGTGTTACCTCTCAGAATAATAACAATAATAATAATGGCAAGTTTTTTGCCAGGTTCTAGGTGTCTAACATGTTAATCCATTTAAACCTTAAAACAGTCCTGTGAAATAAGTGCCTTCTACAGATTTCAAAGATGAAGAAACCAAGGCACACGGAAATTCCGTTACTTAGCCATGGTCACCAGCTGGTAAGTGATGGAGCCAGGAATTGAATCCAGCCAATCTGACCCTAGGGTTCATGGTCAAAATAGACAGGATCAGCCGAGCATGGTGGCTCACCCCTGTAATCCCAGCACTTGGGGAGGCCAAGGTGGGCAGATTGCTTGAATCCAGGAGTTCAAGACCAGCCTGGGCAGCATGGTGAAACCCTGTCTCTACAAAAAAAATACAAAACTTAGCTAAGCATGGTGGTGCACACCTACAATCCCAGCTGCTCAGGAGGCGGAGGCAGGAGGATCACCTGAGACCAGGAGGTCAAGGGTGCAGTGAGCCGCAATTGCACCACTACACTCCAGCCTGGGCAACAGAGTGAGACCCTGTCTCAAAAAAAAAAAAAAAAAATAGGGTAAGTTCTGGGGACTTATTATACAGCACAGCAACTCTAGTTAATTATAACATCTTGTATACTTGAACGTTACCAAGAGAGTAGATCTTAAGTATTCTCACCACAAAAAGATGATAGCATGTGAGATGATAGATATGTTAATTAGCTTGATTTAAGCATTTCACGATGTGTACATAGATCAATGCATATATACATTTTTGTTAATTAGACCTTAATAAGGCCAGGGAGGGAGAGCTGGGGACCACATTACTAGAGGCAGGAAGGGAGATGAAGCAGGTTGTATTTTTTTTTTTAAAGAGGACACTGTGTGTTGCCTCCCATTCTGCCTGCTGCTGTGTTCATTCAGCATCCAACATTCATTAATGGCAGGTCCACTATGTGACTAGAAACTGTCTTTGGAATCATCCCTGAAGGCCCTTTGGAAAGACACCAAAGATCACTGGCCTGCTGCAAGCCCCTCAGCAGATTTTGTTCATGTAGAAACCTGAAAAACAACGTTTGCCGTTTTTGAAAAGAATGTGAAGAAAGAGGAAAAGAACAGCATGACTGTCTTTAAAACCATTTTTAAATGAACAACCGATGTGTTATCATCCGTAGTGTAACCCGCTGAAGACCACCAGCACACACACTGTCTTGTGTTCTCAAGGTATTTACACAACACTCACTAACAAAGCTTCTCCCAGGCCATCACACTGTATGTTTATTTAAATGTTTTCTAAATGTGTCATTCATTGATTAAGAAGCCGTACCTCTAAGTGTTTTGTTTTGCTTTTAACGCAAGCTACACATGTCCGTTCACATGAAATTCTAGAAGCAAGTAAAGTTCACCACAATGGCCCATGTGCACTATAGGCAAACGCTGGGCAGGGCTCAGGCACACAGGCTCCGTGCATTGTCAGCAAGGTGTTTGGGCCAACTGTGTAAGAACTCGTGAATGTTCCACTTTGAAATAAAATTATCTTACTACCCTTCCTTCAAAGTTCCGGCCCTGTTTAACTGAAGAACATTCTGCTATTGCAAAGTGAGCTGTTACCATTTGCAATGTAAATCAGGACTTTCTCACACTTTGCAAAAACACAACAAAAACAAGATGAAATGAGATACATTCAAGCTGATCAAATATCATTATCTGTCCTACAAATTGAGGCTCCTTCTGAATTTGTTTGGAAAAAGAGTTGTCCTGCTGTTTAAAAGTATGAAAACCACCACCGTATTATAATGCATGGTCGGTCTGAGAAGTGAGAATTCATTCACTCAACATGCTTCCAGCATGTTCTAAATCTCAGGCACTGTTCTAGGCACTGGGCTTCTGGCTCTCATGAAGTTTTCATTCCAGCAGGAGGACAGAACCAACTGACAAGTACGTGATAATCTAGCAGGTGGTGGTATGCCCTGCTGAGAAAAATAAGCCAAGACAAAGGGAATGTAAAGGGTGTAAGGAGGGTGGAGATGGCAGTTCTTACCCATAAGTTGGCCAGGAAAGAGTCTCTGAGAAGGTGACATTTGACCAAAAGCTGAAGGAAGTAAACAAGTGAGCCATGCAGTTTTCTAGGGAGAGAACATTCCACACAGAGGGAACAGCAAGGGCAAAGGCCCTAAGGAGGAAATGTACCCAAGTGCTCAGGGAACAGCAAAGAGGTGGAGCAGCTGGGGCAAAGAGGGCAGCTTCAGGTCAGATCAGAGAGGCAGCTGAGGAGCAAATTACATGGGGCCTGGAAGCCGCTGTAAAGTGGGCAGCAGAGGAGTGAATGATCTGATCTACATTCAAGAAAGCTCCCTCTGCTGCCATGCTGCTCTTAGAGGGTAGGTCCCAACCAAAGGCTGAAAAGAGAAGACTAGTGTGGCAGCTACCGCAGTAATCCTGAAGAGAAAGCCTAATGGCCTGGACCAGGCTATAGCAGCAGAGGTGGCAAGAAGCAGGTAGATTCTGGACACATTTTTAGAGTAGAATCACTAGGATGTGCTGATGGATATGATCTGGGATGTGAGAGAAAGAGGAGGGTCAAGGATGACCCTGAAGCTTTCGTCGCACCTCTAAAGATGGAGCTGTCATTTATTGAGTTGAGGAATGGGTAAATGGGTTTGGTAAGGTTGGTGGGGAAAATCTGGGGTTTTGGTTTCATGTTGGTTTCAGATGCCTATCAGATGCCCACATAGAGATGTTGAGCAAGAAGGCAGATATGTTGGTATGGCTCTATCCAGACTAGAGACATAGATTTGAGATATATCTGCATACAGATGCTATTTAAACCATAAAAATAGACAAGATCAGCAAAGGAATGAGAACAGAGAGTGTTCCTAGGGCTGAGCCCTGAGGACCTATACCATTACAGGTGAGAGAGATGAGGGGGAGCCAGGAGATAAGACTAACTGGGAGCATCTGGGCAAGTAGGAAGAGAACCAAGTAATGTCCCAGAAACTGAGGAAAGTGTCCCATGACGGAGGCAGTGATTAACTGTGTCAAGAGCTGCTAAAAACCCAGTACAATGAGGTCTGAACATTGCCTGTATCTGCACATTAGCCAGCTTGGAGGTCATTGGTGACACTGACAAGTTGTTTCAGGGATGTAGTGGAGACACAAGCCTGACAGGTGTAAGTTCAAGAGGAGACAGAGGCAAGGGATCAGGGAAAGCATGTATAGACCATTACAGAGGGTTTTGCTGCCAAGGACAGCAGAGACATGGGATGCTAACAAAAAGGTGACAAGGTAGAAATTATAATAGGTTTGACAACAAGGAAATGATCTAGTGGGAGGTGGTGGATAGTGACACAAAAGACAGGAGACAGTGGCTACAGTAATGTCCTTGAGTAAGTACGAGATATGACCTAGCACAAAATTGAGGAGTTTGCCCCGTACAGATGCAACAGCAGTTCATCCACAGTGACAGAAGGTTCAGGGCACAGACATGGGTAGATTCAGAGATACAGTAATGGTAACCTGAAGAAACTATCTTTCATTGCCTGGATTTCTCAGTGAAAGAGGAAGCAAGGCTGAGATTGAAGAAGGAGGACCAATGTGTTGGAAGTTTGAGGACAGAATGTGTAAACTGGCTGGGTGCGGTGGCTCACGCCTGCAATCCCAGCACTTTAGGAGGCTGAAGCGGGTGGATTACCTGAGGTCAGGAGTTGGAGACCAGCCTGGCCAACATGGTGAAACCCCATCTTTACTAAAAATACAAAAAATTAGCCGGGCGTGGTGGTGGGCGGCTATAATCCCAGCTACTTGGGAGGCTGAGGCAGGAGAATCACTTGAACCCAGGAGGCAGAGGTTGCAGCGAGCCAAGATCATGCAATTGCACTCCAGCCTGGGCAACAGAATGAGTGAATGAATGAATGAATGAATGAACGAACGAATGAATAAAATAAATTAGGAAAAAGAATACGTAAACTAGTCTTCCAGCACACCCGAAACATGAATGGACTAGAGGAAGAGAACAGAACTGTCAGGCAGCGCTTGGAATAAGTAAGAACAGGTTTCTAGTGAAAACAGTCAGAATGGTCTCATTAATAAGCATTACAGTTGGAAACCAGGTAAGACTTAGAGAGGGACAGACATCTCTGGTCACTGGGCATCTTCTCGCATGATAATGGCTACTTCACCAGACCTAGGCAGCTTTGTGTGTGTTTGTTTGTTTCCTTCCTACTGGTGTCTCCCACTTCTGATCGTTTGGGTGTTAAGGAGCATTTTGAATGCATCACTAAATAGAAGAGGCAAGTAACAAGCAAGTCTGACTACTCTGAAGATGCCTTTTAGTTTTTTCAGGGGTCTGCAAACTACTGTGGGGAAACGGGTGCACAAATCTGGCCCAGCTCCCCAATTTTGTAAATATAAGGCTTTATTTACTTTATAACTTAGCTATGCCCATTCTTTTCTTTTACATAGTATCTGTGGCTGCTTTTGCACTATAGTGGCAGAGTTTAGTATTTGCAACAGAGACCCTATACCCCACAAAGCCTAAAATATTTACCATCTGGTCCTTTACAGAAAAAGTTTACAGACACCTAATTTATAGCAGTGGTTCTCAAACTTTGGGAGCATCAGAATCACGCCAAGGTCTTGTTAATGACAGACTGCTGGGCCCCATGCCTAGACTTTCTGATTCAAGAGGTCTTTGCTGGGGATCAAATTTGCACATCTTCCAAGTTCCTTGGTGATACTGATGCTGCTGGTCTAGTGACCATAATTTGAGAACCACTGCTTTAGGAAGCCCATTATGCCACATGATCAGGATCTTATTCATGACTCTACAGTGAACTTGAGCATTTCCACTCTAACTCTAGGTTCCAATGTATAAACAGACAGAAGACATACACTCTAAAAAGCTTCTCCAAACAGGCAAGGAATGAGCCAAGGAGATAAGGAAACATAAACGTCATGTCATTCCCTAGAACTCTTAAAACCCTAGCCAGGGTTTCTCTCAGGGCTGCTGTATTGAGCTAGCTTATTAGCAGCCATGAAAAGAAACTCATTTCCTCTTGCTTCAGAAGAGCATCAGAAGTCCCACACTCAAAAGCAAAATCAGATCAACAAATATTCCCACCACTGTGCCAAGGCTATTTCATTTAAATCAATTCTACCCCACCAACCGCAGGGCCTTCTCCTGACACTCATGTATTCCAAGTAGCTTGGCCAGATTTAGCAAATAAAAGTACACAATGACTAGTTACTCTGAATTTCAGAAAAGCAAGGAATATATTGTTTAGTATAAGTGTGTCCCATGTACTGTTTGGAACACACACACACACACACACACACACACACACAAATTCATTGTTTATCTGAAATTCAAATTTAACTAGGTGCCCTGTATTTTATCTGGCAGCCCTAATGCTAAGGTTCCCTGAAACATCCAATCATATTTTGCTTATTTTGTCTTCCTAGGAAGCTGGTAAGGAGTACACAATTCACATGTATAAGAGTACATAGAACACTGGGTATCAGTGGAAAATGTACCATGTTCCCACCCACAGGAGAAGACATACAGTCTAGCAGAGCGGAAAAAAATAGAGGAATGACTTTGTTACCCAGCAAGAAAACCCTACAGATAGAACCGCAAAATCAAGGTGCCAAAGGCTTTGAAGCCGTGCAGAGCTGTTTGTCCCCACACTCGCTGGCCTTAAGCTATCGTCTGGGTTTTTCTACCCTTCTTCATTGTCAAACTGTGCATGATCTGTGTCTCCACTTGCCAGCCATTAGCCATCGTTCCTCCCACTTTCTAATTTGATGCTTCCAACTTTCAAAGGAATTGAAAGTAATAGGCTTATTCAAATTGTGTTTAAAGTGAAAAATAAACAGGCCTGGATATTTCCTAGTGAAATAAGGGAAAGCCTGACAATTTCTCCTAAGCAGAAAGTAGCCACACAAACTGAAGGTTAAAGACAAACTGCAGCCTGAGGAGGAACGCAACCAGGAGGGTGAAAGAATGCAAGCCTCTTCTACCACGAGGAAAAAAAAACTGAGAGGGCCTTTTCCTTTTCCTCTCTTCTGCCTGGAAAGCAAGTGTTATGGCTGGAGCTCCAGCAACCATCTTGCAACCTTGAGAAAGCAAGCCACAACCGAAGGATGATGACACAGAAAGTGAGAAGCTGGGTCCCTGGCCACCTATCACCTCTGAATAGTCTACAGCTGGAATTCCTTTATGTGAATCATGTATAATTATGCCTTGGCTGGGTACAGTGACTCATGCCTGTAATCTCAGCACTTTAGGAGGCTGAACACAGGAGGACTGCATGAGGTCAGTAGTTAGAGACCGGCCCAGGCAACATAGCAAAACACCGGCTCTATAAAAAAAAATTTTCAATTAGCTGGGTGTAGTGGTGCATGCCTGTAGTCCCAGCTACTCAGGAGGCTGAGACAGGAGGATTGCTTGAAGCCAGGAGTTCAAGGTTGCAGTGAGCTATGATCATGCAACTACACTCCAGCATGAGTGACAGAGCAAGACCATGTCTAAAATTTAAAGAAAAAGGAAATTGTGCCTCAACTATGGTTTAGCATCTGTTAACAGCAGTCAAAAATACAGTTCAATATACTTGTGCTATTTACTTCTTTCAATCCTGACAATAGTGACCATACACATGACCTCATTTGGAAACAATGTCCAAAACATTTAAATAGAAATGCAAATTAAAATCATAATGAGATACCACATACTATTAGAATGCTAAAAATAAATATAAATACCTAAAAAATATCAACAATACCAAGTGCTGACAAGGATGCAGAGCAACTAGACCCCTCACACATTGATGGTGGGGATGCGAAATTGTACAGTCACTCAGGAAAACAGTGTAGCAGTTTCTCATAAAGTTAGCCGTACATTTACCATATGACCCAGCAATCCCACTCAAAGTGTCCACTGAACAGAAGTGAACACTTATGTTCGTACAAAAACCTATACGTTAATGTTTCTAACAGCTTTACTCATAATTGCCAAAAACTGGAAACAACCCAAATGTCCTTCAACTGGTGAATGCATGAACAAACCATGATACATTCACATCATAGAATACTACTCAGCCAATAAAAAGGAATTCCAATATATGCAAGAACATGGATGAATGGCAAATGCATTATAGTACATGAAAGCAGCCAGACTCAAAATACTACATAATTCCACTTATGTAACATCCTTCTAGAAAAGGTGAAACTATAGAGACAGAAAACAGACCACTGGTTGTCAAGGGTTAAGGTAGAGGGAGTAAATGAAAAGGAGCAAACAAGAGAATTGAGGTGGGGAGCAAGGATGGAACTGCTCTGTGTCTTCATTGTGGTGGTTACACAACTGTATGCATTTTCAAAATTCATGGAACTGTTCACCAAAAACTGTGTTGCATTTACTGTATATTAATTTTGAAATAAACTTTGAAAGTTTAAATATGTGATCCCTGGGCCACAGGGCTCTCCTGGGCCTTCTACCTTGGGCCCAGTCTCAGTATCTGCCCTAATCTATTCCATCTCCAGCCTTTACCCCCAGGCACAGTCTGGATATACCTCCAAAATCTAATACAGTGGTAGACAGAGAGGATTCTCCATCCAAATCCTGGACACATTTTAACACCAGCCACTAACTGACACTCCTGAAACACAGAACAATAGCTATATTGTATGCTGCGCCATACAGGCCACTGCATAAACATTAGCAACAAGTTCCATGGTGACTCCCTGCTACTGGCCTTTGCAGCTGTCCAACTCCCAGGACTTGAGGATCTGCCCAGGGTAACATGGAGTCTGGATACAGTTCAATGTGTCAGTCTTAAATCTATAGCTTATAACAGTCTCCGTCCTTGGAAACTCCCTGGTAATAACACAGACAACAGACCCGCTCCCACTAAAGTCCCCAGTCTCAGGCTTCCAAACAGCTGTCCTTGATGGCCTCCCAGAGGACAGCATACCCTCAAGTCCTGAATATCCAGGGTTAATCCCTACAAGTCAGGCCATGGAAAATCCGTCTGCTCAGGAGGGATCCTGACCAGGGGTGCATTTGACTTGACACCTCCTCGGCATAAACACAGTCTGTCTCTCTTGACCTTATGCAGCTGCTGAGCCCAGTTTATTAAAAATTGAGTATCCAAGGCTTATTGCAATAGGGGCATTTTTGTCAACCAAAAAAAAAATCTTTCAAACATAAATCATTTAAGCTACCCTCCACATTCTCTGGCATGAAATAAACAGAGGCTGTCTTGTAGGCAGAAGGTGCCAGAGTGGCTTTGCCAGCTTCATGCCTCCTGCCTGGCCATCGTATACTCCACCTTAGATGTTCAAAATATAATAAAAACCTGCACAGAAAGGTTTCTTCCCAACCGTTTCTTCCCACCCACCTGTGTGGGTGACCTGAATCTTGCTGTGCTGTGCTATTAAGGCAGTATGGCACATTGGAAAGCACAGGACTTTGCAACTAGACAGAGTAGGATTCAAATCCAGACTCTTTCCAGGGGCCTAAGTACTTTTCTTGAATTATCTGCACCTCGGTTTGCTCAATCATAAGCGGGAAAGAAAATCGGTTCCTTTTGCAGAACCAGTTGACAGAAATAAATGAGAGTCTATGTAAAACACCTAACGTGGGACTTGATCCATAAAACATGTTCATCGTATTAAATCTTTTTTCCCCTAAGTAATTTCCTCTATCTAGAATTGTTCCACATAAACCTGAAAACATAAGCTAACACAGAAAGCAGAGGCAGATGATCTGTCACCAGGAGGAGACCATCTGCTCCAGGCTAGGAAACATAGTTCAAAGGAGTGAATGACATGTGAGCAAAGAAAAAGAAATTTGGTCTCCAATCATGTCCTCTTGACTAATAATCAATGGAGTCCTGTCCTGGGGAGTGCTAGACCCAAAAACCTCTGCTCCCTCACTCCCCAATCCTCATTCTCACCCGGTTAGAATTATTTTTGGCCGAAGAATCAATGATAAATTAAATGGCCAATATCCATGAGAATACAGATTTTTCAAGTGTTTTCATTGCTTCTACCTCCTAGGGTACCTTTGGAAAATACCCTGACATTTTCTGGAAACTTTTTACACAGCACAACTTAAAATCTAATTTTCCATTCTCCAATGGAAAATAGCTCTTTACAAAAACAAGAAACTGAATATTCATTTAAGATACAGTCACAATTTTGAAAAGCTTTTACATAAATCCTTGCCAGAAATCATCCTTTCCCAATGCTACCCTCTGAGCTTAAAGCTGTCTCCCTGCCATGCCAAACTTTCCACCACCTAGACACTGCAGTGGGAACTTTGGAGGTCAGCATTGGAGGTACCTGCCTGTAAACTCAAAGTGAAGTCCATCAGAGGAAATGTATTTGCTTAGAGAAGTCTACCACAAAAAAATAAAGAAGAGCTCAGCCAATTCCTGCTATCAGACACAGCGTATTACATGTTCAGGTCATAAGGCAACATTTCACATGCTAAAGTAAAATAACAAAGCATATAGAGTGAATATGCGCCATGATTCAGGGACACCAAAAACTCACATATTTATGACGATATGCTGCTTGATGCCATCACCAATAGATAATTTTTCAGCACTTGATACAGTGCTGAGCCCTAGGAGTATGGAGATTTAAGACAGTCCCTGTCTTCTGAGTTCTTTCAATATAGTTGGAAATATGGAGTCCCTGCTCTGAAGGAGTCCACCCATAGTCTAGTGGAGCAAAGAGATAAATCTACAGTGAACAAGCCAATCCATCACCATAGAGGGCTTTAGGAGAGGTGAGTATAAAGTGCTGGGAGGCAGAGAAGAAGAAGAGAGGGACATTTCAAAGAAACAATTGAGAGAATACAATTCTTCCAAATAGATTCGTCTCACACACACACGCCCACACCCCAATACCTAAGATTAAAAAGGGAAAAGAGGCAAGGAAAGAGAAACAAAACTGAAAAACAACTCCCCTGCACTGTTTTGAGCCCAGCCTGCCCCAAGTCCTAATTGTACCTAAGGAGGTTACCACAATAAACTGGAATGGTCTCCTCATCCAGCCTCCAACACTAACAGGAAGACCTGTGAGAGAGCACTGGAAGGCCAGCACGGCACCCACAGAACCCAAGGCACTGTCAGAAGGCCAGATAAGGAAAGCAAAGAGGATGCTGAGGCCCAGGGCCTCCCAGAGCTGGCTAGCAGATTCCCAGAAGTCTACTGTGTTCTTTCCTATTCTTTGTCTAAACACAGCCTATCCTGCGGCCAGAGTCTGTCCGTGTTCCCACTACCCTCTAGCACAGCAGCCACCAAGAAGATGCAAGACCTCATCCAAGGGTGTGAAACATTAGGAAAGGGTCACCCACAGGCTCACTTACCTGCATACAGGTAACTGTGCAATATTATAGTCAGCTTTCACATTTGAAGTGAACACACATGCAGATTCAGTGGTTGCTTTGGTTTTATTAATTCTATTTATACACACAAGAAATACATGTTCCTTTTACACGAGGGAAATGAAAGTCTCCATAATACTGCCACCCAGAGAAAACACCCAGATCAATGTTTTGGTGTGTACTCTTTTTTCTGTGCATATTGGTCATTTACAAAATGGGTCTCTACAATATGATGTTTTACACCTACTTTTTTCCCCACACTGAATCCATTGTGAACTTATACATGTCAAAAACACAACACAATTTTTATAGATTTTTGCGACATAGATCTGTGTCACAATTGATTCACCTATTGCTGTGGTCTGAAAGTGTATGTCCCTCCAAAACTCATATGTTAAATCTCCACCCCCAATAGTATTAGGAGGCAGGGCCTTTGGGAGGTGATTAGGTCACAGGGGAAGAGCCCTCATGAATGGCATTAGTGCCTTTATAAAGGAGGCCAGAGTGAGACCCCTCACCCCTTCTGCTATGTAAGATTAGAGTGAGAAGATGGTTATCTATAAATAAGCTCTGTATAAGGAACTTTATAGATAAGGAACCTCACGAGACACTTGTTGGCACCTTGATCTTGGACTTTGGGCCTCCAGAACTGTGAGAAATAAATTTCTGCTATTTATAAGCTTACCCAGTCTATGGTATTTTGCTAGAGCAGCTCAAATGGACTAAGATACCTACTCTACTTGGGTTCATTCTTAATACTTCTCTTTCATTTTCTGTCTTACTGGATGTCGGCAAATGAGAGGCACATTACCCTTAGAGCTAAAATAGCAGTTACCTTAAATTCTGGGCCCACACCTTTGTTCTCTCTACCCTTGTTCATTACAAGATAAAGTGGGATCTGGTATTCTTCTCTTTTGTGTAACTCCAAAGGGAGAACTAGGATCAATGGGTAGAAGACTCAGAAAGGTAAAATTATATTTAATAGGCAAAGAAATCACTATATATTTAAGCAAGAAAACAGATAATCAGTAAGCATGTTACAGAAAAAAATTCTCAGAGTAGAGGCAAAAAGATGATATCAAGATTCCATCTTTTTTATAAATAGACAGTGAAGTTAACTAATTTTTGCTATCAAAATAATAATTCCTCCATATAAGACATTAAATGCCATAGTGCTGCTTCCGTGGTTGTTAATCCCTAGACTAGTTTTAAGTTCTGGCAGCCCAGAACTTAAAACAGTCATGGCCCCCAGCCTCAGAAATTGTCCCCTCCACCACCCATTAAACCTCCTTCCCTCTACACCAGAGGTTGTTCAAGAACATTTTCTCAGAAATATGACTGTTTCCATCTAATTCCTCCTATTTCCCTTAAGACATTCCTCTGGTATTTTTTTCTTTCTGCATCTCCAGCCTCTTTCTCTTCTCAAATCTCTAACATCTTTTAAAGAAAAATTTTGACTTTGCGTCTCCATCTAATTTCCACTGTTTCTGTCCCTTGTTTCATGGCCAAGCTTATTGAAAAAGTGGCCCACACTCCATTTCCATTCCTCTCTTTCATGGCAATCTTTGGCCTTCATGATGCACTGAAGATGTTCCTATTGAAGTCACTAATGGCTTCCTAGTGGGCAAATTCAGTGGAGGTCTCTTAGGTGTTCACTGTCCTGACCACTTCAAGCGTTCCCTCTCTCTCAGTTGGCTTCCAGCTTCTCTTGACTCCTCCTTTTTGTCCTTGTTCTGGTTATCTATTTGTATAGCAAATTTTCCCAAAACTTAGCAACTTAAAGTAAGAATTTTATAATGCTCACAGATTCTACAGGTCAGGAATTCAGAAAGCACACAGAGGGCATGGTTTGTCTCTGCTCCACAGAGGACTCAAAGGCTGGGGTTGAATTTATGGCTGGGGGCAGGAATCATCTGCTGATGTCTTCACTCACACCTGGCAGTTGATGCTGGCTGTCAGTGGGACATCAGCTGAGGCTGTTGGCCAGAAGACCTACACATGGATTCTCCCTGTAACCTGAGTCCTTCAAATCATGGCAGCCTCTGATTCTTACACAGTGGCTCAGAGCTCCAAAGGTGAATGTCCTAGGAAAACCAGCAAAAGCTGTATCTTCTTTTATTACCTAGCCTTGGAAGTCTCCTAGCAGCACCTCCACTGGAGTCAAACTTTCCCAGACCATGGGAAAGGAACATAGGCCTTGTCTCTCTGGGAGGAGTGTCAAAATCCCATGGTAAGAAGGGCATGTGGGATAGAGGAGATTCTTCCAGCCATCTTTGGAAAATGCAATCTGCTACAATCCTCTTCCATGATTTTTCTTCCTATGTCCAACTTAATGGTAGCATCATCCAGAGTTTGATCACTGACTGATATCACACTTTTCCCTGGTCAATTTTATCCACACCAACTCTCATCTACACATTGGTGACTACTGGGTCTACATCTGATCTAGAATGTGCAAATATCTTCACTTAGATTTCTTAAGGTGGCTCAAATTCAACACATCCAAAACAATCCTTCTTGGCCCCTCATTAAGTCTGCTTCTCTTTCTGTACTACCCAATGTGATTCATGACACCACCTAATTTCTGAAGTCACCTAAGTAAGAAAACAAGTAGGCATCTTTGATTTCTCCCTTTCACCTTCACCCTTCCACATCCAACTGGCTGCCATCTTTCAACAATACTGCCTGCTTGATATTTTCAGTTCTTCTTTTCTTCAACCCCACTATCATCTCATTGACCTTAACTCAGATGCGCATTGTGTCTAGGTGGGTTTTTGTAATTAATTCATAACTGGTCTCCCACCCTGCAGTCTTGCACCCCCTCCAAACTACTCACTGCTTGATCTTTCGAAAACATTATTCATGTTACTCTCCTGCTTAAAATTCTGTAATGATGCTCACTGCCTACGGCAACAAGTTGACATTCCTTTGTGTGTAGGTGCCTTGTCCCTCATGATGGGTCACCACCTCCCTTTCTAGCTACCCTCCTTCTATTCCCTCACAATCAACCTACATCACAGCATCCTGAACTTCTTGCAGTCTCTAGAACATACTTTCTCATATTTCTGTGCCTTTACACATGCATTCCCTCTGCTTGGACGTTCCTCTCCAACTCCTGCCTTAGAAATTCCTACTCGGTATCAAATACCTACATCAGATGGGATTGCTTTGACTCTGCCTTCAGAAGACTCTCAGCTCCTATGTCCTATGTGTTGCCATAGCACCTCTTCCCAACATCATCATATTGTTCTTACACATAACATTTTCACATGATGTTATCATTTGTTTGTATTATCATCACCATTCTGACCACCATGACCATATGAGTCTGTATTTGAAAGGAATGCTATCAGAAAACACCCTCTTCATTACAGGCAACCCATTAGAAACTTGATAACGAATCAAAGAAGACATGATTCTGTCTAGTGTTAAGAATGAAATAACCATGATGAGCAGTGGCGGGGTGGTGTTCTGTGATATCCTACCACCTTCAAGAGGAACAATGTTGAAGGATAAATGCTAAATCTGGGCTACCAACACTGCATGGGAGACATCTCCTCATGTTTTGGTCACCACAATCCCATGAAGGAAGTATGATTACCTCCCATTTCACCTATGAGACCGAGTTTCAGACAGGCTCCATGATGAGCACAAGGCCCTCAGCAGCAGGTGGCAGAACCAGCCTTCGAGCCCACGAAGGTCTGACTCCAGGGCCTATGCTATTGCACTGTCTCTACTACTTTCCTTAGTCTCAAGTAGCTGATGCTTCACCTCTCCTGGGCATTTTCAGGACAGATCAGTAACCCCAGAAGTCACATGTGCGAGAGCCTATGAAGAGGAGCCACCAACAAGGCTGAGGAATGCCAAGTGTTAAACCCCATAAGTGACCAGTAGAGAAGGAGCTGTTGAAAGGTCTTCCCTTAGGGGCATGTGCTGGAGAAATCTATCCCTTCGGAGACAGTGGCACCATTGTTCAGATAAGTTACACAAACATGAGCAAGAACTAGATCCCACCAGCAAGAGAATTCACACACGCATGCTTGGCAAGTGAAGCTCCAGATTGAGGCAGCTGGTTTCACTCATAGGTGGGGAGAAGTTCCACAGAGGTGCATTTCTGATAAGGTTTAGTTCATTACAGAAGTGTATCAGTCCTAACTCTCTATTGTGAATGACAGAATATAAAATCAAACTGACTCAAGCAAATAAAAAAAATTATCGGCTAATTTATTGATGTATAACAAGCCACTCCCAAGACCTTGTGGCCTAAAATAAAAACTCTGATTCTGTGGGCTGATGGGGCCGTCCACCTGCTGGTTTCACCTGGGCCCCCCAGTGCAGCTGCATTCAGCTGGAAGGTCAGCAAGGCTGAGGTCCGAGATTACCTCACTGACATGTGGGGCAGCTAGGGGACTTCGGTTCTGCTCCACGTGATCTCTCCTCCTCCAGTAGGTTAGATGGTTTTCTTAAAGGGTGGTCTCAGGGCTGAGATCCCAGCGGGTGAAGGCAGAAGCTGCAAGGACCCCAAGGCCTAGTCTCCACAACTCACATCAGTGTCACTCCCACCACCTTCAAGAGTCCAAGCAAGTCACAAGGCCAGCCCAGATTCAAAAGGTGTGGAAATAGACCCCATCTCCTAATGAAAGGAGCCATAAAGAAATTGTGGCCATATTTAATCTACTGTAGGAAGCTACTGGCTCATATAAACAAGAGATTCAAGGAAGCTTTCAGCAGAGTGGGATCCAGGTGTTCACAATATATTATAAGAAACCTGTCTCTTTCCTCTCTCAGCTTTCTTTTGCTCTGTGTTGGATTTATTTTGAAGCAAGCTTTTCCTTCATAGTGACCAAATAACTACCAACCACTACAGGCCTACATCTTTAGAGCATACCAACCCCAGGGCTTCTCTTTCTCCAGAGTTTCAATAAAAAGTCTCCAGATTAAATCCACTGGTCCAGCATAAGTCACATGACCATTCCTAAACCAGAGGAGGGCATACACTGATCAGGCCTGGGTCATGCATTCATCCTAGAATTGGGAGGTGGGATCAGTCCACTTGAGTTATGAAGAGTAAGAGTGAGGGATGGGTGTTCCCCAAAGGAAAGTAGAGATTCTATTGCCAGAAAAGACAGAGTAGAGGCTGGGCAGACCAAAACAACAGATGTTTCCTACAATAGGCGTCTCAAGATGGTGACAAGGCAAAGAGCCACCACAGAATGCACTGAATTTCCCTCTCCCAATGCATCACAGAATTTTGCCAGCTGACAAGTCCCTGTTTCCCAGCGGGGTGGTGTGTGCACCACTGAACAGCTTCTTGTGCTTGTTGTGCATTTGAAAAACAAAGACATAGGACAAAGCCTTTTGCAATATGCACTTGCACAATTCTTCAGTCTGGCAAAAGATATTCTTTCTCAGACATTTGTCAAATTCCTCCCTAAGATGTCCTACCCTAATAGGAATCAGAATACTTTTAACTCAGAGTTTTTTTCTGGAACATGCAAACACAACATCCCCCTTGCTTTCCACAGCCCCATCATAGGCCAACTCATAAAATCATGGAAGCAACTGGGTCAGCACTACATGAAGGCTGAGGGACAATGTGAAGATGTGTGCCATCAGTAAATTAATAATTCCCAGACCACCTCAGATAGTCCCATCCCCAAGAATATTTACAGTTTAAACTGCAGAAATTAGGATATCCACAACAAGTGAATGAATGAATGAGTCAAAGGCTGAACAAAGGAGTGAGGAAATGAGTCAAAATGCACCTCCTGGGTAGAGCCGTGCTTCAGGCCCTGAGCAAAGATGGTCAGAGGACAAATGTACTTTAGCAATTCAAGCAGCCCTTCTCTTTGGACCCTCGTGGACTATTACTAATTTATGCTGTAGCACTTCTCTTCATCTTCCTGGACATCTCCTGAGTATGGGAGAAGGAGCTGAGAAAAGATATCTCTCATTTTAAATTTCATCACATGGTATAGCAGTTGCATGTGACCTTTAAGACTTGGTCTTCCATGGAATTGGACATCATCTTTCTAGAACTGCAGCTGCCCAGTTGAGATTCCCAATTTCATGTCAGTAGAGGAGCAGCTCCAACCCAAAAACAAGAAGAGGGTAAGAAAAATCTGTCCTCGAAGAAGAGGATAAGATTTTGCTAATAAGGGCCAGTTACAAGCTGGCATGACTAAAGGTCATGCTAAACCAGGCCATTGTGGCATGTGGCCATGAGTTTAATCAGCTGTGGCAAGCACAATGATGGAGAAGTGCAATTCACGTTGTTTTAGCAACAGGGAATGCCTGGTTATCAGGTTTTTCATAATTAACACAAGACGAGAGCCTTTGGGTGTTGGGGACAGGCAAGAACATGTTTGTTTTCTTGACACCTTCCAGCACATTATTAAGCTATGAGTAAACACCCTGCGCCTGAAGTAAGCATCTCAGGTCAATGAACCTCTGTGTGTCTCAGTTTCCTCCTCTGTAAAATGGGATGATAACAATGTCTTTGTCATCAGAATAAGATGGATTAGTATGTGCAAAGGGCTTAGAAAAGTACCTGGCACATAAGAGCCAGATAAGTGTTACAAGTGTTGTCCATTACGTACTGCTCCATAAACAAGGGACTATCTCGTTCCCTGTTGCATTTTGTTTCCCAGTGCCTAGAACACTAGCTGGCACATAGTAGTAGCTCAATAAATATTTGTAGAACATATTGATTTGAATAGCAGAAAACACTAGCTCTGTGCCAGGCTCTTCGCTAGGAGCTTCAACGTGAAAAAAATAAATAAGTGGCACACACACTCCCTACCCTCAGCCACATCCCATAAGGACTAGGTAGCTGGGTGGCTGCTTCCCACATGGCTGGCTCTAGGAGGCACAGGTGGGCCTTCCTCCTCTCTTCCTAGGCCTCCCTCTGCATTGACAACTTTAGCAAAGCACAGCCACCTGAGCAGGAACTGTGAAAAAGTTTCCATAATCCACCACTGAGCACACTCTGTTTGTGTGTGTCTGGAGTGAATAGAAATGGGTATGGCGAGTATGTAAGAAGCTTGGTAGCCTCCAGTCCATCCTAACAAGAAGTGAAAAACTGAACAAACTGAAAATCAACAATTCTCATTTCACATGGCAAACCACTGCCCCCAAAATTGGAGAGATAGGCAGATACAGAGAATCACAGCTTACCAGGGCAGAAATCTCCACAGGAACCAGTGTGGTAAGAAAACCTAAACCAGTATCTAAACCTCAACAGTTTAGGTAGGAAAGCCTAAACTGTAACTGACAACCTGCCAGAGGCTCAGTAGGAACAAGTCTGAGAGTCAAAAACTGCAAGGGCACCTAGACTTAGGGGGACCCCCACGTTTTAGTGAGTTTTACCTCCAGGAGCCCTACCTGGTTCTCACAGTGAATATCAGAGAAAAATCTCCTTGCCATTTGTATTAGTCCGTTCTCACATTGCTATAAGGAAATGCCTGGGGATTGGACAATTCATGAAGAAAAATGTTTAATTGTCTCACAGTTCTACAGGAAGTATAGTGGTATCTACTTCTGGGGAGGCCTCAGACAACTTACGATCATAGCGGAAGGCAAAAGGGAAGCAGGAACGTCTTACAAAGTTGGAACAGAAGGAAGAGAGCCAGAGGGGGGAGGTGCCACACACTTTTAAACAACCAGATCTCATGAGAACTCTGTCACGAGAATAGTACCAAAGGGATGATGCTAAATCATTCATGAAGGATCCAACCCCATGATCCAATCACCTCCCACCAGGCCCCACCTCCAACCCCGGGGATTACAAATGAACATGAAACTTGGGTAGAGACACAGATCCCAACCCTTCCAGCAGAAGAGGTAGAAGGCAGCCATTCTGAAATACAGCAGAGCATTCTGTTCCCATAACAAGGCCTTTGCCATCAGGAGAAACTATTTTACCAGAGCCTAATCTGTTGGGATTTTATCAGAGCCTAACCTACCTGGGAGAAGGGAAATAAACTCCAGCCCACGCTAGCCATCATGTTCCACCTAAGGTAGGGGGAAACACTGAGAAGCACTTATGAAGTTCACAGTCCAAGGGCACAGGCTCACCAAAAAACTGAGACCTAATCATAGGACTATTGAATGCTTCTCCTCCCCCCACATCTTACCACCACATCACTAAAGGCCTATTTACCACAAGTCCTTTTGCCCAATACATCATGGCTGGCTTTCAACAAAAAATCACAAGGCATACTAGAAGGCAAACAAACAAAAAACACAGTTTGAAGAGATAAAGCAAGCATGAGTACCAGACAAACATGGCTGAGATGTTGGAATTATTAGATCAGGAATTTTTTTAAAACTATGATTAATATGCTAAGGGCTCTAATGGAAAACGTAAACAACATACAAGAACAGATAGGTAATATAAACAGAGAAATGGAAATTCTGAGAAATAATCAAAAAGAAATGCAAGAGATCAAAAACACTAGAACAGAAATGAAGCATTCCTTTGATGGGCTCATTAGTAGACTGGACATGGCAGAGGAAAGAATCTCTGAGCTTGAGGATATGGCAATAGAAACTTCCAAAACTGAAAAGCAAAGAGAAAAAAGACTGGAAAAAAAACAAAACAGAATTGAATATACAAGAACTTTGGGACAACCACGAAAGGTATAACATGTATAATGGGAATACTAAAAGGAGAAGAAAGAAAGAAACAGAAGAATTATTTGAAGCAATAGTGACTGAGAATTTCCCCAAAATTCATGCCAGACACCAGACCACAGATCCAGAAAGCTCAGAGAGAACACCAAGCCAGGTAATTGCAAAAAACAAAAACCCTAGTCATATCATATTCAAACTGCAAAAAAAATCAAAGATAAAGAAAAAGTCTTGAAAGAAGCCAAAGGAAAATACACCTTACGTATAGAGGAGCAAAGATAAGAATTATATCCAACTTATCCTCAGAACCCATGCAAGGAAGTATGGAGTGTGGTGAGATACTTAAAATGTTGAGGGAAAAAGTCACCAACCTAGAATTCTGTATTTTGCAAAATTATCCTTTAAAAGTGACAGAGAAACAGACTCTGAGGCAAATAAAAACTGAAGAAACTTGTTGCCAGTAGACCTGCCTTGTAAGAAGTGTTAAAGGAAGTTATTCAGAGAAGAAAAAAAAACATAGCTCAGAAACTCAGATCTACATAAAGAGCATTAGAAGAAGAATAAGTGGAGGCAAAATTAAAACTTGTATTTATTATATTCTCAATTAATTTAACAGATAATAGTTTTTTCAAAATAATAATAGCAACAATGTAGTCCATGAGTATAGCTTACATATAAGTTAAATAAATGACAGCATGATACAAGGGACAGGAGAGAGGAATTAGGAATACTTTATTATAAGGTATTTGCACTACCCATGAAGTAGTATAGTGTTACTTGAAAGAGGACTTGGATTAGCTGTAAATGTTTATTGTAAACTCTGGGGCAACCACTTTGAAAAGTTTTTTTTTTCTTTTAAGTATAATTGCTACACTAAGAAAAGAGAAAATGATATCATTAAAAATGCTCAATTAAAAACACAACTGGCAGAAAAATCAGTTGAAGACAAAAATAGGCACAAAGAACAAGAGCAATAAGTAGAAAACAGTAGCAAATACAGTAGATATTAATTCAAGTACATCAATTATCATTTTAAATATAAATGGTCCAAATATACAAATTAAAAGTACTTAGAAGAAAAAAAAAAGTAGGTGTGGCTGGCCCAAGCCACCTTATCTGGAAATATTCCTCCAGGAAGTCATGCTAACAGCAAGGAGTTATTGTTTCTGAACTGCAGTTCTGAAAGAGACCTGGGGGGATGGTGTGTGGTTACACAACAGGCTCTGCCTTTATTGGCTTTCCAACCCCCAGACAAGAGGAGGAGGGGGCCAGAAAAGCCAGGCACTGCCCCTCCAGCTCCATGGAATGTTCCTGGATCACAACTGGGAACATATTGGACAGTACTAGCCTGACCCCTGACCCCAGAAATCATGAGGAGGGCACATCAATCAGCAGGACCTTCCACTTACCTCCTAATGGCAAAACTGTTTCTCACAGTCTTACAGACTTCCTATGATTCCTCACAGTCTTAGAGAAATATGGAAAAGGTGATCAGGACTACTCAAGCTTCCTTTAGACGCTAAAGTCAGGAAAACAGCCTACCATGCCAGGAAAAGGGGAAAACGAAAGAAGACTTCAAGAAAGACAGAGCATCCAGTTGCCTGGAAGAGAAGCCATAGCCACATGGCACATGGAGGAAGACCATGCCAAGGAGCATCCTCCCTCCACTGACTTCCATTTAAGAGGATCCTCCTGACCTATATCAGATTGGGAAAGTGAAGGAATTTGATTTATTGCACACAAAAAAATGAGCTTTATTTTTAAACAAAAGGGAATAAAACCACAGATTATAAATCTTCAATGTATTGAGGGTACTCTTTTAGCTTTAATTCCAAGGCAGAAATCTAATTTTGGGTTCTTACATGGATCTCTCATATTTTCTTGTTACAGCTATTATTTTTATGAATAGTTAACATTTATTGAGCTTCCTGCCATTACTTCATTTAAGCTCCTCAATTACCCAATGAGTTAAACAGTATCTTTCTTTTCTTGAAGAGGAAGCTGAAGCATGGAGCTTAGTTCATTTGCCCGAGAACACACAGCTAGAAAGTGGCAGAGCTAGAAAGTGGCTTTTCTGAGAAAGATACCTAATCTCAGGTCTCTTTGACCCCAAGCCACTATGCTACACTGCCCTCTAGGTAGGCAAGAAAGCAGGCAGCTAGTCAAATGGTATTGGCTCAGCCTTCTATCCTCCAGCATTGAGATGGGAGGTGAATTTCATTCACAAAGTAGATGCAGCTTTAAGAAAAGAAAGGTACACACTGGGGGCCAAGTACACTGGCTCATACCTGTAATTCCAGCCCTTTGGGAGGGTGAAGTAGGAAGATTGCTTGACCTCAAGCATTCAAGACCAGCCTAGACAATATAGCAAGACTGTGTCTGTTCAAAAATTTAAAAATTAGCCAGGTGTGGAGGCACACCTTAGTTCAGGCTACTCAGGAGGCTAAGGCATTAGGATCATGTGAGCCCCAAGAGTTCAACTGCATCACTGCACTCTAGCCTAGGTGACAGAACAAGACCCTGTCTCCAAAAAAAAAAAAAAAGAAAAAGAAAAGAAAAGGAAGGAAGGAAGGAAGGAAAATAAAAGGGCACAAACTGGCAATCAGCAATATTGGGACCAAGGCTGTGAGCCCAGTCTTTTCCTAAGGCTCTACCTTGATGGGGGGAAAGAATGTATAATGCCATACCACCAGGAAAAGTTACATGGTCCTCAAAGCCAGGGAGAAGACTGATGCATCCTGACCTCTGTTCATTCAGGCTGTCAATCTTCCCTAAGGCTTTCTGAAGTCACTGGCGGGAGAAAGTATCCAAAGAAGGAGGGCCCTGGCCACTTTCAGACCCTCCTCAACAAAAACAAAGGGTTTATACTTCTACTCTCAAGACAGATATTGATTTTAAAACCCACCCAGGAAACTACCATGCCGACCATCAGATCAAACATGCTCTCACTGCTCCAGATCATTTGCCATTCAGTTGGGTGGATGTTTACATTGATCTCATTGCTCTTAACCAGCATCAAGAGTCCTACATCAAGATCTACCTTTACTTCTTCAAACAGAATCGCTGGCTACTTGTTCTATCAGCTCTACTTCACATTTCCTAACTGAAACCTTCAACACTGGTGGAAACCAGAAACTCACCCCTTTTCAGGAAATGAGAATGCTATGAAATGCATGCATAGTCAGGTGGCAAGGACGGGGAAGATTCCACACGTCCTGAGGTTTTGGTCACCTTTCCCAACTGCTGGAAATTGGTGAATTGGCCAAAGCCAACTTAGAAACAAAATCCTCTACAAAAATTCAAGCTATTTCCTCCCCACAGCTGGAATTGTGCCACTTTTCCAAATGTTCCAGGGCATCTTTGAACGGAAAAGGCATGCACAGAGCAATAAAGGGACATATCTAGAATCTGGCTCTGGCTCTGCCACTAGCTGGCCAAGTGCACTGGGGATAGTCCTTAAACATCTGTAAAATGAAGGTATCTGTGGGAATCTTTCAACTGTGGGCCTATTATCCTCATTTTGGGCTTTCTGGAATCATCTTCACATGGCCTATCTATTCTATTCTGAAATTTTCCAAACTCTTTCTATGTTCCCTTTTTCCTGTCAGCTCCAACTCTTGGAACATCTGCACTGGGAGGACCCTGGAAAATTATTTAATCCCCTTAATAGATGAAGCAACTGATCACCCAGTAAGAGGGAAGCCCCCTCTCTGGGCTCTGACCATCCATGTCCACCACCTTTCTCACCACACAGCCCACCCCACCATTCCACTTGTCTCCAAATGTCACAGATCCCAACACAAACCCTGTGGTTGTTGCTCCAGCGTCCCTTCCACTCTCTTACCTTGTCCAGTAGCCATGTGGTCAGGAGAAGCTAACAGGATTAACCTGACCCCTTGTCCCAGAAATGGGTAATCCTATCTCCCACCCCTGCCATAGTGATTGGTCTAAGAAACCTGGGCCCAAGCCGACCATGGCATTCTCCTGGCCAAAGAGATTGTTAAAAGAATGGTAAGTTTCCTGAGACCATCTAGGAATGAAGACTCTCCACCTTCTGAGACAGCTACTGAAAGCCAATTCTCTTTTCCCTCTTCTAGAAAGGATGATGTTTAGATAGGAAGGATGGAACCACTACAGCCATTTGCCCCCATGACAAAAGCTGGACTTGGGATAAAACATGCACCATACAAGGCAGAGGGGAGCTACATAAAGGCACTGTATATTTGATGATGCTACTGAGCCACTGAATCAAACCACTTCTGAAAGTCACTGTATTAGTTTGCGAGGGCTGCCATAATAAAATACCACACACTGAGTAGCTTAAACCACAGAAATTTATTTTCTCACAGTTCTGGAGGCTGGAAGTTCAAGATCAAGATGCTGGCAGGGTTGGTCTCCTCTGAGGCCTCTCTCCTTAGCTTGAAGATGGCCACCCTCTTGCTGCCTCATCACATGGCAATCATGTCCCTAGTTTTTCTCTGTGTGTTCTAATCTCCTCTTCTTATATGGACACCAGTCAGAATGGATTAAGGGCCCACCCTAACAGACTCATTTTAACTTAATTGTTTCATCAAGGCCCTATCTCCAAATACAATCACATTCTGGAGTACTGGGGGTTAAGACTTCATATGAATTTGGAGGAGATAGAATTCAGCCCATGGCACCTGTCTTACCTCTGTACCTTCTGCTACTTGAGCCAATGAATCGCCTTCACTGTATAAGCCAGTTCAAAATGCATTATCTGTTTCTTGTAATATAAATACCCAACTGATATAAATATACCAAAGATCACACAAAAAGCAAATCTATAGTTACATCCAAAAAACCTCCCAATTAGCACTAAAAAGTAAAACCAGCTCCCTTATGCTCTTACCACTTCAACCAGAAACCAAGGTGGTTCCCCTCCCAAGGCCACCAACCAAGAACTCAGGGCATAGTTTCCCCCTCAGAGCTTTGCAATCGCATGCAGCCTCCCCACTGAGAGAGCCTTGAGAAGGGAACTTTAGCACCAAACCCACTTCTCTATCCCTCTATGGCAACACCAGAGACAAGGTAAATAATGGCAATGCCTCCCAAAACTTAGAATCTCTTTTCAGTACAGCCTGCTACTTGTTTAAAAATCAGTGAATTAGCAGGTCCAGCAATGATTATCAGTGGGTGCCAACATCACAGATGTTGTATGTCTCCTGAAAGAAACAGACACCAACTCCCATGAAATATACTTTAAAATATATATATCAAACCTATATCTGATCAAACCTATTGATTTAACTATCATTTTGTGAGAAATATAAAGGATAGAGGGACATGTTACAAAATGCAACAGAAATGCAGGCAGCAAAATCTAGTGTGGAAACCCCAGAAGACCTGTTTACTCAACAAATAAATTACAAAGTAAAAAACAGGTAGAGGAGAAACTCATAGAGTAAAAGAGACTTAGGAGACAAATCAACCAATTGCAATATGTGGACCTTATTTGGACCTTGATTCAAAGAAATGGAATAGCATATTTAGGGGATCATCAAGGAAATCTGAATGTTGATTATTTGATTGTATTATATTACAGAATTATTGCTAATATTTTTTGGTTGTGGTATGGTATCATGGCTAGGTTTTTTAGTGAATCCTAAACTTTTACAGATATATATGAAAATGTACAGATGATAAGACACAATATCAGATTTGCTTCAAAATAATCTGAGCAGGGGAATAGGGAGACTGGTAGAAGAAACAAGATTGGCCATGAGTGGTTCATGGTCGAATGTACTACTGTACTATTCTCTCCTTTTGTGTATATTTGGAAGTTTTCATAACAACAAAAAAAAATTTAATGACTAGATAGGACCCAAAGATGAAGGAGAGTCTAAGTCCTTTGCCAAAGTTCTAGTGTCATTTCCGATACAGCTTGCTTACCAACACGTTTTACATAAATTTCC
Organism: Nomascus leucogenys; assembly: GCF_006542625.1. Classification (NCBI taxonomy): domain Eukaryota; kingdom Metazoa; phylum Chordata; class Mammalia; order Primates; family Hylobatidae; genus Nomascus; species Nomascus leucogenys. The sequence goes on along the minus strand of NC_044381.1, from coordinate 86,932,759 downwards.
CCAATTACCTTCACAGAATCTTCCAGTTGGCATATCTTCTTTCCAAATGTTACTGGAATTTCTGAAGCATGGAACAAGTATGCTCTCCAAAGGATTACATTAAGAAGTTCCATTCAGAACATACTAGAGAAACTTACAGCAAACATTAATTGGTGACCTGTGTGTCGTGCATTTGTTGCTGCTCGTGCAACCCAAGTCTCTAGAAATTTATTCACCCTAATTTCTATAATCTTAGTAGAAGGCCTTTCTCAGCCTGACACCAAAGACAGAAACCATAACAATAGATTAGCCACATAAACATGTAAAAGTTCAGTGGATTGAAACCCTCGTCCTTTCATATAACATATTGAGACAGGCATTTGCCAGACTTGACAGAAAAACAGATTAATATCTTCAGTATTTTTTTAAAAACCTACCATCCCTATTTTTTAAACTAGCAGAAACCCTGGGCAGGTAATTTACAAAAGAAAGGAACTAATTTAGGATTGGCAGATACAAGATACTCAGTTCAATTTCAATTTCAGATAAACGATGAATAATTTTTATGTGGGTCATACTTACACTAAAACATAATTTGTTGTTTATCTGAAATTCCAATTTACCTGGGCATTCTGTATTTTTATTTTCCAACTTTGGAAATCTTAAACTGATGGTGAATAACTTGGAGAAGATGAAGAAGAACCTCATTCATGATCATCCAGGGAGGGCAAGGACGACAGGCAAGCAGAGGCCTGGGGAGGGCAGAGAGGAGCACTAATGCTGGCAGGCACAGGCCGGGAGAAGGGAGCAGCAGCCCCTCCTGGCCCTGAGGAGGGTAAGAGGGAGAGGCCAGCAGATGCAATTCAGGGCATAGGGACGGAAGAGGGATTGCAACTTTGGTTAAACACCCCTGAGCCTGTCCTTCAGACGAAAGGAAAGGCATGCTCAGCTTCATGCAGCTGAGAACCCCTTCCAGAAGCATCACTTTTAATATTTGTTCTTAAACCCTGTTTGTGCTCTATGTAAATGCATTTTAATATCTTATGAAAAATGTATAATGTACTCCTTAATATATACAAAAAGGAATTTAAGAATCTATGTATTCACCACCCAATTTAAAGACAAACAATATTACCATTCAATCCAAGCCTTCTATGTGTCCCCTCTGACATATTCCAGTTTGCCCTACTTAACCATTAACGTGAGCTCCACACAGCATTCATCACTGCTCTTAATTTTATTTTACATTGTTTACATCTAAACAATATAGCTTTTGCATGCTTTCAACCTTTATGTAAATAATAGCATTATGTATTATTCTGCAATTTGCCTTTTTCATGCAACATTGGTGAAATTAATCTGCAATAATGAGTATAGCTTTAGATTAGTTGTTTTCAGTACTGTGTAATAGTCCATTATTTGTATATATTTTATTTTTCTGTTCTTCTGTTGGTGGTCATTTAGCTAATTTCCAATGTTTTACTACCACCAGAAAATGCTGCTATGAACAGTCTTGAACTTATCTCTCCATATACATTAGAGTTTCTCCAGGGTATGTACCAGAGCAGAATTACAAGGTCAAACAGTGTGTACAAGCTCAACTGTAATTCTACAAAGTTATACTAATTTATATTCCCACCAGCAGCAATAAATATATTTTTTACAGTTATGTCCTGCTGAGGTTAATTGAAAACTCTCCTTTAAAGCAGTCTGAGCTCAAAGCATGCTGAAAATGAGCAGCCCTGGCACTAATAGTTACTAGCCCTAAAAGTTAGCCCAACATGAATACAGGCCAATTGTGTCAGATGTAGACTGAATCCCAGGGTGACTCAGGAATCAGGCTGGACTGAAGCAGGTTTAGGGGCATTTTTCAGTCATGCATGTTTGAATCTTTATTATTTTGCTCTAAGATTAAAAGATGCTCATTGTAAACAAAATTGTGTTAATAGTTACCAAAATGCATCTCTTGGAAATTGAACATCCCCATGATCACCACCACCAACAGCATGACATATAATCTACCTAATTTTTTAACACATAAACCAACTTTCTTTTTTGCCTAAAAGGGATCATCTATTCCCTTTTTTGCGTATTACTTCTTTTTACTATCCAATATATCTTCATAAGAAAAGACATCATCTACCTTTATTGAAAATTCTATTATTCAATAAACATTTATTAAGCACCTGCTTTCGGGCAGGATGGAGTCTATAAAGAAAATTAAGCAACTTCATCATTAAGAGGCTCCTACCCTAAAGGAAAGAAACTAACAGATGCTGGTCATAATGATGGCCTCAATTGTAAAGCACTTTCTATGAGCCAGGCACTGTACCAGGCCCTTAATGAATGTGGTAGGCAGAATCACACTCCCCACAAAGATGTCCATGTGCTAATCCTAATAATGCTATGTTACAGGGCAAGGAGGTTTGTTCTAATCAGCTAAACTTAAAATAAGGAGATTAGTCTGAATTATCTGAGTGGGCCCAGTGTAATCACAAGAGTCCTTAAATTGCAAGAGGGACACAGAAAATTCAGAACCAGAGAGACCCTGGCAGCATAAGGAAAGATTTGGCCAACGATTGCTAGCTTTAAAGGTGGAAGGGGCCACAAGCTGAGGAATGCAGGCAGATTCTAGAGGCTGGAAAAGGCATGAAAACAGATTCTCTCCTAGAGCTCCAGAAAGGAACTCAGTCCTGCTGATTTTTTTAGCCCATTAAGAGCCGTGTCAGACTTCTGATCTCTAGAAATTTGTGTTGTTTAAGTCACTAAGTTTGTGTTCATTTGTCATGGCAGCAATGGGAAGCTAATACAAGGCACATCATCCATTTTCCCCACCACCCTGGAAAAGAGGTGCTGTGACCTCCATTGGACAAATCAGGGAACAGAGGACTGAAGAGGCCGGATTACTAGCCCAGGTGCCCAACAGCAGAGCGAGACTCACACTTAAGTCTGTCTGCCTCTTAGCCTATGCTGAGGCTGCTCCTGGTTGGCTGGGATACAGGGAAGATGGTGACACATGCCATCATGGGGTAAGCAAATGATTCTTTGCTTAAAGGAAACTGAGAGAATTCTTCCTGGGACCAATCTAGAAGGACTGCGTGGAGGTAACATCTGAACCTTTTGATTGATGGGCAGGATTCTGACAGAAATGGGAAAGGAAGGAGAGATCAAGAAGTACAGTGGTTCAGCCCCGCTGAGGTCTAGGGCACATGGGGGTATCCAGCAGAAGGTAAGGTTGGACACACTGGTCAGAGTCCGGCACTGTCCAATATGATAGCCACCAACCACATGTGGCTATGAACATATTTACATTAATTTAATTTAATTTAAAATTCAGGTCCTCAGTGTACTAACCACATTTCAAATGTTCAATAGCCACATGTGGCTAATATTGGACAGTGCAGTTATAAAACATGTCCATCCTTGTATAAAGTTCTGTGGATGAAGGGAAATCACAGGCATCATTGTTTTTAAGCAGGTCACTGGCACTTTGGAAGGAAGAAGTGAAGGAGTAATACATGTCCTTTTGTAACACTCCCTATCTCACTCTTTTATTTGTTATCTACAATGTGTCCTCTCCCCAGGGGCTTGGCAGAAGTTTCAAGAATAAATGCCTAATGAACATCCATAAAAATTATTTAAAACTCCCAACACTGCCTTAGAATGCATATCTAGTTCTAAAAATAAACCACTCTGGGAAGTAGGTCCAATTTTTCCCCACTGTCAATACTTTAAAAGAAAAAAAAAGGCTTTCAGCCCTTATCTTATAGAATCCAATCAACACTGTAGTGTAAAATAGTTTTTAAGGAGGCGAGGCACAGTTGTTCAAATCTCTAGATAATTTGTCAGGTTTCAAAACACATTACACCTGACCTCATGGAACTTTGCTCAGTCCCAGTGCTCCCTGGTGGTGGGAAAGGCTCTACTGAGATGAGAACTACCTTCCCTGTCTTAGAGAGGCTGCCCCATTCTGACTCAAAAAAAGGATGCTGAAATCAACCAAGGTGACGTCCAGGAAGTATGCAGAGCTCCATACCTAACAAGCTTAGATGTGGCCGAAGGTAAGATTATTTTGTGATCTAGCAACTGAATTCCGAATGATGTTGGATGCAAAAGAAAACCCTATAGTCACCTGTGTTGCTTTGGGGTCTTCATGGGGACAGTTGGAAGGGTTCATGGCAATCCAATCTCTGAACCTCTCAGTGACTCATGATCCACGCAGAGCACGTACTGTACAAATCTAACCCTGTTTGGCAGCCTCACAAGCAGCTCCGATTGATTTCTCATCTGCAACTCAACCTTTGTCCTCCCCAAATATGGAAGGAGGGGGCCCTCCACACTGACATCCTCCACCACTAGCCGCAATACCAGAACTTGGCTGCCTAAACTGTAAATCTCTATGTGGCCCAGAGAGAAAGGGTGCCCTGTACCTGCTAAGCAGGATCATGCGTCCCACCCCCAGCTCCTGCAAAAGGCGGTGAGGGGAGGTTGGAAGGAAAACAGGCATCAAACTAGAAACAGGCCTTCCCCTAGCACAGACACTACCTCCACCCACAGGCCTCACTGGCAAATAAAGTTTCTGACCCGAGCATCAGCTCATGAACACTTCCCACTCCGCAGGGTGAATCACCCCGAGCAAGGAAAAGGGAAGACTGCCCACTGCCAGCTTAGCTTTACAAATGAGCCCTTAGGCCACCTGATGCAGACGTTTATGCCAGGGCCTGGGTCTGCTCTGGGTCTAGAAGCCAAAATCACTCCCCAGTGGGGTTATTTTAGATAGAGCCACATGCACATCTTGAAAGAGGGGGGAGGAAGCAGAAGGTGGCAAGAAAGGAGTCCCTTACTCTGGGAACTTTTGTTTGACCTCACATGCAAAGAATTGAATTAATTTTAACCTTTGGCTCATGATACACTCAACATTGGTTTATGCAGGGCTCACTTTTTTATCAGCTATTAGATCTTGAATAATGAACAAATGCTTTTAGGCCCATCCTCCCTCTCCCCCAAAAAGGCAGAGTATCAACACCAACCCACACCAACCATATGGTTTTACCCATTCTATCCCCCTGCCTCACCCTAACTTCACCCTGAATCTGTATCCATCATTACTTTACTTTGCTTTTCATAGCATTTTGTTATAGCTGTATGTATTCCTAAAAAGTTGTTTAAAGTTTAGTTATTTATGAGTTTATTTTTTAAACGTCATGCTGTATCTTTTGGTAATTTTCTTTCACTTAATGTCATATTGCCAGGATTTATCCATATTTTTGCATGTCACTGTTGTTCCCTTGTTTTGGCTGAGTATAATTTTACACTGTGAATTCATCACAGTTTACTCATCTGCCCTCCCACTGATGAGCATCTGGGCTCTTTCCAGGCATGTGATATTATAAACATAGTTGCACAGGACATGAGTTTCTCCTGGGCACATAGAGTGGAATTGCTGGGCCATAAGAAATGTGAATACTCAACTTCAGAAGATAATTAGATCATATCAATTCTTTTCTATTTTGATTGCATTTCCTAGAGATTCTAAGATGATTTTTCCTCTTCCTGTCCTCCTCAATTTTGTTTCTATAAATTTCACATGTCAGCTCTACCAAAATGTTTAAATCTGGTCCTCGGCCTAACACTTGAGTAGCACTTCAGCTAAATCCCCCCATATGGAAAAGGATTCTTGTCAGGGGCACAGATAATAGGAAAAGCATCTAAGCAGACACAAGGACCCACCCTGGACCAGATGCTGGGGTGGGCTAGTCAAATGGAAGGAAACAGTTTAGAAGCTGTTTCACTCTTGGCAAATGCAAGATACAAAAAAGGACTGGGGAGGAGCTATAAAGCCAGTTTCCCTATTCAAATTTGCCTGTTCAGTCTCTCTTCCCCCAACCTTCCTGTAACTACGAAACACGCTTATTTTTAAACAAAGAACAAAAACCCAAAAATGGAAAAGCCAGTTGGTAAGTAACCAATTTCAGAGTTAAAAAACAGCAGGAGTCCAGGTTGGACATCATTATTCAGTCCACTTCATTTCAATATATATTTACAGAATGCTTTACAATGTGACAAGCAACCTGAAGAATGAGGTCTCTATTCTGCCTTCAAGGGGCTTGCAGATTTGTTCATTTAACAAAACAGATCATGCATGGAGTGCTAAAGGGGTAGCTTCATGCTAAGAAGAGGAAGATGTTGGCCTGATATTAAGATGCTCACTGCAGGAGGATTAATACAAGTTAGAATACAAGTGGACCAGATATAGAAGTTGTTCAAAGGAGAGAGTAATCGTTCCTAAGCAAAAAGAATGCTCTGTAGAAAAGTTCCTAGACAGTAATGTTGGAACGGGGTTTTGAAGGATGAATCAAGTGATCAAGAGGCAAGAGAAGAAATAACAAATACCTAAAACATTTAAGAAATAAGTTTCAGGTTGAAGAATACACAAATGAATGGAAAGAGACATCATGTTCATGAACTGGAAGAGCAAATGTTGTGAAAATGTCTATACTTCCCAAAGCAATCTACAGATTCAGTGCAATCCCTATAAAAATACTAAGATGTTCTTCATAGAAATAGAAAAAACAACCCTAAAATTTTTGTAGAACCACAAAAGACCCTGAATAGCCAAAGCAAAGTAAAAAGTAACAAGAACAAAGCTGGAGGCATCACACTATATGACTTCAAAATAAACTACAAAGCTATAGAACCAAGACAGCATGGTACTGGCATAAAAACAGACACATAGACCAACGGAACAGAAGACAGAGCCCAAAAATAAATCCGCACATTTACAGCCAACTGATTTCAACAAAGGTACCAAAAACACACAATGGGGAAAGGAAAATCTTCAATAAATGGTGTTAGGAAAACTAGATATCCACATGCAGAAGAATGAAATTAGACCCTCATCTCTCACCATATACAAAAATTGACTCAAATGAATTAAAGACTTAAATGTAAGATCCAAAACTATGATACTATTAAAAGAAAACATAGGGGGAAAGCTCCATGACTTTGGTTTGGGGACCTCGAAAGCATAAGCAACAAAAGCAAAAATAGACAAACGAAATTATACCAAACTAAAAAGCTTCTGCACAGCAAGGAAAACAATTAACCAAGTAAAGAGATAACCTAGAGAATGGGAGAACATATTCACAAACTGTATATCTGATAAGAAGTTAATATGCAAAGTACACAGAGAACTCAAATCACTCAATAGCCAAAAAAAACAAAAAACAATGCAATGAAAAAATGGGCAAAAGATCTGAATAGTATTTCTCAAAAGAAGACATAGAAATGGGCAACAAGTATATTTAAAAATGCTCAACATCACTAATCATCAGGGAAATGCATTCAAACCACAATGAGATACCACCTCACTCCAGTTAGAATGGCTATTATCAAAAAGACAAAAAACAAGTGCTGGTAAGGATATGGAGAACAGGGGGTTCTTAAACGCTGTTGGTGGGGATGTAAATTAGTACAGCCATTATGAGAAACAGTAAAAACATTCCTCAAATTTAAAACAGAACTAGCATATGATCCAGGAATCTCACTGCTGGACATTTATCCAAAGGAAATGAAATCAGTATGTTGAAGAAATACCTGTTCTCCCATGTTTATTGCAGCATTGCTCACAATAGCCAAGTTATGAAATCAACCTAATTGTCTATCAGTGGATGAATGGATAGAGAAAATACGGTATATATACACAAGGAATACTATTCAGCCATAGAAAAGAATGAAGTCCTATCATTTGCAACAATGTGGATGAACCTGGAGGACGTTAAGAAGAGTAAGCCAGCCACAGAAGGACAGGTACCACATAATCTCACTCATATGTGGAATCTAAAAAAATTGGTCTCATAGAAGTAGAAAGTAGAACAGTGGTTACCAGAGGCTGAGGAAGGAAGAGGGGAGGGGGGAAGGAGAGAGGTTGGTCAAAGGGTACATAATTATAGTTAGAGAGGAGGAATAAATTCAAGAGATATATTGTATAGCAAAGTGACTATAGTTAATGACAAGTTATTGTATCCTTGAAAAATGCAAAGAGTGGATGTTAAGTGCTCTCACCACAAAAATGATAATTATGCGAGGTAATGCCATCATTAATTAGCTAGATTTGACTATTTCACAATGTATATATACTTCAAAACATCATGTTGTACACCATAAATACATACAATGCTGTCAAATTTAAAAAATAAAAATCCATTTCTGACTCAGACCTCTTGATCTTCGCATCATCTCCTATTTCTCACATTTCTTAAATCTAGTTCCTGCCTCCAGTCAAAGTGGAACCTGTAATCACTCTCAAACACACATTATCTGCATTTATTTGTTCATTCACCACACCAACGAATAATTTTTTTTTTTTTTTTTTTTTTTTTTTTTTTTTTTTTTTTTTACATCTCTCTCCCCACTGATCATCGAATCTCGCCACTGCAGCCCCCCCCCCCCCCCCCCCCCCCCCCCCCCCCCCCCCCCCCCCCCCCCCCCCCCCCCCCCCCCCCCCCCCCCCCCCCGACAGGTGTCTGGCCCCTTGCTGAGCTCCAGAGATAAATCCCTGGACAAGACAGAAACAGTTGCTGCCTTCACCCAGCTTTCCATCTTCAAGGGAGACACAGAATTTAACAAAGACAGGCAGTTGGCTTGACCATCGGCCACACGCCATCAGCCAGGGAGAGCCCCTCCCCCATCCCATCCTCCCCTGAAACCTTTTCAGTAAATTGTGCAGGATTAAAGAAACGGCTGCCTCCTCAGTAATTAAAAGAATCCTGACCAACGTCCCAGCTAGCCAATTGGCCACTCAGACTTGAGAGATCCCAAAATCAGGTGCTTCCTACATAATAGCCTCCAATCTGATACTTGATAGCCGCTGGTTTCCAGAGTCAAACAAATGTCAAGAATTTTATGAAGGAAGGCAGGAAGCAAATAAGGGGGCAAGGACTGGGGTCTAGGCCTCAGGGGAGCTCAATTAGTGAGCCAGATAAAGTTAAACTGAAAGGGCATGCTCTTGGTTTCCTAGAAAGCCAGCTGGAAAAGATGCCAATCCTTAAGCCTCTGTCACTCAAAAGATTAACAGAAGAGACTTAGGAGCACCCACAGGGAATAATGCAACAAGCCAGATGTTTCTGCTCCTCGGATGATGCCGCTCTCAACAACCAGAGCTACACTTTTGAGGCCCCCAATAAGCCATAGGAAAGAACTGGAGTCTTTGAGGATAGGTTGAAATTCAGTCATTTACCTTAAGTGATACAGACACCAAAAAACTATTAATAATTTCTCTGCAGACTCCCCTGATGTATCCGGTTCTGTATTTCTCATGGAGCCATCTCTTTCTTTCACAGAAACAGCATCACTTGGATGAACACTCACTACAGCTGGTGGGGGGGGGGGGCGCACACAACCTTCCAATCCATATAAACTGGAAGCTCAGGCAAGTCGATTGGCCACGCTGAGTCTCACTTTGTCATCTGTAAAATGGCTTTTAAAAGACCCACCTTCTTGTTCTCGTTCGAATAAGAGATCATGTAAAGTGCCCAGCCCAGATGTTCATAAGTGGTAGCTCTTATTACTATCTATAAACACAACCAGGTAACCACATGCTCGAGACAGCACCTTCTCCTTGGTACTTTCTAAACACACCAAGATGTGTGTGCGCATGTGTGTGTGTGTTTGTAAGCGTGTGTATTTGAGTGAGAGAGAGAAATAGGAAAAAAAAGAAAGAAGGAGAGAGAGTGTGAAGCAGCTTGGACATACACCAGCCTATTTACAATTCCTGCTTACGTTCCATCACTTCTATCAAATTAATAAACTAGAGGAGCTGGAAGGAACCTAACCACCTTGCCTGATTTCCCCTCAAGTCCCTAGCTTTCCCCTAAAGGTTGCTTCCTCTGATTCCAGGAGGCCAGGAAAGAGAGCCATATGGCTTGAGACTCTAGACAAGCCCAGCAGCAAACAAACGAGCCCCCCACCATTTGTCTCAGGGCCTCTCTCCTTTCGACCCTCCTGTGGGCGGCCATCCAGATTTCAGTCGGGGTGCTCTGGTCTGCATCTCTGTCTTGACTGTTCCTAATTATTGGAGGGAACGCATGGCTCGCCTGACCTCAGAGTTTAAGAGCTCTGTGTCCTAATATCAAACCAAGCAGCTTCATTTAAAAGGCATCCTCATCTGCATCCATAAAAGTCACTCCCAGAGCCCTTACTTGCCCCAGCTTTGGGAATGCCTGTTGTCGAGGATTTATGACACTCCCTGGATCTAATCTGCCACACTTTAACTGCTGCTGTTGCACATCTGGTCATAAAAGCAAGGGCTGGCCCAACACGGGGACAAACACTTTTCTTTCCTAAGTGGCTGCAAATCTGATCTCACAGTGATAGCTGGGCTTGGATGTAATCAACCCAGCATCTGGGCAATCATTAAGACTTGTCAAGCATTGCAAGACTTTTCTTCCACACGACAGCTATAAAGATGATTCTCATATAGCAAAAGCTATGAATAAACAACCTGCAATCTGAACAGGTGGTAAAGGGCTAGGCCCAAGGATGTTCAAGAAAGAAAGCACGAGTGGGTTGAGCCAACCTCGTTTTCGCAAAGATCCTAACTACTTTCACATGGACTCTCAGGCTGCCAGTTAAGAGGCAATTGCCCTGACATAAACTGATGCTTGGCCAGAGATTGCCTGGATTAAGTTTGGTCAAAAGAACCACTAGGTGGTTTAATAGTACATGTTTTAAGGCAGTGAAATTCTTTATTAGACCAATTGGTGGGGGGCGTTGCGGGGATAATCTAGACCAGAAATGAACACAATACTGTCGGTTCCAGGAGATTTTACAATGCCCTGGACAGTCTGTCCTGTGCACAGAATTGGCAGGTTTCATGTAGTTCAGAAACTCCAATCAGACCAAGGTTCAACAAGTTATTCAACCTCCCAGCACTGAACCCAGGGGAAGAGACCCCTGAACATTGCGCAACTCTCCCCTCCCACCTCTCTACAGTACCCCACCTCTGACCCTCTTCTAGTGCCTGCCCGGCAGGAGGGGACATTAAAATTATCTGCTGTGGGTTTTACAAGCAATGATCGCTTTTTAAAACAACAACACAAGGTCCTTGTGTGGCTCGCGGGTAACCTAAAACTCTCCAGGCAGAGCTGCACCCGCCTGCGTCCGAACCCCCGCCGCCTGCCAACAACGCCAGCGCGCTGGACCGGGCGAAGCGTGAGACCACAGGGAAGCCCTACATGAGTGGAGAGCAAACTTCTCTCCGACGCAAGAGGCACCTCTGAGGGTCTTGAGCAAAATGCAGGGGAGAAGAGATTGGGAAAGAAAACCCACCAGTGACAGTTCGGGGGCAGGGGAGGGATGGTGGGGCAAGAAAGGGAGTGGTGGTGGCTCCAATAGGAGAAAAAAAATATTTCAGCAACTTCACCAAGCCCGCAGGGGACCTGGTAGTAGACAGAGGACAACAGGTCTCTGACATCTCTCTTCCCCCTCTTCCTGCCCCCAGGGATGAGGGGCGAAGCGACCTCGCCTCCCTCCGCAGGTGGGCGCAAAGCTGGGGGCGCACTTACCCTGGGGCCTGTGGTGCGGTGGCCGCGAGCCGGGGACAGCTGCACCAACACTAGCAGCAAATGGGGCGTGAGCAGGCGGGCGCAGCGCGCGGGCAGCATGGTGCCAGCCAGGCTGGGCAGCCGGCAGCAAGCGGGGTTCGCGGGCTCCGCGGGGCGCACAGCGCGCCTTCTTTCCTTCCTTCGCTCGGGGCCCTCGCGGCGGCGGGGAGCGGGCCGCGGTCCTGCGGCGGGGGCTCGCAGAGGCTGCGGTCAGGGGACACAGTCATGAACCGCGCAGGAGGGGAGCTGGAGCGGGAGCGTGTGCTCTGCGCGCGGCGCTAGCTCCGCTCGGCGGGGCCCAGGCGGCAGCAGGTTGGACGCCTGAGCCCGGGCCATGGGAATTCCCGTTATAAACCCCCGGGAGGGGCGGGGCGGAGCACGGCGGGCCTGATTGACGGGCCAAGAGGCCTGTTGAAGCCGACCCTCTGGCAGGTGAAAGCCAATGGGAGAGGGGCAAGAGGAGCCGCTCGTGGTCAACCCCCTGCCGAGGAGCTCCGCGGGAGTGCGCCCCGGGAGAGACTGGAATAAAGAGTAACTTTCTCGTGGCACTCCTGCCGGAGGAAGCCTGAGAGAGCCCAGCAGCCGACACCCACCAGAAGGCTCACCTGGCTAATAATAATGCCTTAAGCATGTATATTTCTTAGCTCAATCTCGTGATTGTCCCAACAGCCCGGTGAAGTAGGCAGGGAAAATACTCCTAGCCCCATTTATCAGACGAGAATGCTGTGACACAAAGGCGCCGAGAGATCTGCCTCTCTGCTCCATCTGGGAAGAGCAACTGGGAAGTCGCCGGATGACCCGCACGGGGTGGGCTGTGGCGTTGGAGTGGGGAATGGGAGCATCCACTTCTTTCAAAGACCTCCCTGGGAGGTGACATCCTGAGTCTCACAGCAGCTGCCCCGGGAGAAGTCGCAAGGGACAAGGTGAAGCGTGTGCTGGGCATTGGCCGCTGGGGAGGGCCTCTTGGGTACGGTAACCCCCTACACACACACCTCCCAGCCCTACGGTCCGTGTGATCCAGGATTGGAACTCAGGCATCCTACCTTCCCACTCTGAACTGGAGGGCAAGGGGCAGCCTCTCTATAGCCCAGCAGCTCTGGCAGAGGCGGGCAGAGAGGCCCTGGTCCCCTGATGGGAGACAAGGAGGAAAAGCATGGATGAGGAGGAGGCAGTCTGAGGATGCAGAGATCCCAGAGATGGGGTAGAAAAAGGAGAGGAGATCTCTCCCGAGTGCCCGACCCACTTGGAGAGGACAGCTCAATGGAGCTTCAGTCAGATGTTGGGGGCTCTGCCCAGGGCCATCCCCGGAGGGCCATCTTGGGAATGGTCACAGCTGCATCACACTGGCTCCTCAATAGAGCAAGGTGCTCTGCTGCCTTCAATGAGACTGACATCTCCAGGAAATCACAGGGATGAGGGGGGCAAAATGAAACCCAGAGCGATCTCCTTATGTGGAGAACAACCTTTAGTGCTTACTTCCATCAGTATGGGCTACTTCGCAGGGAGGGATTCTTTTCTATAATTTGATTGTAAGCATCAGTGCCACACTCCTCCTCCCTATCTGGTCTGAGAGGTCCTAAGATTAGCTCTGCTCCCTCAGGGCTTCTCTCCTGGATTCCATGAACCAGCCTCCCACCTGACTCCTGAATTCAGTTTTGCCCTCTCTCCACACTGGCCCCATCCAGCCTCCACACGGCAGCCAGTGTGTCTATTTGCTATTTAGAAGCCAGTGATCCTTTTAAGCAGCAAACCGGAACTCACCATTCCCTGCTTAAACGACTTCCCCTCTCCCCAGTGCCCTCAGACAAGAAAGCTCAGACTGGATGCTGGAACAATAACAAAGTACTTGTGGTTCTCCAAACAAAAATGAAGAGCACTTCTAAAAGAATGGTCTATCTTTTCCTCCACTGGGAATGAGTGCTTTGGTCAGACTCTGGAGCTGGACAGCAGGGTTCAAATCCTGGGTCTGCCACCTAGTGGTATAAGCTTGAACAAGTCACTTGACTCATCCAGGGTCCCGTTTTTCTCTCTGTAAAATGGGGATAAAAATAGTATCCCCTGCCATGAGATGTTGTCAAGATTAAAGGAGATGGAGTCTTTAAAGCCCTTAAAATAATTAAGTGAAACGTATCACAATATGGCATTTGAAGAGGACAGGACAAATGCCTCATCTCATTTTATCCTCAGAACAATCTTCTGAAATAGGTCAGACATTCCCTACTTTACAGGTAGATAAATGAATACTCCATGAGATTGTGACTTGCCTGGCCTCATTTGGCTGGCAAATGACAGAGCCAAGACTCAAGGCAAGGTTTTTGGAGTCTAATTCTGCTTCCGTCATGTGATGGCTGCAATCTCCAGTCTCAAATCCCATAGGGTTGGACGTTCCTATGTGCTAATTGAGAATTTCTTCAGTGGCCTACAAGGTGAACTGAGACTGGTGAGCTCCACTGAGCTTCAGAGGAAAAGGATGTAAACATCAGGGGTCAGCCCTTCCTGGAAACAGCCCTTGTGATCTGGCATCCTGGAGTTTGCCCAGCTGGACTTGTGACACTTGTCCAGTACTGTGCCCTGTGCAGCACTGACATCAATATCCATGTGTCCGCCTAAGTGTTCACCCTCCAGGGGCTCAACAGGATGGAACTGTTACCATCGGGCTCAGCAGCGTGACAGGCTTTTCCTGACTGTACCACCTGGCTACATGCACCTATCAAGCTGGTCAACTCCTTCCTATTGCTGGAACTATTGAGAAATCTGCTGGAATAAGTAAATATGCTTCAGCTGGCCCTGAGTATCTGGCAGCACAAAGTGCCCAGGGAAAAAGCATTGCAATAGCCCTTTCCATCCCTAACACCAAATGCTGCTTTCCAGCCAGAAAGCTTATTTCCAAGTGTTCACTGGTCCAAAAATCTACATTATTCTGGATTTCAATCATGTAGCTTAGTTCAAACTATGAGCAACCGCTTTCCAGTTACTTTGCTCAGCAAGTATTTTCTTTCCCTCTGGTTGGCATACGAGGCCTGTTGTAACCATGGCCATCATTCAGATGATGCATTTTCTTCTCCCAACTCCTCCCAAGCCCAGAGAAGGTTAGGAATTCCAGAGAACCACTAGTCCCAAACAGTATCTCTCTGCCAGGCTTAATCTTCTGATCCAAGCAAAAAAAGTAAAATTGACAAGTTTCTTCTTTCCCTGGAGGCCAGACTCATGGTCCAAAAATAAATCTAACTATCTTGGCATCTGGTTTGTCCAGTTTCAGTCATACTCCTTGTCTTGCGGGACTTGTATTTGCAATGGGATATTTCAGTAGATGAAAATTAATACTTTGTATCACAGATTGAGGTCTGAAGACCTCAAATGTTTAGTACTAACTAGAAATGCCAGTTTCAAATATATCTGTGTTTCTGGTCAGGCGTGGTGGCTCACCCCTGTAATCCCAGCACTTTGAGAGCCTGATGTGGGCAGATCACTTGAGGCCAGGAGTTTGAGACCAGACTGGCCAACATGGCAAAACCTCATCTCCACTAAAAATAGAAAAATTAGCTGGGTGCAGTGGTGTGCGCCTGTAATCCCAGCTACTCAGGAGGCTGAGGCAGGAGAATTGCTTGGGAGACGGAGGTTGCAGTGAGTCAAGATCGTACCACTGTCCTCCAGTCTGGGCAACAGAGCGAGACTCCATCTAGAAAAAAAGAAATATATATATATATCTGTGTTTCTATACAATCCAGAGGATTCTTTCCTCATTTCATATTCAGAATAGAATCTTTTCATTCATTTTTAATAAGCCCTTTGATGCATCTCCTTCTATGCCTTGCACAATGTTCATTATTATGAGGGATCTTTGGATGCACACCCAGCCCTCTGAGAGGTTACCATCTAATTTAAGACACAGACCAGAGAGATACCTGGAGACCATATTTAAGAGTAAATATGGCTGGGCACGGTGGTTCATGCCTGTAATCCCAGCACTTTGGGAGGCCGAGGCAGGCGGATCACAAGGTCAGGAGATGGAGACCATTCTGGCAAACACGGTGAAACCCCATCGCTACTAAAAATACAAAAAATTAGCCGGGCGTGGTGGCGGGCACCTGTAGTCCCAGCTACTGGGGAGGCTGAGGCAGGAGAATGGCGTGAACCTGGGAGGCGGAGGTGGCAGTGAGCCAAGTTGGCGCCACTGCACTCCAGCCTGGGTGACAGAGTGAGACTCCGTCTCAAAAAAAAAAAAAAAAAGTAAAGCCTGCAATGTGTTGTAGGAACTCAGAGTGAGATGACCCACTGTAGGCCTAATGGGCAGGAAGGTCTCATGATGGAGGTAGATTCTGGATGAGGCTCTGGAGCAGAGTGCTTCTATAATATAAATATATCCTGATTTATATTTGCTTCATTTGTTACAACAGCTACCAACAGAAAGAGGTACACTGTATCTAAGGTCCAAGACTTTTGTCAAAAACACTAGTGAGCTTAGAAGCCTGAGACATTAAGATTCCTGGGTTCTGCTTTTAGATTTATGACTAACTTGCTGTAACCTTAGCATTAGGCTAAGGTAAGTATTATTAGTCCCACTGTGCAAATGAAGTTTACCCGCAGACATTTAACCTTACCAAAGTCACTCCTTAAGCTTTAAATACACATGACAAAAATAATTCGAGTGACAAACAATTTAGAAATTTAGTTCTGTCTTTGGTACACAAACTCCATTCAAAGTTTTAGGCAGCTTCCTCCAACCCAGGCTCCTTCTATTATTTCTCTGTCATAATAAGCAGCTCTAGCTGGTGGTACAAGATGATTGCTTAAGCCCCAGTCATCATATCTATTTTCCAGCCAACAGGAAGGAAAACGAGGAAAGAAGAGCATGCTCCTCTTTTTAAGGACACCTCCCAGAAGTCACGTTTCATTTTGTCTCATTGGCTAGAACTTGGTCATATGACCACATTCAGCAAAAAAGGGCTTTAAAAAATGTAATCCTAATTGGAGGTGACCACATGTGTACAGCTAAAAATCAAAGTTTATGTTACTAAGAAAGGATACAATTCTGGGACACAATTAGAAGTAGAGGCCATCCTCATGAGTCATCCTTGAGTTGCCAAACAAAAGAATACTACAGCATCCAAGCTGTGGTTTACCTCTAGTTCTGCAGACCCAGCTCCCTGGTACTCAAAAATATTAATGGCCCTTATGGACTGAATATGTCTCCCTGAAATTC
This sequence comes from Nomascus leucogenys, assembly GCF_006542625.1. Taxonomy (NCBI): domain Eukaryota; kingdom Metazoa; phylum Chordata; class Mammalia; order Primates; family Hylobatidae; genus Nomascus; species Nomascus leucogenys. The sequence goes on along the minus strand of NC_044381.1, from coordinate 86,915,974 downwards.
ATATGTTGAGAGTCTACCAGCTCCATGTGATGGCCTTAGGAGGTGAGTCCTTTGGGAGGTAATTATGATTAGATGATGATGATATGCAGTCAAGAAAAAAAGGATTAGGTGAGGTCATGAGGGTGAAACCCTCATGAATGAGATTAGTGCCCTTATAAGAGTCACAAGAGAGTTTGCTTACTCTCTCTGCTCTCTGCCATGCAAAGATACAAAGAGAAGTTGGCCATCTGGCCTCACCAGAACCCAACCATGCCAGCACCCTGATCTTGGACTTCCAGCCTCCAGAACTGTAATAAATACATTTCTATTGTTTGCAAGCCACTCAGTCTACGTTAAGGCAGCCTGAGCTGACCAAGACATTGGCCTTACTGCCAGACACCCAGACTCTTCATGGCCACAAAAATTTCCTTCTGGTATTTCCCTTAGGCACATTCAAGTGGGAGGAACTGAGAACATACTGGAATGAAGCTCAAGCCATGTGGTGCAAGGCTGGCAAGAAATAAGCCCCTAAAGAGACCAGTGGTCAGTTATGGTCACTGGGAATAATGCACATCTTGTGAAAATATTTTTGGCAATTGTCTATATTCTTCTGTTTTTATTTATTTCCCCTCCCTCTTCCACCTATAAAGGGATCTTTCTCTTCACTGAGTTGTTTTTCTGTAACCTAGTTTCAAAATTAATAATAATAGTGGTAGTAACTATGAGGGCTTAGCAAATGCCAAAAATGAAGACCTTAGTGTACACTCTTGCACTTACTCTACGAGGTAGGAAGCATTATTTTCTCCATTTCACTAATGAAGACACTGAGACTATGGGAGGTTAAATAACTCACATAGCCAGAAACAAAGAGCAGAATAAGAACCAAACCCCAATCCACCTTGTTATGAGGGTGGAGGGTCCTAAAAGCTAACCTTTTGCTAAGCACTTTCCCTACTTTATCTCATATCCTCAGACCCAACTTATGAGGTCATTATTATTGGTCCCGTTGGATAGATGAGGAACTGAGGCTTAACCACAAAGGTCAAATTTACCAAGGGCAGTTCTTAAATTTCGCATTCACATCCAAAAATTTGGCATCCTCTTAACCCACTTATGCCTAGTGTTCCATTATTGGAATGCTGAGCATGTCAGGGTTATTTATATCCTACTTCTCAAGGTCATCGCCAAGGTCTGATTATGCAGTTCAAAAAATTGCAATCTCCAGCATAAATGGGTTAAATCTCTCACCCCTAAGAGTCAGAAGCACATACTGTTTTTGTGCATGCTATTTTGTTCATTGCTGAAGGCTAACTTCAATATCCATGGGTATGAATTTTCCCCATTCACCTGCTTTAATAGTCTGTGTTATTTATACAAGAGTCCAGTTGGAAAGGGGCATTACCCTTGTATTCAGGACCAGAACCACCATGTTTAGATGCTTCAGAGAAAGCATTACCGCAACGACTTCATTCGGCCTGTGGTTTAATACTCTATCATAAATCATCATCATGTGGTCCTAATCCATTGACATAGAGGCAAACCAGTCAATCAGACAAATTTTACTGCATTCCTACTGAGTGCCAAGCACCGCACCAGAGTCTAGGTATGCAGTGTGAACAAAGACAAAAGGCAAATGACATCAAGGAACTTATAGTCTAGTGGGAAGACAGATATTAAGCAACTAATTATCAACAATTAATTCACTAATTACAAGTATCCACAGTACTGCAAGGAGGCACAGGTGTTTGGGGACTTTATTTTAAAAGGTATGTAACCCAGTCTGGAGAGTCAGTAATAATTTTCCTCTGGAAATGATGTCCTGGGGGGCGTTTTTTGAAATAGGGATCTCACTCTGTTGCCCAGGCTCGACTGCAGTGGCACAATCACGGCTCACTGAAGCCTCAACATCCTGGACTCAAGCAATCTTTCCACATCAGCCCACCAAGTAGTTGGGACCACAGGTGTACGCCACCACACTTGGCTAACTTTTTATTTTGTAAAGACAGGATCTCCCTATGTTGCCCAGGCTTGTCTCGAACTCCTGGGCTCAAGCAATCCTCCCTGCTTGGCCTCCCAAAGTGCTGGGATTACAGGCATGAGCACTGTGCCCTGCCAAAGTGATGTTTAAGTCAAGACCTGAAGGCTGTCTGATTTAAGCTGGATAAAGCATGAGGGGAAGAGTATACTAGGCATAGCAAACAGCATATGCAAAGGCATTGAGGTAGGAGAGAATATGAAACTACGTCTGTGACTAACTAAATCACTCTTACCCCTTTAACCCTTAGTAGCTCAGGAAAAATAGTTATAACCATTTACCATCTGAGTATTTTTTAAATTTTGATTACATAATTGCTCTGAAATAATTATCTTTGACTATAAAGATCAGTAACAAAGATAACACCAGTTCAAGGTTAAACAGACAGTTACTGGACAGATGTCCTCACAAAAATGTGGCCTTTATACAAGGTCATTCTTTTTATGGTCTTTTATTATAGCTTTTATGATCAGACATACAAATATAAAAACCCACTCCTCGTGGCCTTCCTTGGCTTTGTCAGGGTTTTCTTAACATTCGCGATTCCATTTTGAATCTGACAACTTTCACAATACAAAGAGAGGGTGCTTTGAGGTTTCATAGTCTCCTTCTCTTCAAAATGACTTTCTTTATATAGCTGTTCTCTTTTCATTTTCATGGTTGCTCATAGGAAACTATATATAAAGAGAAGAATTAGGGCCTTGTAAAAGATTAGGAGGTAAATTGATTTCACCACTTTGAAACGAGGTTCTGTCTATAGTCACAATATCCAAGAACAAGCTGAAAATCCATTTATTAAATAGGACCCAGGAGAAAATGGGAAGTAAAATTCCATCTTTCTTGGCATTTTTTTTCTTTTAGATAAATCACATACGCCCCTGGTGATCTGTGTGAGTAGAAAGTTTCTTACTGAGAATAGTTTTAAAATTCATCTCACCATATGGGTATTTTAAAATCCTTTTACAAATAATTTATAGAAGTAGTAATAAAGGGATAGTATATTAGTTACCTATTACTACATAACAAATTACTCCCAAAACTTAGCAGCTTAAAACAGCAAACATTTCTCATCTCATGGTATCTGTGGCAGGAATCTTGGAGTGGCTTAGTTTGGTGGTTCTGGCTTGCGGTCTCTCATGAGATTGCAGTCAGGGCCAGCTTCATGGGCAGGCAAACGGTACAAGCACAAAAGGCACCATACTTGGCTTAATACTCTGCTGTTGCTGTCTTGATTTTTTTAGTAATTTTTGAAAAAGGAGCCCCAATTTTCATTTTGCACTGGGTCACAGTTTAAAATTATGTAGCCAGTCCTGGTTGCACTCAAGCTGTCAGCCAGTATTACAGTCATCTAGGGCTGGAGGATCTTCTTCCAAGCTCACTCACATGGTCATTAGCAGGCCTTGGTTCCTCACCAGCTGTTGGATGGTTACTCCATTCCTCTCCACATGAGTCTCACAACAGGATAGCTCACTTCCTGCCCAGAGGGAATGGTGAAAGAGAAAGCCCACCTGTCTTTTATAACCTAATCTCAAGAGTGATGTAGCATCATGTCTTAGCCCATTCTTGCTGCTGTGACAGAATACCTGAGATTGGGTCATATATAATGAGCAGAAATTTATTGGCTTACAGCTCTAGAGGCTGTGAAGTCCAGGATCAATGGGCCAGCAACTAGTGGGAGCCTTCTGGATATGTCATCCCATAGTGGAAGTAGGACGGGCAAGGTTAAAGGGAGACAAACTCACTCTTTCATAACTACACCAATCCCACCCATGAAGGGGGAATCCTAATGGCCTAATCACTTCTTAAATGTCCCAACTCTTCATACTGTTTCATGGTGGTTAAATTTTAACATGAGCCTTGAAGGAGGCAAACATTCAAACCATGGCACATTACTTCTGCCATATTCTGTTGGTCACACTGACAAACCTTGGTACAATGTAGAAGGAGACTGCGCAAGGTGTGAGTAGCAGGAGGCTAGGATCATGTAGGGCCATCTTGGAGGCTGACTACCACAGACAATGAAAGCCAGCTTTGTTAGAAATGTTAATAAGAATTTAAATATAATAAACACAAATTGTATTCATTTTCCTACTTTTGAAGATAGTATACCTGAGGCTGGGCATGGTGGCAGCTCACACTTGTAATCCCAGCACTTTAGGAGGCTGAGGCAGGAGGATCACTTGAGGCCAGGAGTTCAAGACTAGACCGGGGAACATAGTGAGACCCCCATCTCTACAAAAAATAAAATAAAATAATAATAATAAAGAATATAGCATACCTGAAATAGAAAGCAAACTTTGACTAAAATCATTCATTCATCCAGTGTCATAAACCTGAAACATATTCATCTTATAACTACTGATTCCAGATTTCAAATGTATCTCTAATTGGTTCTAACTTATTCCTTACGGTTCTTCTGTTTGTAATTGAATAATCAACACACAATACTTTTGAAAGCTTTAGTGGCTCATAACTTTGTTGAAGAGAGAATGCTCATCTTCTTTCCCTAATGATTGCAAAACATTTTCATTTTTTTCTTTCTTAGGTCTACAAACACAATTTTGAATCTTCAATCCAATTAATAGTTTCCTTTCTACACTATTTCCTCCTTATGTACACACCTGCCTACAGCATTTGTCCATTTCAAGTAAATTTTCCACAAAAAACTTAAAAATTAGAGTATTACCATATATCTTTTTAGCAAAATTGGAAGACCTAGGATTTTTCCTAAAATATTGTGTAATTAAGTTCATCATGTTGAGTGACAAACTGGATGAAAATACCATATTTCCTTTTTGTCTTTAAAAATACGTTCCTTGGCTTTTATTAAAAAGTCAAAAAATAACAGATATTAGCAGGACTATGGAGAAAAGGGAATGCTTATACACTGTTGATGAGAACGTAAATTCATTCAGCCACTGTGGAAGGAAGTTTAGAGATTTCTCAAAGAACTACAAAATAGAACTACCATTCAACCCGGCAATCCCACTACAGGGTATATACCCAAAGGAAAATAAATCCTTCTACCAAAAAGACACATGTACCCATATGTTCATCGCAGCACTATTCACAATAGCAAAAACATAGAATCAGCTCAGGTGCCCATCAGTGGTGGATTGGCTAAAGAAAATATGGCACATATACACCATGGAATACTATTCAGACATAAAAACAAATGAAATCATATCCTTCGCAGCAACATAGATGCAGCTAGAGGCCATTATCCTAAGCAAACTAATGCAGAAACAGAAAAGCAAATACTCCATGTTCTCATTTATTTATAAGGGGGAGCTAAACCTTGGGTACACATGGACATAAAGACGGGAACAATAGACACTGGGAAATACAAAAGTTGGGAGGTAGCCAAGGGTTGAAAAACAACCAATTGGGAATTATGCTCACTACCTGGTGACAGGTTCAATTGTACTCCAAACCGCAGCATCATGCAATACACCTTTGTAACAAACATGCACATGTACCCTCTGAAACTTTTGAAAGAAGTATGTATTTTTTAAATTCATTAACTCTCAAGTTTGAGAAAAATCTTCTAGGCTACTGTCATCTGAAGACTCATAGGCTAGGTTATGTCTCACATAATCAATTTTGCCAGCATTTGTCTGGACTCTACTGTCTCTATGAATTCATCTTCTGTTTATCTAATAATTATGTAACCTCTTCCCTATCATTTTTCCTCTCTGTCATAACAGACAGAAAGTGAAAAATCCGTATTTCTGAACTTCTTAATAAAAACTAAAAGCAGACAACAAAGTATCCTCAGTCTTATATGTTTCTAAAGATAATGTAACATTTTAAGCAATGAAGCAAGAAAACTGAAGGATGATGAGATTCTGATGATTTATTACACTACATTGCATCATCTTTCTAGATGATGCTATCATTCTTCAGTGTTCTTATTTTAGTCTTTTTTTAGCATTTTGGGATTAATTGATAAGTAATGATGAAATGATTCCTAAGATGACAAACTAACTACATAATCACCCATGGGTTCTTCCTGCCCACTCCACAAACAAAACCAGTTCACTGAGACCATGGTATTGTAGTAAAGAAACAGTGTAATTGACATGAGGCCAGCCACGCAGGAGATAGAGTTATTACCCAAATGAGTCTCCCCAGAGACTTGGAGGCTAGGGTTTTCAAGGATAGTTTGGTGGGCAGGGGACTAGGAAATGGGTGCTGCTGATTGGTTGGGGATGCCATCATAGGGGTGTGGAAAATGGTCCTAATTTGCTGAGTCTACCTCTTGATGGGGGTCCACAGGACCAGCTGAGTCATTGGTCATGAGTCCCAGTGGGGTCCATCAGTTGCCAGAATGCAAAAGCCTGCAAAAACATCAAAAGGCTGATCTTAGGTTCTACAATAGTCATGTTATCTATAGGAGCAACTGGAGAAGTTACAAATCTTCTGACCTCCAGCACAATGGCTGGTTATCATTTAACTATGCTTACATTTTAGCAGAATTCAGGCACCTCTCAAAATCCTAACCTTGTGGCCTTTCATTAGTTTTCCAAGGGTGGTTTAGTTTTGGGAAGGACCATCATCATCCTTGCTTTAATTTTAAACTATAAACTAAATTCCTCCCAAAGTTAGCTTGGCCTATGCCCAGAGATGACCACGGACAGCTTTGATGTCAGAAGCAAGGTAGAGTCAACCATGTCAGATTTCTCTTACTGTCATAATTTTTCAAAGGTGGTTTCAATTACATGTTTCAAGATACAGGAAAGAATAATATCACTAAAATCTCATAATGTATCTTACATTTATGAAAGGGTCCAATATCACAATTACAAGTTAGAATGAGTTTTCTTCTCTTTTAAAAAATGAGTAAATTTTATAGTCATACTTTTTGAAAGATATCTAAGAAAGAAAAATGTCAAAAAATATTGTGAGAAATGCTTTTAAAAATTAACTAAAATTGGGTCCAAGGGATCGTAATGGTATTAACATAATTAGTCTAAGGATTTGGGAGAAATGATAGCACTGGCATGACCTGAAGGAGACTCAGATCCCTCAGACCAAGAGTTCTCTAGTGGCTTCTAACCTCACATACCTCCCTCCTTCTGCCTGACAGCTTCATCTGGCCACTGGTGCATGCTGACCATATGCATGGGCAGGCCAGAAGTGCCTCAAAGGTGATAACCTCAGAAACGACCTCAACCACTGGAGAACCAGAATTCACAGATAAATTCCCCAGCTTCCTCACTCCTCCGCAAGGCACTTCTAAGGTGTGTCTCACACAGTCTCTCAGTGGGTTCCCATCAGGATTGAGCCCCAGTCACCCACAGAGGTAGCCCTCTCATTAATGAACCACTCATCGGCTTTTCTCCCTTCCCTATTACACTTCCCCACTCCCTTACTCTACTTCCTTGGGTCACCTCCAAATAAACTACCTGCACTAGAATTGCTTGTCTCAGAATTTGCTATTGGAAGTACCTAAACCAAGACACACAGTGAAAGCCCACATCATGATAAAGCAGCCACAGCTTCAAACATCATTGGTAGGGCTATCCTTGTTTATCAGGAGACCTCACCATAGACACCATCAACTCAGAGCAGAGCAAAGTAGGCAGATGCAAGCAAAACAGCAAGTAGGGTAGATGGCAATTTAGAAGAAAGAATGCTTTTCAGGTTTTTAGAGGTCATCGAAATGAGGAGCTGCCAAAAACCATCAGAAATCCTTTACCCATTCGAAAACAAAAGTTGGAATGGACTTGGTGATGGGGAGATGGACAGTTTGATCTTATTTAAGAAACTGCCCAAGGCACTGAAATAACCCTGGGCTTGCAGATGGGAGACTTGAATTCCAATCCAGGCCTCTGACATCAATTGCCACTTCTACCAAAGGGAGATAATAAAGACTTCCCGAAGTTGCGGAGAGTACTAAATGAAATCAATCATGGGTTACAGTAGAATGCCCTATCACCTTTTAAACTTGTGTTTTTAATCTTTGGCAACATAATTTTCCAGCTACCTTAGGGTATAGACAGAAGAAAAAAAGGACCCTCAAGGCAGGTCTTCTTTGTTTTGGAAAAATCCATCAATTTGTAAGTGAAGGGTCAGTAAGCAGGCCTTTGTGTCCTGGGAGAAGGGTATAACAACTTTTTTGTACAGTAAGCAGCTTTTTAAAATTGTCTGCCTCCTTTAGAAGAATTTTATCCCTGGAGAGGAAGAAGGACCCTGGTTCTGGGCCTGTGCAGTGGCCGAGCTGGGGACATTCTGACTTGCAGTCCTCCTGGAGCTGCTTGCACCCTGGGATTGGCTGCATGATGGAACCAGAGCTTGAAGAGCTGGAATACCGGAACTCAGTTCTAAGGGTCAGCCCCACCACATTGTGCATGGCTGGGGAAGTAGGCGCCTTCCATGGAGGTGTTTCCATACACACAGCAGCAGCAAGATTAGACTCACCAGCACCCAGGCCCTGCCTTTCACCTTAGAGGACTCCTTCACCAGCTCAGCTGGTATGTCCCTTCCCTCTGGCTGCTACAGAGAGGAAGCCACTGCCTTGTCCACTAGCTGCCTACTTCACCCACAAACAGCACTCTGATGCCTTGCCATCCATGGCCAACAGCACCTGACCTTCCTGCTCACAGGCCAGCATTCTAGGGACTTGACCCATGAGAGCACTAGGGTTACCCTCTTACCAGCGTTGGTCCTGGCCACCCTGGCCAGTTGATCACTGTCAGCCATGGAGAAGCATAAGAGGCAAATATGACTCCTCCCCATGTGAAGGTCACAAGCACCAAGGGATCCCTGGGTGCATAGTGGGAAAGAAGAGGGAGGCCTCATCTGGAGTCTTACATCCATGTCCAGCAGGCGAGGGCTTGTGCATCACAGCCTCAAGCATAGAAGAGTTAATTTTATGTGTCAACTGGATTAAGCCATGGCATGCCCCAATATTTGGTCAAAGGTTGTTCTGAGTGTTTCTATGAAGGTGTTTTTGGATGCAATTAACATTTAAATTGGTAGACCGAGTAAAGTGGCTTGCCCTCCCTGATGTGAGTGGGCTTCATCCAATCTGTTGAAGACTTGAATAGACCATAAAGGCTGACCCTCCCCAGAATAAAGAGATTCCTTTCTGCCTCAGGGCATTAGAACTGGGACCTCAGCTTTTGGATTTGAAATGAAACATTGGCTTTGCCTGGGTCTCAAACCTGTTGGCCTGAAGATGACTGAAACTACACCAGTGGCTCTCCTGGGTCTCTAGCTCTGGAGAACTCTGACTGATACAGTCTCTATACCCCAAACTGTACTAACACATCTCAGTAACCTGGTGAATCCCCCACACTGTGCGTCGTCACTGTGCCTGGTCAGTTCCATCCATGTGTTAGTTTCCTATTGCTGCTATAACATATTACCCCAAACCTAGTGGCTTAAAACAACACACATTTATTATATGAGAGTTATGGAAGTCAGAAGGTCTAAATCTGTCTGAGTGGGCTAAAATCAAGCTATTGGCAGGGCTGCATTACTTCCATAAGCTCTAGGAAAGTCTATTTTCTTGCCTTTTCTCTGGAGACCTCCTGCATTCCTTGGCTTGCAGCCTCATCCTCCGTCTTCAAAGCCAGCAACATAGCATCGTCCAATCTCTCTGTGACTCTGATGCTCTTGCCTCTCTCTTTTAAGTCCCCTTATGATTACATTGGCACACCAGATAACCCAGGATAATCTCCCATTACAAGATTATTAATCTAATCACACACAAAGAGTCCCTTTGGCCATGTAAGGTAGCATATTCACAAATTTCAGAGATTAAGTTGTGGACATCTTTAGTGAGGGTGTTATTAAGCCTGCTGCCCTCCTTCACACCTCATTCCTTTCTGACTGCCTCCTGCTCTTTCTCCTTTCACTGGAGTGTCACCAGCTCCTGGCCTTGCCCGTCTTCACCAACATGGAATCCCTTTACCTGGAGGCTCTATTACTGTCACAGCCTCAGTAACTTCTTGTGCTTTGGTGATGCTCAAACTAATGCCTGCAGCCCATGCACCTCCTCCACTCTTCAATCCTATTCTTTTTATGGCCCTCTTTGGTTTCAGCTTGCATATGCAGAGAGTGCGGGATCTCCTCACCCCCTCAGAGTCTCACCTCACCCCCATGCCTGGACCACCACCCACAGTGCCTCCAGACACTTGCTCTTCCAGGCTCAGAAGCGCTCCCACCCCACCTCTTCCAAATCCTACCACTTTTCCTTGGATTTGCAGTTACCATGTTTGTGGTCCCCGCTCTGCTACATGGTTTTCCCAAGGTTCAACGGTTTCCTGGGGGAAAAAAAATCATCAAACATTCTCTCCATTGTATCATTTTCCTGTTCAAAGATCTCTAATTATCTATAATTTTTATTTTTTCTAAATGTCCATACATTATATTTGTGATAAGGTGAGAACTGTCATTTAAAATATAGGAAGGAATGATCAAATCCAGTCTCCTCTGCCCCTCTGCCTTCCCACTGCACACTGAGCCTTTAAATTCCATACCCCTCATTCTCATGGCTCCCCATCAGGAACCCCCCATTACAACTGACATATTGATTCATCCAACAACATGAGTGAGCACCTGCTCTAAGCAAGGCACACACATTGCAGAATTCAGCATCCATCCTTCCTAGTTCATCTTCTCTCCTGCTCAACAAGGAAACTGACCTCCTTCTGCAGAGGTTAAGCATGATAATATAGCCAAATTGACAAACTGCTCCACAAAGAGGAGAAATAAATACAAATCTAGTAGGTTTTCCTAAGAGTCTTTTTAAGCTACTACTAAAGAGAGAGAGTAGCTCTTTAGCAGTAGCTTGAAAAAAACTCATAGGAAAATGAGTTTTTAATAGCTACTACTTATTGAGCACTTACTACACGCTAAGCACTTCATAAATGTCTCCTTCCATCCTCATGACAACCATATTATCTCCCATATTATTGCCATACTTCAAATGAGGAAACTGAAGCTCAGAGAGGCTAAGAAACTTTCCTATGGTCCCACAAGCCCCAGTGGCAGAGTTGTTTTCCAACCTGAACACGTCTGACAGCAAGTCCACATTCTTTGCTGCCACCCTGTGTTAGAACAATTGGACTACCAGATTTTGGAGCTTATCGTAAGAATCAATGTAAAGGCTCAGCTGGCACCAGAGGCCGGAGCCAGGCCATTTCCATGGGATCACAGTTCAAAGTCAGTGGTTCAATCTGAGGGCTCTGGCCTTGGGCAAAGTGGCACTCAGAAAGGAGCTAGAGTCTAAGAGGTAGGGCAATACCAATAGCAGCCTCCTTCTCCAGGTTGCACTTCATGGAGTCATGCCAGGCCTTGCACCCAGCCAAAGAGGCAGCATCGCCCTCAGCCAGGAGAACGCTCCACTAGTCACAAATGCACTGCAATTGCTGCTCTCTGCCCCTTGGCCTTAGCCCCTCTGCTCATCTTTCTAGCAACCCAGTGTTTCCCGCGGTCCATGCATCTGTGGCTGGATAACGCCTCTTAGATGGCCACATCTCTCTGGCCACTTAAACCTCAAACATGTCGAGATTAAAGTCCTTATCTTCTATCATCTAGCTTCTCTATCCTCCCACTCTCCAACAAGGTCAAAGGCCATACCCAAACCCACTTGCTAGGCCATTAAAATAGCCAGATGATATCGGGGTGAAAGATTACAGGGAGGCCAAATTGAATCTATTATTTTTCAATAACTAGGATGAAATGCAAATTAAGGGGAAATTGTAATCGCTCTTTTCCCATGTGAGAGGTATAGTTTGAATAAGAACATGTAAAAACTCCTTCGACATATTTTGTTCCTAGGTTTGGGCCTTTACCAGATGTCTTGCACAATTAGACATGTGTTCAAAGACAGAAAAATTTGCATTTGGATGCTTGTATCAGAGGCAGGAAATATAACATAATAGTTAAGAGTCCTAGATTGGGAGTTAGCCCTTGATTCAAATTCCACCTCTGTGACTTGCTGGCTGACCATGGACATGTCTCTCCACCTCTCTGAGCCTCGGTTTTCAGTTTTCTCATTTGTGAAATAGTAATTATAATTAAACGTGCCTTCCTTGTTTACACCCATTAGGATGGCTATTATATTTTTTTAAGTGCTGGCAAGGATGTGGAGAAATTGGAACCCTGTGTGTAGCTGGTTGGAATGTAAAATGATACAGCTGCTATGGAAAACAGTATGGCAGTTCCTCGAAAAATTAAACATAGAATTACCATACGACCCAGCAATTCCACTTCTGGGTATGTACTCAAAAGACCTGAAATCAGGAACTCAAGCAGATATTTGTACACTAAATCTTCATAGCAGCCTTATTCACAATAGCCAGAAGATGAAAACAATCCAAGGGTTCATTGATGGATGAATGGATAAACAAAATGTGGTGTCTACATACAAACAATATGATTCAGCCTTTAAAAGGAAGAAGACTCTGACACATGCTACAATGTGAATGAACCTTGAAGACATCATGCTAGGTGAAATAAGACACATTTTAAAGGATATATTGTATAATTCCACTTACATGAGGCATCTAGGTAGTCAAATTCATCACAGAAAATAGAATAGTGGTTGTCAGGGCCTGGAGGGAGAGGAGAATGGGTTTAACGCGTACAGAGTTTCAGTTTGGGAAGAAGAAAAAGTTCTGGAGACAGATTATGGTGATGGTAGTACAACAATGTGAATATACTAAACACCACCAAACTATACACCTAAAATGTGGTTAAAATGGTAAATTTTATGTTATGTATATTTCACCACAGTAAAAAAAAAAAAAAAAAAAAAAAAAAGTCTTCCTTATAGTTTTGTTGTAAGTGTTAAATGATTAACATTGGTAAAGCAACCAACAGGGCCTGGCACATGGGAAGCCAGGGAGTGACAAAACTGTAGACAAGGTACCACCACTGTTCTTAGTCCTCAGACACAGTGGCTGAATCTTGACAAACCCAGGGCCGACAAGTAAGATTGGACCAGGAGAAAATGGAGAGCAGATGAGGAGAGCTATCCCAGACTGAGAAGTGAGGGGATTATAACAAGACAGAAGGATGGAGTACAGGGCCCCAGAGAGACCTAAGTCCAGAAAGCACCCAGGAAGAAAAGAGGAGGGCCTAATGGAGATGAAGAGGGACCAAGACCTGCATGGAAAAGGGCCGGAGCACACCTGCTGGGTAAAACACAGGATGCCTTGTTAAATCTGAATGTCAGATAAACAACAAAATATTTAGTACAAGTACACCCCAAATATTGCATAACCCTGCCTTATTGCATGGATTATGCTAATAATGTATTTATTGTTTATCTGAAATTCAAATTCAGCTAGGCATCCTGTATGTTTATTTGCTAAATCTGGTGATCCTAGGCCAGAGGCATGCCTCATCCTTCAGGACTTTATACTAAGTCACTTTAGGATGATGCAGACTCTAGAATAACCTGGTATCTAAAAATCTGGTCAGGGCAGTGGATGGGAGCAGGAATGGGATAGGATTCTTCACTTTGCAAATTTATTCTTTCACAGTTGGGGTCCTATACATAGCAAGTTCCCCTAACCATAACATAGACATTCATTTTTAAAACTCAAATTCGCAGTCTCATCTTTGAAGGAGCCCACCTGTCAAAGCTCAAGGCAGGACAGACCACATTCCCAAAAGCTATGGTTCTTCCGGCTTCCAAGAGCAGAAGAGGAGGCTAATAGATACCATTCCCATTGCAGAGGGGTCTGGCTAATAAACGCCAAATCCCTACCCTGCGCCAAGCGGGTCCAGTCTCTTCCCCAGGCCCTGCTGAACAGCCCAGGGTCTCCAGCCCAGGGCTCTGCAGCCATTTGCAGAAAGGGCAGTCACAGATTCCTCGGAAAGCAGAGACCTAAAAAGGGCTTTGTCTATGTCAAATCAAACACAATTCTCCCGCCCCTGCCCTACGCTGATTAAAAGCTGGAGTTGTTCGTTTTGTTTTGAGAAGTGTTAGGGTTTTATGCTCTCGAGGTCCCCCTTCCCGCCTCACTATTTCCAGCTGCTGAGGCACATGAGTGAGAAGGACCACACACCAGCAGCCCAGCGGTGCACAGGCCTGGCGGAGATTAAACCCCAGGCGGCAGGGGAGGGCCCCCTTCTTGGGAATGGACGGCCCAGGGAAACCCCGGTGTAGAAGAGGAGCTGAGCACGGAGAGGGGAGTTCAAGGAGAGAGCCGCCCTGCGCCCCTAATTCCTATCCACCCAGAGCCCAGAGTCTTGTCCATCACAGTCAGCCCAGCAAGCAGGTCAAAGACCAGGCTGCAGGGGGGAAGCAGCACACAATCTTGAATGCAGTGAAATGTGCCTTCCCCTTCTACTTTTTTAAAATCTAAACCAATGTATTGGCCACATAACAAATTTAATTTGCAGGGGAAGTCTGAGGGGGAGTGGGGGTGACAGAAAGGAGGCACACTTTGGGTTTTCCTCCCAGACCTACCAGCTAAACCGGCGAGCTTAGCCGATTTTGCTGAGCCACAGCTGGGCCATCTGCCTTGCTTTCCAATCAGAGAGGCCACAGACCAAGACGGAAAAGGCAGAGACGATGTGTGATTGGGTTCTTTCCCTTGTCCTACTTAGAACAATCTGCAGGGAGCACGTTTCTTTGCTGACTTGTTCATTGTCTGTCTCACCCACACCAGAAAGTCAGACTGGATACCCAGCAGCTGGCACAGAGCCAGGCGTCGGCTCAGGGAGCCCTGAATACTGTTTCAACGAATGAGTTGAGCATGGACAATGCGCGGGAGGGAGGGAGGGAGGAAGCGCTGCAGGGAATGAGGCTGTCCTTCCCACCGGAGCACACCTTTTCCGTCCCTGGCGACCCGTTTTCTCGGGGTCGGAAAGGGATACTTTTTAGTGCTTGGGGTTCCTCAGTTTTTTTCTTACACCAAGTTTTGAAGCAAACTTGGGGGTTAATTGCACGGCATCGGCCCCCAGCTTCTTACTCTTCTCCTTTGCCTTTGGATCCAGTGTCCTCATGCTGAGGGGAGCCTGGGGACTGCAGGGGTGTCGTTTCTGAGGCCACAGAAGGGGGCCTTCAAGGCACCCTCTTTCTGACCTCACCTGCCAAGCACCAAAGAATGGGGTTGTCAGGAGGTAAAGATAATAAAAATCAGTCAGAAGGTGCATGAGGAGGAAGCTCAAGCTTCTGGTCTTCTGGGCCCCAGAAGAGCGGGCCTAGGCCCAGCAGCGTCACATCTGCACCTCTGTTCTGGGGAAGACTGGGAGGCTTTTCCACCCCCACCTCATGACTCCCCGTGCCTCCTTGCTCCTCTCTTCCTCCTCCACCCCGACCCCCACCTCCACCCCGGTGCTGTAATGAAAAGTTCATGTTCAAAGCTTTACATGAGATCTGATTTTCAACACTTTAATTGGATTAATAGAAGCAGGGAGTGGAGAGCACCACAGCCCTTCTTCCCGGGATGCCCCTCCTCCCACCTGCCCCCTTCACCTCGGAGCTCAGCTCTCTCCTCTCCGCACTCCCTGCTATTCTCCAGTCCATCTCTCCCCTCTCGCCCTCCTGCCAGCAGCCTCCTCTCTGTTCCCAGCACTTTCTGAGCACTAGTAAAATTCTCCATCTTCCCTAATTCAAGGAAGAGCGGGCTAATTACTGAAAATCCTGATGAATGGAATAGTTTTAAAGAAATTCTCTTTTCGGCTGGGTGCGGTGGCTCATGCCTATAATCCTAGCACTTTGGGGGAACAAGGCAGGCGGATCACTTGAGATCAGGAGTTTGAGACCAGCCTAGCCAACATGGTGAAACCCCCATCTCTATTAAAAATACAAAAATTACCTGGATGTGGTGGCATGCACCTGTAGTCCCAGCTACTCAGGAGGCTGAGGCAGGAGAACCACTTGAACTGGGGAGGCAGAAGTTGCAGTGAGCCAAGATCGTGCCACTGCACTCCAGCCTGGTGACAGAGTGAGACTCCATCTCAAAAAAAAAAAAAAAAAAAGCAATTCTATTTTCTTAGGCTCTGGAAATACATACTACCTACTAAGAGAGGTAATGGATAACAGCATTAAAAGTCTTTAAAAGGTACCAATCAAGTATAATTTATATATTGGTTATTAGTGGGCAAGTGTTACCATTAAAGGCCTTCATTCTTGAGGTGACTAACATTTCTCAGACATAATCCTGGCCTTGACACTCCCGCTCCATTTTGTTTACAGATATAGCTAAAATACACAGTGGGGGAATGACACCCTCAGAGCTGTTCCCATGATCCAAAGTCAATGCTTTGGGGCAGGGAGACGCTGTATCCTTAATAACAACAACAAAATCCCATATCACTAAAAGCTCCGGACAGGCAGTCACCTGAGTCCTGGTGCCTGCTCTCTGCCCCAAGGCTAATTCACATTGAGACCCTGGACACACGGTTTATTTCTCTATCCTCACTTACTTCATCTATACAATTAGAAGGTTACTCAATCAGTGGACTCCAACTTTTTTTATTGTATGCCTCTAACAGCAAAAGGTTTTGAGCATTCATCCCTACTGTATGTAAAACTAGTTACAGTGCGCTACCTGGGTGCATATAATATACACAATGTCTAGAAAATTTAAAGGCTAAAATAAACATTGGCTGGGTGCAGTGGCTCACACCTGTAATCCTAGTACTTTGGGAGGCCAAGGTGGAAGGATCATTAGAGCCTAGGAGTTCTAGACCAGCCTGGGCAACATAGCAAGATCCCATCTCAACAAATAATTTTTAAAATTAGCCAGATGCAGTGGTGCTTACCTGTAGTCCCAACCACTCAGGAGGCTGAGGTGGGAAAATTGCTTGAGCCCTGGCAGGTGAGGCTGCAGTGAGCTGTGATCACACCACTGCACTCCAGCCTGGGTGACACAGCCAGAACTCATCTCAAAAAATAAATAAATAAATAAAAACAAACAAAATAAATGATATTTTATGTTATTAATCATGGCAGTTTGAATTTATCACTCGCTGATATTTAAAGGCAAAATATTTATGTAAAGCAAGACATCATTAATGATTATTGCTGTAAATCCACATGTCAGGCCAGGTGCGGTGGCTCACACCTGTAATCCCAGTAGCTTGGGAGGCCAAGGTGGGCAGATCACTTGAGGTCAGGAGTTTGAGACCAGCCTGGCCAACATGGTGAAACCTGGTCTCTACTAAAACTACAAAAATTAGCCAGGTGTGGTGGTGCATGCCTTGTAGTCCCAGCTACTTGGTAAGCTGAGACAGGAGAATCACTTGAATCCAGGAGGTGGAGGTTGCAGGAAGCCAAGATCGCACCATTGTACTCCAGCCTGGGCAATAGAGTGAGACTGTGCCTCAAAAAATCAATCAATCTATCAATCAATATGTCTAGTAGATTTCAAAATCACTTCAATTTGCTTTAGTCGCTGATTTCTTACCAGATCATTGTTGTACCTCACAGTGTGGGAAAAAGAGAGTTCATATAAGAAATTGGAGGTGGTAACTCAGCCATCATTGTTGTTTTAATATTTTGCAGTTTTAATACTGTCTACAAAACCATTTTTTTGCTTTTAAAATGAACTTTTTAGGCTGTCTATTTTGTGAGGCTAGGCATTCAACTAAACGATATACCAACAGGCACAAATATACTGAGTAATACATTACAATATGCTCAAAGCACAGGACAGAATGAGGGCACCCCACCCCCTACCCCTGATCCAGGGACTCCCACTCCTACGTCCGCTGTGGTCGTGCTGTCTGATGAATGGACTGAGTTGGGGAATAAGAGCCAGTCTGTGAGTAGACATTAATAAGCACTTTTGTTTCTTGTTTTTAGTAGATTACAAATAGAAATGGATTCTAACCATTCTTTTGCCACCATCCAGAGGATTGCCCTGAGGCCACCCTTTAGTGACCACCACTCTAGGATCCCTCATCAGTCATTCTTTGATTCTCCAATGTCTCTGTAGCTGGAATCTTTCTGGGCTCTTCATTTCACCTGCTGCTGGTCAGCACTCCCGACTCGTGAAGTAAGCAAAGACAATATAAGCAATGACTTGCACTGAGGTCTACAAACTGTGAAGGGCTGTGCATATGGGGTGAGCAGCACTTAGTGCCCTTGGACATAGATGGGCCCCAGACTCCAGCCTCACACAGCGGGCCAGAGCACATGGAGATCTCTTTCTCCACTGCTCTCTCACTGCACAACCACTCTCCATCCTTAATTGGTCCCTCCCTTCTCCAAACATGTGTCCCCTTCCCTTTCCCTACCAGGAACGCAGTCTTTGCCCAGCCAACCCTTATTCTCCTGCCTGGAGAAAGAAGAAGAAAGGCTCCTATTGGTGTGCATAGGGTGTTCACATAGCGGGGACCACATTGGACCTGGTCAAAAAGCAACTACAGGACAAAGCCAGAATTTAAAGCTGAGGTCTAGATGATTCCAAATCTCATACTGTTTCCAACTTTCCAAAGGCAGGGAATAAGTATGGTTTGTATGTGTATCACGTGTTTGCATATGTGCACATAAACATACATATATACCGTCATACAATATGGTTGAATACAGGGCACTTGAGTAGATAAACAACTGCAATAGGTTAAGGCTGACGGCCCCAGAAAAGTCCTAGGTCCAAACACGGGCAGACAAGTTGAGAGCCCCTGGAGCGGGCAGTCACTCTGCCAACACCTAACACCGACTCTTGGTGCCTGGAAAGAGAATGAGGGTATGCCCACTCACAACATCCTAGCAACACTGAAAAAAAGACTCAGATTTGTCTACTTGTGACTCATCTGTTTGGTCTCTTTGAAGGGATGATATTTACTCTGGTCTTAGAAACCTCTTCTGGTTTGAAAAGAAATCAGATTCCTTGTTAAGGTGATAATGACCCAAATACCATTTGGGGACCTTCTGCATCAGCTGTCCAAGCTTGAGGAAATAAACTCAATGAGGAATTTGTGATCCTTCTTATCTACAAGACTATGTGATGAGCAACCAAGGGCAAGTTTCAAAAACAAAAAAGCAAAGGAATAAAAGCAGTAAAACAGGGCTTAGCTCTCCCCTCCCTAAGTATGATTAGTTGGGGGAGGTTATTTCAAAATAAAAGTCTACGCTTGCCTCATGGCATTGCCAGTCCTTAGATCAGCCCCACTCTCAGTTAAGGATGGAGGGGGGGTGGTCTCAGCCTCAAGATCATGAGGATGACAATGATCACAACAGCAATGGCATCCACTTTTTGATGTACACATACTTTGTGCCAAAAACCCCCATAAACACTTTTCAAACATTATCTCAATTCACTCAGGAGTCCTATGAGGTAACAATCATTATTACCTTCAGATGAGGAAACTGCAGTTCAGAGGTGCTCAGCAATTATCCCCAGTTCCCCTTGCTGTGGGAGGGTACAGCCAAGACTATCTGGCTCCAAAGGCCATGACTTTAATTCCTACTCTAGGAGCCGCAGGTTGGAAATGAGAGAAGGGCCACTCTTTTACAACATGTTTATTATGGAGTAACTTGACCTGACAAATATTTAGGAGCAGGTATTCTCTTCCTGTTAGCTGATGAGAAGGTGTTGCCATCCCCGAACCCATTCATTCAATAAATACTAATTGAGCATCTGCTACGTGTCAGGCACTGTTCTCAGTGCTGTGGATACAAAATGAACAAAACAAGTTCCTGTTCTCATAAACTCAGAATGTAATAAAGAAGATAGATAACAAACAAATCAACTCATTTATAATATGTTGGGGGATGACATGTACCATAAGGAAAAATAAAGCAGGTGAGGGAGACAGAGATGGGGAGGGGAGGTTGCCATTTTGGATAGGGTGCTCAAGGAAGCCCACTCTGATGAAGTGATATTTGAGCAGAGGCCTAAAGGAGTGAGGGACATGCAACAATCTGGGAGAATAACGTTCCAGGCAGAGGGAACAGCAAATGCAAGGCAGTAAGCGTGAGAGCCAGCCTGGAACTCGGTCTCGCTCAAGCTTTTAGGTTCTCAAGTCTGCTTCTCCCTTTGCTAATTTGCAGGACTGTGTTGTCCTTATTTTGGCGTGAGGAAATCAGCTTATATTCTGAAAGTTATTCTTCTCACTGGTTTCACAGAGAAAGGAAAAGGAAGTCACTTTTCTTGTGTTTACTTACATAAGTGCATTTATCCTTATGATGCTCTGAAAAGTCGGTATGTTAAAGTTACAGTCTGTGGGCCTCAAAGTCTACGCTCTTTCCACCACACCATGTGGAAGGGAACCATCTGATTTCATATTGAGGTAATTCCTTCCTTTTTTAAGAGCTCAGAGCACCTGGACACCAGGTCCTCAGCCATCCCCCCGATCAGACATTAGCTGGGAGCCTCCCGTGTGTGCCAGGCTCATGTTGGGTACTGTGAGGGAACAGTGATAGCAAAGCAGGCATGGCCCCTCCTCCCAAGGATGGCTCTGCCCACTCAGCAGGGCCAGTGGTGGGGCAGCTTCCAAGGCATGTTCCATGCGCTGTCATTCCCCCCTCCAGCCCTAGGCCAGGACCCAGAAGAATTCCTCCAGGCTCAGCTCTGAGGGAAAATGAATTCTGAGTCCCGGGTCATCAGCCTACTTTGAGCTGTCAGCTGGGACTCAGAGTCTGCTGCCCACCCCCTGTCACCTTCCACTCTGCAAAGTCCTCCAGCCAATGGGCTGGTTTTCAACCTGAACACTCCAGGTCTTGCCCATTGACTGAGGTAGAGTGAATGAGGTACTAAGATCCCGTAGCTTCCCAAGGAATGAATTCAAGACACTCTCCAAGGTGGGCCAAGCTTTTGGAAGAATCCAAGATGGGTTTGGGGATTCAGGCAAAAGTCTAGCCAGTTCTCCTTTGATCCAAACAATAAGCCTGAAAAGAAGCCCACCCCACACCCTGCCTCCAGAGGAAATCAAACTCCATCGAGTGTTGCCAGGAACCCATCTCAAGTTCTCCCACAGTGGGACATAACTTCTAAACCCAGTGGATTAACAGATCCAGGGACAGCCAAGAGAAGAGAGATAAGTCTGATTGAAAGCCATCAAAGCTTATTCTGAAAACAGCCTATCAGCCCACCACTTCCCTCCATTCCGGAAAACTAAGCAAGGTGGTTGGAAGTCAGACATGGAGAGACGGCAAAGGGAAAGAGTGGAAAATTGCAGCTGAAACCCACCTCCCCCAACCTTAAGGCTTCCCTTTCAGTGTCAACAAATATGCAACCAATTAATATAATTGCAGAGTTATTTATGGTGCCCAGCAAAGTGCAGCTGGATCCTGAAAGACAAAGTTGGAAGCAGGGGAAAAACTTTGTCTCAGCTTTTGGTGTGTGGTTTTGCTGGTCGCGCTCTTGCGGGGGAGGGGAGGGGCTCCTTTTCTTTCAGATGTTTCAGTCAACTTGTGGTATCCATGTGTCTGGTGGTCATGGCCCCTTCCAGGCAGTTTGCAGGTGTTCCTGCCTGGGGCAGGGGGGAAAAAGGGGGGGGCAGCTAAAGGAAAAAAGCTAAAGGTCTTCCGATTTCAAACTGTGATCTGACATCGAAGGCTTTTTCAAGGTTCCCCACTCTGACTGCACCCCTGTCTTAATCCTCCTGCATTGACCCTTTCCATAACAACCACCACCAAAAATTGCACAGAGAGACCCTTTTTCTCATAGCTGTTATGTGATTGTCTGGGATGACAGCTGTGTTGCCACTCAGCGCCTTGCACAAGACAGGTTTTAATTAGAGTTATTGAGGGGTTTGAATTGGCACAATTAGGGCCAGCATTAATGGGGTCTCCATGTGTTCTTTTGAAGAGTTTGGCCCTATTTTTTGTCCCAGGGCAGGAGGGGGTTGCAGCTAATGAAGTTGGAGAGTGCAAATTATCTCAGCAAAAGGAGGGCAAATGTAAACCACCCAGGGGACGGGGAGACACTCAAAGGAAAGAAATGAAAAGAAAGCAGTTACATATGGTGGAGGCACAAACATATTCACACACATGCTTACTTTCATATCTTCCTTTTCTTAAATGGTACTTTTAGAAGGAAGTTGTGGCCACCAAATATGTATCACTGGCTAAGAGGGAAAGCAGAAAAAACGTGTATGCTATACCGAACTAAACTGAGGATGTGTGCATGCACATGTATGTTTCTATGCTAACCCCTCAAAAGCTTATGAGCATATTAAAGGAAAAGAGAGATGAGACAAACTTCAGTTATCAAAAGTCCTAATCCGTCATCCTCTGAGATGCTGTTTGCTTTTTACTGTCCCAGTTTCCTATTTCCTTTCTTTCCAGATGTCTGTTCCTCTCTTTGAGCTCCTCAAGCCCTTATCCTCTATGTTCTCTTGAGCGGGCTCCATTAAAAAAGATAAGCCCCATCCCCAAGTCTCTGAGCCCCCCACCCATGAGCACGTCCAATAAAGTGCAACCCAGGACAGTGCTGGGGACAGGCCTGAAGTCCAGCAGGCCCTGATGCCTCTAACTTCCCTATGGACCTGACACTCTTCCAAGAGGTACCTTTGGTAAAAGTCATTTCTAGTAAAAAGTCAATCTGGGGAGTAAGAAGGCCAGAATTGGAAAAACAAATATGATGGAGCCCAGTTATAAATCAACTCTGTCTATGTGAGAAGGAGGCAGTTGAACTGAAACAGGCCTCCGTTCAGTGTGTCCCCAGAGCCTGAGGCTGGATTTGGGTGGCCTCTGAACTTTGGGGACTGGGGAGTGGAACCATTTCATAAGCCAAAGCAGCAAAAGGCCACAGTATGCTGTGAAGGCAGAGGCAGGATCATGCACAAGTTGCAGCCAAAAATGAAAATGAGGTGAAGCCACCTCCCCAGCACTGCGGGCCAGTGGTGGGGCCAGCTGCCTGCAACAAAGCCCTTCCCTCCTCATTCCAAGATGAGGCTCCTGCTCCATTTTTGCATAGGCAACATCCCCTTCCTTCACCAGCTGTTTTCCCTGATGTTTTAGCAATTCCAGTGGCCAAGGCTACTCTTGCCACCTGGCATAGTGAAACGGCGGGGCGGGGGGAAGGGGGCAGGGTGTCGGCTCACCCTCTGTGGGACAGTCTTGGCAGAGAGAAATGGGAAGCATAGTTGAAGAAACTAGAACCACTCCCAACCCAGTGGGGCCCAAGAAATGTAGACAAACAGACACCCGGTTTAAAATGCCTCAAGCACTCCACAGACCCTCAGGTGCTGGTACACAGAGGTTAACCTTGTCTGATGCAGCCAACTTTTCTCCTGCCTCACCCACAGGAACCATGTGGGGCCGAACTTTAAGAAAAGAATCCCACATGGCCAGTCAATTGGTTTTCCCAAAAGATTAAATTCCTGAGCCCAGCAAAGATAAGCATGCCAGCACGTGTAGCATGACAGGGATGCTTTAAAACAGTGGTTCCAACAGGGGGCAAATTTGCTCCCCAGGGAACATTTGGCAATGTCTGGCCACATTTTAGGTGATCCTATCTGGAGGATAGCGCCAGGGATGCTACAAACATCCCACAAGGCACAGGACAGGCCCCACGACAAAGAATTATCCAGGCTAAAATGTCAATAGTGCCAAGGTTGAAAAACCCTGCTTTAAAGTTAAACAGACCTGGGCTCAAATTCCAGCTCTACCACTTCCTAGCTGCGCGATTTTAGAGGGCCAGTAATCTAAGTCCTGGTTTCCACATCTGTAAACCAGGGATGGTAAAAACCTAGCTCACAGTTAACTCACTGGAGGGGTTCAAGAAATAGTAATCTTTCCTTTTTTTTTTTTTTTAACTTAAAAGAATGTTCTGGACTATCTTTACTAGAATCACTAAAAGCATGTGGCATTTGGGTAATCACTAATGAAGTCTTCCAGCCCTGAAATTGCCCTTTGCTCTTGCTGCTGTCACCTGTCTTCTTCTCACACAGAAACTAGAAGCCTGCGCACGGAGTCTTTTTGGGAGAAGCCTTCAGGACACCTATTCTGAGTCACAGCAGCCTCCGCGCCGCCTGCGGCCAGCTGCACTGTGGTCCCTGGCTGCGCCCCCAGAGACCCAGCCGTGGCAGGACGGCAGGGGAGGGGCCGCCTGGTTTCCGGTGGAAGTGGA
Source organism: Nomascus leucogenys (assembly GCF_006542625.1). Lineage (NCBI taxonomy): Eukaryota > Metazoa > Chordata > Mammalia > Primates > Hylobatidae > Nomascus > Nomascus leucogenys. The sequence goes on along the minus strand of NC_044381.1, from coordinate 86,891,965 downwards.
CTTGAGTTCGGCCTTTTCTTTTGAACCACGCAGCGCCAAACGTCAATTAGCCGAGCCCTGAAAAATGAGTGCGGTCTGCGCTCTCCGGGAGGAGGGCAGGGCGCCCCTGGCCCGACCTGGGGTTGCTGCCCTGTTCCCCCTATTGTGCCTCCAACAAGGGCGTTTTATTGAAAAGAGCTGAGTGCATCTAATGCAGTTATCCGTGTCCGCCTCATCGGGCCGTGGGCTGGGGGCGAGGCACGCAGCTGCTGCCGCCTCACACGCTCGCAACAAAGGAGCGCGCCGTGGAGAATTTGCTCCTCTTTGAACGGCTCATCTGGTTTCCATTTTTGAAAGGTTCCCCAACCCTTCCCTTCCACCCAGCCCCCACCCCACCTTCATTCACCCCCTCCTTTCTTTGCTTTGCTCTAGCTGTGCCCCTTGGGGGAGGGAGCCCCACGACCCCCACACAGTCACCCCCTTACGCGTGTTGGAGGCATGGGTGTACCCCCTACACCTGGCAGGGCCACACGTCCGAGCTGGGCAAACACACGTGGCTTCATGGCCAGCCTGAACCGCGTTCCCTGGCCTGGGCCTCAGTTTCCCCATCTTCAAAACGCCATGATTGCATGCCACCTGATTAATGGTCTGTGAGTCAACGAACTGATTTGTAAAGCATGTGGCAAGTACATAATAGAATAATTCAGAAAATTTTAATTGTCTTTAATTTTGCTGAAGATGACCACCATCAACTTTCTATTTTCTTCTAGTCGTTTTCTCTGTATAAGAAGTCATATACAAAATTACCTTTCAATTGGGATCAGGTTGTTATGCAGTTTTATATCCTGCTTTTGGTTATATCTGGAGGCATTATCCTATGCTAAGAGTCTCTGAAAATGTGAGATTCTTAAACAACTGCCAAATATGCCATCATGGGCTTGTACCATAAATGATTTAACTGGTTCCCCCACTGTTGGACATTCAGGTTGTTTTCCTGTTTGCTTGGATGGTGGTGGTGGTTTTTACCCCACTATTATAATTACAAGGCCATTTTTAAAAATAGAATGCTCACGTGGCTTCCCAAGTTGACAGCTGGATCTAAACCCCTGCCCCACTGTAAATCAAAGGCATACGGCAGGCACTTCCACCTCTTCTGAGGGCTGGCATGAGGGGAAAGGTCATCACTGGCCTCCTCCTCCCCTGCCTGACACCTCCAGGCACCTGCAAGTTGGAAATTCACATTTGAATCATGGCCCCTGTAAATTATGGCCTTCAGCAAATTGTATAACCCTCAGTGCCCTCAGCTACACAATGAAGATACAATCACTCTGACCTCAGAAGGCTCTTGTGAGAACTAAATGAAACAAGATTCACAATGTGCTGAGCATGTGACTAGGACACAGCTGCCAGGCTGTCCCACTTACTCACTGTGTGACCTTGGGCAAGTTTCCTAGTCCCTCTGCGCCTCAATTTCCCCACCTATAAAATGGGGAGTTGCGAGGATTAAATGAAGTAATACATTAAAAAAACAAAAAACTATGCCTAGCACACAGTAAGAACTCAGTAAATTTAGCTATCATTATTGTGCACCTACCTGCCCTGCCTGTGAAGAGTAAGGTCAGCTCCCCCACCCCAACTAGTTTTCTCTTTAATCTCCCACAACTAGCCCATTCCAAACCCTATCAGTACAGGTTCTCCTTCCAACCTCAGGCCCAGCTCCACTGGAGGAATCCTAAGCCCTCAGAAAACAGGATCCCAGATGAGATACTGAGCTCGAGCAAAAAGCCCAGGCCCCAAAGAGATCCTCACAGAGCACCCCAAACCCCCTCCATACCCCCAGCCTCTGCTTCTGGCATTAGCAGTCTCCCCGGCTCAGAGAAGGGGACTGGGTGGGAGTGAGGGGGCTGCCTTGTCATGGCTTTCGATCTCCTCTCTCAGGACTTTCTGTTCATTCATCCAAATAAGAGTAACATCAATAGCAGTGGCCACCATTGACCGAGTCCCAGATGTCAGACCCTGCAACATGTTGTGATGGCGTCTGTGAATTATCAACCCATTGTACAACAGAGGATGGAGACTGACCTCAGAATGATCAAACAAGTTTCCCAAAGCCATGGAGCAGAGATTTGACCTCATGAGACTCTGACCACAAAGTCCTGTTCATCCCAGGACACTACATGGCTCAGGTTCCTTTATCATTGAAATTGAAGTGGCAGAGTCACCTTTTCTGGAGTGTATGCCCTGAGAAACCTAAAAATGAGAGGGCATTTGGGGTAACATTGCCAGGTTTAGTAAATAAAAATACAGGACACCCAGTTAACTTTGAATTCCAGATAAACAACAAATGATTTTTTAGTGTAAGTATATCCCCATGTAATATTTGAGACATACATATAATAAAATTTTTCAGTAGTTATCTGAAATTCAAAGTTAACTGGGTGTCCTATATTTTATCTGGCAACCCTAATTTGGAGGCTTCATTACACTCCCCAGCAACTGGTTCAGCAGATCAGAGGTACAGTCTTGGCGTCTGGGTCACATCACAATGATGTGGTGTCACCTAATCCCCTCCCATCTCTGCACCCCTTTTATAGCTCAGAGGTTAAGTGACTTGTCTAAGATCACAAGACTGGCCCTTGAATCGCACCCAGGCCCACGATCCCAAGTCCCCAATACAGTGCCCAGCAAAGTGACCACCGCAGCCCCAGGGAGGATCTGTGCTTTCCAGGGTAAAATTCTCATTCAACTGCATTGACACAAGAAAAATGTGGACGACATCTGAAAGTTTCAACAGATAATGCAACCTAAGGACTCCCAAGATTTGTTGATAATCTTTTGGTTACACATGACAAAACCTTTGAACTAAACTGACTTAGACTAGAAAGAAATTGATAGCTCATGTCAACCGAAACATCCAGATGACCACACTGATGGGGGTTTGTCAAAGGGACACAGGAGCCAACTGAAAGATCTCCCAATGCTCAAAGATGGAACAAATTCAGCAACAAAATAAAGTAGTATTGGATAATAACCCGAAGTATAAAATCAATAGCCAGGAATCCATACTTACAAAAATAAACAATTGAATAAATAAATGTGAGAGGAAGAGACAAATCTTCCATGCAGAAGAATTTCAAGCAATTTATGTAGATATTGCACCCTCAAGGGGAGGGAACATAACTCCCACTCCTTAAGCGTGGGCTCCACATAGTGACTTCCTTCCAGAAGGTACAGCATGGAGGCTGGGTACAGTGGCTCACGCTTGTAATCCCAGCACTTTGGGAGGCCGAGGCGGGCAGATCACTTGGGGTCAGGAGTTTGAGACCAGCCTGGCCTACACAGTGAAACCCCTGTCTACTAAAAATACAAAAAAAAAAAAAAAAACTACAGCATGGAAAGGATGAAAAGAGCCATAAAAAGAACACATTCATGGTGGTGAAACCTGACAAGCCCTGCATTTGCCAGGTGATTAAGGTCAACATCGACAGTGATAAGTCATGCGGACAAGAGGGACCCTGAATATGTCATGAGAGTGGCACTTTGTGGCCTTCCTCCAAAAACATATAACCCAGTCTAATTGTGAGAAAAACACCAGAAAATCCCAACTGAGGAGCGTTCTACAAAATACCTGACCAGGACTCCTCAAAACTGTCAAGGTCACCAAAAACAAGAAAAGTCTGAGAAACCACCACAGCCAAGAGAAGCCTATGGAGACATAAGGATTAAATGTAACATGGTGTCCTGGATGGGATCCTGAGTCAGAAAAGGGCATTGGGGAAAACTAAGAAAGCCTGAATGAAATATGGACTTCATTTCATAATAATGTACCAATATCAGCTCATTAATTGTGATGAATGTGCCATGCTGATAGAAGATATTAATAATAGGGCTGAGCACAGTGGCTCATGCGTATAATCCCAGCACTTTGGGAGGCTGAGGCAGGCAGACTGCTTGAGCTCAGGAGTTTGAGACCAGCCTGGGCAACATGGCGAAACCCTGTCTCTACAAAATATACAAAATTTAGCCAGGTGTGGTGGCACACACCTTTAGTCCCAGCTACTCAGGAAACTGATGTGGGAGGATCGCTTGAGCCTGGGAGGTGGAGGTTGCAGTGAGGTGAGATCACACCACTGTACTCCATCCTGGGTGACAGAGCGAGACTCTGTCTCAAAAAAAAAAAAAAAAAAAAGATATTAATAATAGGAGAAAGTGGGTATGGAGTCTGGGAACTCTAATATTTTCACAATTTTTTGTAAATCTAAAACTATTATAAAACAAAAAGTTTATTTAGAAAAAAAAAAAAAAAGCCAGGGGCTTCAAGGGTGATTGGACTTCGAGTTCAGATGACCTCATTGTTTGACTCTGCCTTCCTCCGTGCTGCCTCAGGCTCCATGTGACAGCAGCCCGGCAGGAGCACCTCCACCACTACATCCTCTCTGGTTAGAGTTCAGCAGGAGGAGCCGCCATGTCTTTCCCAGAATTTCTGCCAGACTCTGTGTGCCTCACTGCTTCTGGCTGAGCCACATACTCAATTACTGGAGCCAGAGGAATGAGAAGCCCTGACTGGCTTCCACCTGCCACCTGCTTCAGCTCTAAGTTGGGGCCTGATTGTGAGGGAGCGATGGATGCACCAAAAAATTGGGGGCTGTCACCTGAAGCAGGTGAATGGATGTCAGGTGGCAAAAAACAATCGACGTCCAATACCCGCTTCAACACTTGTAGCACTAGTATGTCCATATATGAAATGCTGATGATGACTCTTTAATATCCTTACTTGCCAAAATCGTTAGCTACTCTGTAGGCATCAATTTTTAAATCTGATTCAAGAAATGGCAGCATAAAGGAACCACTGTTCAAGTCTGGCTGTGGAGCTAAAGCATGGCAGGTGAAAGAGCAGGAACAGTGAATTGCAAAACCATCCAGACCTCTCTTTAGGGCTTCGTCATGAGGGCCCAAGAAACTGATCTGACAGCCTAGACAAGGACCAATAGAGCAGAAAACCCACAGGGCTCCCCCAAAGAGCTCCACGACTGAAGCAGGAAGGGTTAGGGAAACACCTGTTGTCGTAATAATATATGGTCATGCTGGCTATGAGCCAGACACTCTCCAAGGCAAGTGCATGCATGAACCCATCTGATCCCCACCATAGTGCCATGTTCTAGGTATTATTATCCCCATTTGACAGGTGAGGAGACTGAGGCAGAGAGGGCTTAAGTAAATTTTCCCAAAGTCACACAGCTGGCAAATGATTGAGCTGGGATCTGATCCCAGGCTCTGGATCCAGAACTATACTAGAAACCATTATCAAGAAATAAAATAGGAAAATGACCCCAAAATACAGATAGTGTTTAATACCCAGCTTCTCACCCCAGTTTTTTTTGTTGTTGTTGTTTTGTTTTTGAGACAGAGTCTCGCTCTGTCGCCCAGGCTAGAGCGCAGTGGCACAATCTCGGCTCACTGCAACCTCTGTCTCCCGGGTTCGAGTGATTCTCCTGCCTCAGCCTCCCCAGTAGCTGGAACTACAGGTGTGCACCACAACACCTGGCTAATTTTTTCGTATTTTTAGTAGAGACAAGGTGTCACCATGTTGGCCAGGCTGGTCTCAAACTCCTGGCATCAAGTAATCTGCCTGCCTCAGCCTCCCAATGTGCTGAGATTACAGGAGTGAGCCACTAGGCCTGGTCTCACCCCACTTTTTAAATCCAGGTTACCATTAACTTTCCTTTGATGGGAAAGTCACTTAAGCTTTTAACTTTACTTCAAGTGCCTAAATCCTGCAGGGAAAAAAGAAATAATCTCCCTCTCTAAACAGAAAATAAAAACAAGCCAGCAGGAGAGACTGAACTGGGATCCGAAGGAAACACAGATTCGAGGTAGTGGGTTCAATTTGCATCTGTATGTTATTTTTTCCCGGCTTATGCATGAAATTTTCAAGTGCCAACTTGACTTTTTCCTCTTCTGACCTGTCACCTGTTTGCATGGCCAGTTCACACTGCCTGCTTCCAGGGCTGAGCCCCCATGGGTGTTCAGGATGAGCTTGGCATTGCCAGGCGGGAGCACTCCCTGCAGGGACACGCAGCCTGGCCCAGGGTTCTTGGCCAACAGTAGATGTGGGGACCCAGTATCCTGACCCTCTTTCAGGAAATCGCCATAGGACTTTTTTTTTTTTTTCTTTTTTTTGGCCCTCACTTCTTCAGCGTTATAGCCTTGAGTCCACAGTAATCATCAGAAAGAAAGTCATTCCAAATCCAACTCATTATCCTCTACTGTGAAAGTGCTCCCCCATCTGTGTTCCCCACTGGGCACACAGACACTGCTGCCACCATCAAGTAGGTTGCTCAGACCGGAACCTTGTGCCTGCATACCCCAGAGCCAACCAGTCCTAAAGTCCTGCAAATTCATCTCCTTGATGGCTCTCAAATGTGCCTTCTCTTCCCCAGCTCCACTGCCGGTCGGTCACAGGTCAGACTCTCCTCACCTGGTTTGTTGCAACTCCGTCAAACCCCTCCACCTCCCAGGCCTTGCTCCATAGCTCAGCCATCACCCTGTGGCCGGTATTATCCTCCTGAAACCCTATGATGATCACTTACCTAAAACAGTACATGGGCTCCCACTGCCTGCAGGATAAAGCCCGAACTCCTGGGATTCCCGAGGGCCCAGCTCATTCTAGGGATCGTGGGAAAGAGACGAGAAAAAGGGGCATTGCCCTTATCCTCAGAGTCACAACAGGACTGAAAAGACAAGAGAAATATAGGAAACAGCTTTGGAAAGCAGCTTTGAGATTCTCAGATGAAAGATCTTCAGATATCTCGGCTTTTCTGGACTTGTCTCAGCACTCTTCCAATTCCTCACCACCCCCATCACCCTGCCCTGACTCCTCTCCCACTCAGATCAGGCTGGGGCCCCCGGGGCTGGTTCAACATTGCCTGGCCTTCCCCAGGCACATCTTGGGGCTCTGTTGGGAGAGAGAAGACAAGGGCTCTGGAGCATCTCTCAGTTTCCCTATGACCTGGCTTTGCCCAGGTGGATGGCAAGCCCAAGCGCAGTCCCGAGCTGCACAGGTCTGACCCCCTTCATTGTTATTGAAAATCCAGCCTTCCTTTCCAGAGAGTCCGTGGCTTGGCTGGGGGCTAGGCTGCACGCAGGCAGTCCACAACACACATGCGCACCCCACAGCTCATCTCCCAGGCCTCTGCCTTCCAGCCCCTGCCCCGCTTCCACTCTGCTCTCGGCCACCTGCTGTATGCCAAGCTCCAGCACCATCAACGGTTTCCCAACTGTTTCCACTAATCCTGTTCTGGGGAGCAGGTCAGCAGTGGAGGGGCCGCAGCTCGTGTGAAAACAGCCTGGGCTGGCCCCAGTGCTCACACCTGCACACTCCATTCATCCCCACTGTTTACACATTGTCATCCGCAATTAATGCTTTCCCAGGAACTGCAGCGGGCTGATTGCCCCACTGCCGCACAGGGACCCCATTCTGAGCCCTTGTGTCTGTTAAATTGAGCATGGGGCCCTGTGATTAAATTAAGGTTTGTGGCTCTGGCACTCTGCTTACACTCCATCCCACTCTGCCTTGCTTCTGCCGCCACTGCCACCTCCTCCACCTCCTCCACCTCCTCCTCCTCCTCCCTACCTTCCGCTTTCCCCTCCCATTCATCACTGGGCCTCTTTGCAGCTTGATGGGGGGAGGTGAGCAAGGGGGAAATGGCCTGGCCTCTGGACAGGGAGGAAGAGTAGCTGTCTTCCATTTCAAACAAGGATGAAAGGGGATACGTGACCCCTTGGTGAGAGGGGCTCTGGAGGGAGGGGACAGTGCTGGAACTAGAACAAAGAGGGTGGTGTGGGGCCTTTGCTAAATTCATTAATCAGCCCCTAGAACCAGCACAGCAGAGTGGTTAAGGGTACAGGCTCTGAGGTAAGGCAGACCTATGTTTGATTCCTGGCTCTGCCACTTTCTGACTCTGGGATCTTACTCAAGAATAACCACCCTGAGTCTTGGTTTCTCTGAGCTGGACAGAGGGATCGGAACAAGCAAGGAAACAGAGGCAGCAAAGGGAGAGGCATTTTTAGACGAAGGGAAGCAGATCAGAAGGGCTAGACGTTAATCTTTCTCAGGTGATACTTGGGTTTGATAATCTGGTGACCGTGGAGATTCATGAAGGTCACATTGTCTGGAGACGGGGTAGAGGTAGGGGTAGAAAGGAATTAGGTGCCAGCTACAGGGCTTGGAGCCAGGGTTTGCAAACATCACTACACATCAGGACCTACTAGGGAGCACATTCAAAAATACAGACTCCCATTTTCTGTTTTCTGATTTCATAGGTCTTGGGTTACCCCTGGAATCTGCAGTTTAACAAGCATCACAGGTGATTCTGATGCACAGGGCTAAAGAAGCCACGTGGAGAAGCATAGCCAGGTGTTGAAAGACCGTGCTAGGATTTTCACAGTGGAAGATTATTAGATTTGCCTTCTAGAAAGAAAATTAGGGACGGTTGAATTAGGGAGTGGGAGAAACTGGAGGCCAACAGAACAATTAGGAATCTAATGCTACAGTTCAGATGCCAGATGGCAAGGACCTGAACTAAAGCAGTGGCAGGGAGGCTGGGAAGGAAGAGCAACATCTCAGCGTCAGCAGGGCACACTCACCAACGGATATGAGAGTGGGGGAAAAGCCAAACATGAGTCTTCTGTTTAGCCTGAGTGGGCAGATGGAAGTAGCCCTAGAGAGGGGAAGAGAGAAGAGTGAGGCTTGCAGCAAAGCAGAGGGACAGGGGAAACATGAGTTCTACTTCGGCCCTGTTGATCTGGAGTTTCTGTGTGTGGCCTTCCAGTAAGCAGATGGAAATATGCGCGTGGGGCTCAGTGGAGGGACACAAGTGGAGAGATCCCCTGGGGAATCATTAACACGGAAATTAAAGGTCTCCATCCTGACTGCTCACCAGAGCCTCTGTGGAGCTTTGATCAACAGAGACACCCAGATTGCATATTTAGGGAATCTGATTTAATGAGTTAAGGGAGGGGCCTGGAAGTCAATACTTTTTGGAAGCCCCCCAGGTGATTCTGATGCACAGCCATGGACGAGAACCATGGATGGGCAGGTGCTACATCTTGAAGGTTGACAGTATCCCCCAGGTAGGAAGTGGAGGTGAAGGGAAGGGAGAAAGAGGAGCCAGTGAAAGGAGCCAAGACAGAGCAGGGAGGGAGGAAAATGGAGAGCCAGGATAGAAGAGCATCCCTCCCTGAAGCCAGAGGTACAGGAAAGGCCAAGAGGGAAGGAGAGAACCAAAGGGGAAATGCTGTCCTAAGACGGGTCATATAGGACAGTGAAGAAGAGACCACCGGTTATGGTGATTCTTTCAGAGAAGAGTTCCAGGAAAGTGGCAGATAAGGCAGAAACAAGTTTGTGGGCACAAAGGAGGAAGGGCAGCCGCCAATACAGTTTTCAGAGTTGTCTTTCTCCGAAAGTGCAATGGAGAAAGGGAAGAGGAGAGAAGTAGCAAAACGGTGAAGGGGAGCGGTCATGTAAAAAGGGGAGGGGGGGGTTTAGGATGAGGGACATTTACACATGTTCGTAGGCAGAGAGAAAAAAGCAGTGTTGAAGGGGCATTTCAGGACACACAAAATTAGATCACTGATGGAGCAAAATTCTAGAGAAGATTAGAGGAAAGAGAAACCTCCTGGTGATCTGAGCTAATGAAAAGACTGGCCTGGAAGGAAGGCAGGAAAAACACACACTCTCTGAGATGACAGAAGGAAAACAGAAAGGAAGGGAAAAACAAAAGGTGAGCAGGTGGATATAAGAGTCAGCTAAGTTTGGAATTGTAGGGAGGGAAATTTAGGGTCTGAACCCCTATTGGTCTCCATTTTCATGGTGAAGTAGGAGGCTATGGCCCCTGCTACCCATGCAGTAGGTAGGACGGAACACAGGGCAGGGGCGGGGAACGGCCGTCTTAGAGAGTGGTAAGTTTTCCAAGCGACACAGAGAGCTCCGCAGACCTCCCAGCACCTCACAACCTCAGGACAAGACCAAAGTCAAGGTCCAAGATTGTGAATTGGGAGGACAAGTACACTGCATGGACAAGGGATGGTAGTGTCGAGGGCAGCTCAGCTGTAGAATCCAGACAGGCAGCGAAGCAGGAAAGAAGTGGGCCCTGAGGGAATGGGGAGGCCCAGAAATAGAGGTCACCACTATGGGTAAAAAGAGAGGGAAAGCATCCCTAGCACCCAGCTTTTAATTTCTAATACCGTTCTCCAATCAAAGGAACCAGGGCTCCTTGGAAAATATGGTTGGTTCAGGACTTGGGAAATGATGAGCCTGGAGCATCTTGTAGTGCCAGAAAGTAAGGAAGTGCTCACACACACACACACACGGACACACACAGACACACATACACAGAAACGCACATACAGACACATACACACACACAGATGCACACACAGACACACACAGAAACGCACATACAGATACATATACACACACACACACACACAGAAATGCACATACAGACACATACACATACACACACGGAGACACACATACACAGACACACACTGAGACACACACACATACACAGACACATAGAGAGACACACAGACACACAGAGAGACACACACAGGCACAAACACAGACACACAAACACAGACACACACACAGACACAGACACACACATGCACACACATACACACAGACACACACACAGACATACACACACAAAGACGCATGCACACACACACAGACACATACACACAGAGACACATACACACACAGACACACACACATACACACAGACAGACACAGAGAGAAACACATACACAGACACATACACATACACACAGAGAGACACACATACACAGACACATACATACACATACACACAGAGACACACACAGACATATATACACACACAGAGAGACACACAGACACATAGACATACACACACACACACACACACATAGACATAATAATGGGGGTATATCAAAGGGACACAGGAACCAGCTGAAAGAGCTCCAATGCCCCGAGCTGAAACAGTTTAAGCAACAAAATAAATAAAGCAGTGTTGAATTAAAACCCAAAGTATAATAAATATTCAGGTTCCATTCTGACGTTAATAAATGATGAAATAAATCATATAAATGGGATAGAGGAGACACATCTCCCATGCAGAATTTTCGTAATGTACGTAGACACTCCACCCTCCAGGAGGTGGAGCATAACTAACCTGTCACTCTCCAAGTGCGGGCTATACACAGTGACTTCCCTCCCAGGTGGACAGAATGGAAAGGGAAGAAAGAATAACTTCACAGTGGAGAAACCTGACAGACACTACTTCAGCCAGATGATCAAGGTCAACAGCAACTGGGATAAGTCATGCTGACAGGATGCACCCTTGATATAAGGAGAGGAGAGTGGCACTTTACCTCTGTGGTCTTCCTCCCCAACTCCCACAGTTCCAGTCTCATCATGAGAAAAACATCAAATTTCAATTAAGGGACCTTAATTGAAATACCTGACCAGTACTAATCAAACTGCCAAAGTCACCAGAAACAAGGGAAGTCTGAGACACTGTCACAGCCAAGAGGAAGCTAAGGAAACATAATAATTTGTATATAATAAATATAACGTAGGCCAGGCACGGTGCCTCACACCTGGAATCCAAGAACTTTGGGAGGCCGAAGTGGGTGGATCACTTGAGCCTAGGAGTTCAAGACCAGCCTGGGCAACATGGCAAAACCGCATCTCTACAAAACAATACAAAAATTAGCTGGGCACTGGTGGCGTGCGCCTGTAGTCCTATCTACTCAGGAGGCTGAGGTGGGAGGATCACTTGAGCCCAGGAGGTTGAGGCTGCAGTGAGCTGAGATCACGTGACTACACTCCAGCCTAGGTGACAGAGTGAGACTCTGTCTCAGAAATAAATAAATAAGTATAGTATCCTCAATCAGATCTTAGAACAGAAAAAGGACATTAGGTAAAAACTAAGGAAATATGAAAAAAATGTGAACTTTAGTTCATAATAGTGTATCAATATCATTTGTTAACTATACTGAATATAGCACGCTAATGTAAAATTTTAATAATAGAGAAACCTAGGTGCAGAGTGTATAGGAACTCTATACTATCCTTGCAATTTTTCCATAAGTTTAAAACTGTCTTTAAAAATAAAATTTGTTGGCCAGGCGCAGTGGCTTAGGCCTGTAATTCCAGCAATGTGGGAGACCAAGACAAGAAGATCACTTGAGCCCAGGAGTTCAAGACCATCTTGGGCAACACAGTGAGACCTCGTCTCTACAAAAAATTTTAAAAATTGGCCAGGAGTGGTGGTGCATGCCTGTAGTCCCAACTACTCAGGAGGAAGAAGTGGGAAGATCACTTGAGCCCAGGAGATTGTGGCTGCAGTGAGCCGTGATCGCACCACTGCACTCCAGCCTGGGTGACAGAGTGAGACCCTGTCTCAAAAAATAAATACAAATAAAAAAATAAATAATAAAGTTTATTAAAAAGTGGAGGTAAGCAAGTGGATTCTGTAAAGATGATGGCAACAGCATAGTTTTTTAATCTCCCCCAAATACGGAGAGAGCAACCAAGATAGCAAAATCAAAGACCCACAGGCAACATCTACAACGATATTAAGTGACAGAGTCTCCCTACAAACCACTAAGTACGTGTTCATGGGAACGAGCCTTCAAAAGAATGAGACTTGCATGGTATTGCAATCTGCTGCTTGAGCAGGAGCAGAAGAAAGGTTCTGAGAACAGAAAAACCCCAAATTCACCGGAAAATACGGTGAGTCAATCTAAGAAGAATAGCTGAAGTAGAATGGTGCTTCTGTGAGATCCAATCTGTGGGTCAGGGCAGGAGGACCACCACGCAATAACGACTCATGGTGCTGGAGTAGCCTGGGCCCTATAAACTCTCAGGACTGACAAGCATAAGCTCATTTCCAAAAAAAAAGCCCCACATTAAAGAGAAAGTACCGCAAATAGTACCCACATGGAGCTGGATTAGACAATAGGAGTAAAGGATAAAAAATGTAAAATAAGGCCGGGTGCTCGTGCCTGTAATCCTCCCAACACTTTGGGAGGCTGAGGGGTGTGGATCACCTGAGGTCAGGAGTTCAAGACCAGCCTGGCCAACATGGCAAAACCCTGTCTCTACTAAAAATACAAAAATTAGGCAGGTGTGGTGGTGCTGGTGTGTACCTATAGTCCTAGCTACTCGGGAGGCTGAGGCAGGAGAATCGCTTGAATCTGGGAGGCAGAGGTTGCAGTGAGCCGAAATTGCACCACTGCACTCCAGTCTGGGCAAAAGAGTGAGTGAGACTCCATCTCAAAAAAAGGAAATGTGAAATAAAAATAAGAGAGTAGAACAGATGAAACAGATCTCAGAAAACACCAGACCATATTTTTATCACTTTGCAAAAACAGAAGAGGAGGCTCTAGAGCCAAGAAGCTAGAAAAGCTCTCCTGACTCAACCCTCTTCTCCAAAAGTACCCAATTCACTTAAAAAAATTAGTAACAGAAAAGGATCACTTGAATATCCAAGATCAAAGACCAAATCACTTATAAGAGGAAAAAACGAGATTCTCGTCAGACTTTTCTACAGCAATGCTTTATGCCAAAACACATGGAATAACATATTTAAGATACTCAAGAAAAAAATATGAGCTGTGGATTTTATATTAAGCCAAAATGATCTCTAAGCACAAAGGCCACAGGCAAACTTTTTATTTTTTTAATAGAGATGGGGGTTGGGGTAGGGCGTCTCGCCATGTTGCCCAAGCTGGTCTTGAACTTCTGGGCTCAAGCAATCCACCCACCTCAGTCTCCCAAAGTGCTGGGATTACAGGCATGAACCACCACACCTGGCCCACAGACAAACTTTTAATAACATGCAAGAATTCAGGAATATGTCTGCCATAATCCCTTCCTGAGCAATCAACTAGAAAATTAGTTTCAGGAAACAAAAAATGACTGCAAGGTTTCCTATGTAAGTACTGATGGTAGACATTAAGGATGCACTTGCCTATACAAATAAGACCAAACGGGGATTAAAAGTGAGACAGGATAGCATGTGATGGTTATGTCCTCTGACAATGTAAACACAACTCTCACAAAATGGGGAAGAATGGAGAGTGTGTATGAAAACCAGAATGAGCTTACCGATTGCCTTATATGTAACATCTAGGAGAAAGAGAATATTACTTCAAATATTGGTGTGAAAGGAGGGGACAGGGAGAAGAGGTTACTATGCAAATTTGATATTGTTCATATTATGGCACCAAAGACAATAGTCCACCTCCATAAAAAAAAAAAAAAAGACAAAACACTAGAGGAAGCATAAAGTCCCAGCACTTTGGGAGGCTGAGGTGGGCGGATCATGAGGTCATGAGATCGAGACCATCCTGGCCAACATGGTGAAACCCCATCTCTACTAAAAATACAAAAATTAGCTGGGCATGGTGGTGCACGCCTGTAGTCCCAGCTACTCAGGAGGCTGAGGCAGGAGAATCACTTGAACCCGGGAGGCAGAGGTTGCAGTGAGCCAAGATCGCACTAATGCACTCCAGACTGGTGACACAGCAAGACTCCATCTCCAAAAAAAAAAGAAAAAAAAGATAACCATTAGAAAAAATTAAAACTTTCCTCAATACCAAAAGATATTGAGAGAGGGAGAGAATGAAAAAAATCCACAAAGCAAAAGACAAACAAGATGTTGTATGATAAAAGAGACGTATGACATATATAATGATAATACGACAGAACTGAGCCAAACACATTGATCATATCAATAGTGTAAATATGTTTAACTCACTCATTAAAAGGAAAAGATTTTTAGGTTGCCAACAAAGCAAAATGAAAATCTATGCTATATGCAAGAGACACACCTAAAACAAAGAGATCAAGGTAAGTTAACAATGTTTAAGTGGACAAAGATATACCAACTATATGTAAATCTAAAAAAACACCAACAATAGGAGTCACAATCTTGCTATCTGATAAGACAGAACTTAGATCCAAAAAAAAAAAAATAGTGAAAGAGACAAAGGCGTTTTATAATGATAAAACCTATCATTCACCATGAAGATATAAAGTTATTAACATATAGCAATCACTTTCATAAAGAAGAAACTATAATATTTGCAAGGAAAAATAAAACTAATAGAAGACTTTAACGTATTTCTCTTAATTCAGGACATATTAAGACCTTACAACAGTAAGGTAGGTCTTATTAGTATGTATCCAGTTCTGATCACTAATAACAGAATACAGCTTCTTTATTTTCTGTTTATCTTCCTTTAAAACTTTACTTTAAATTAACAAATAATAATTGTATATATATTTATGGGGTACAATGTGATGTTTTGATATATACGTACACTGTATATTATGGAATGATTAAATCAAGCTAATTAACATACTCCTCATCTCATACTTATCTTTGTGTGTGTATGTCATGCAGACATTTAAATTTTGAGGTGTACATTACATCATTATTATAGTCACCATTCTGTGCAACAGATCTCAAAAATGTATTCCTCCTAACTGAAACTACAACTTCTTTTTAAGTGCACTTGAAACAGTCACCAGATTGACCATATCTTTGGTCGCACACAAAAAAACTCAATTAAGTCCCAAAGAACACAAATAAAAACAAAAACATTATCTCTCTACAATTCTACAAAACTATAAATTAATAATGAAATTTTAAAACCAAAAGATTTTTCTACCTAGGAACTAAAAATCACATTATTAAACAATCCTTGAATCAAATGAAGAAATACCAGATGAAGTTACAGAATTTCGTGAAAGTAATTATGAAGAAACCATGACATAGCATAATCTGCAGTATACAACAGATACAACAAAAGCAGTTAGTGGGAAATTTATAGTATTAAATATCTATATCTACGTGAATCAAAATAAGGGAATAAGCACCAACTCAAAAAGCTAGAAAAAAATCAATGAGGTAAACAAAAAAATCAGAAAATAAATAAAGATTAAAACAAATTAATGAGCTAGAAAACAAAAAACAATAAATAAATTTTAAAACATGCTTCTTTTTTAAAAAAGAAATCAAAAACAAAATAAACACAAAATGTAGGTAATGTAATCAAGAAAAAAATGAGAATGGAAGGAAATACAAATGTTCAAAATTAGAAACGAAGAAAAATAACTAAGAAAACAAAAATGTTTCCCCAAAATGAGATTACCTTGCATGACAATAGGCAAATAAACTTCCAACCTATAAAAATGGATATTTTTAAGAAAAATATAATTTGCCAAAATAGACAGTAATAGAAGTTTTTCTAAGAAAAGTTAAGCAGATCGTCATAGAATAAATAGAGAAAATACTTAGAGACCTCCCCCATAAACAAAAAAAAAGACCAGGCCCACATGGTTTTACAGAGGAATCTTACCAAACTTTTAAAGATCAGATCCTTATGCAATTTAAACTATTACAGAGTATAGAAAAAGAAGGAAAACTTCTAATTTTGTTTTATGAAGTGAGTGTAATACTGATAGCAAATTTGGCAAAGATTGCACACAAAAAGTCAGTCTTGCTTATGAATACTGTTACAAAAATATTTAACAAAATAACAAACAGAACCCAACACAACACATATAAAATAATACGTTATGACCAAATGGAATTGGTCCGTAAATACAAGGACAACTTAATATTAGGAAATCCACTAATAGGCTGGGCGCAATGGCTCATGCTTGTAATCCCAGCACTTTGGGAGGCTGAGGCAGGTGGATCACATGAGGCCAGGAGTTTGAGACCAGCCTGACAGACATGGTGAAACCCTGTCTCTACTAAAAATACACAAATTAGCCAGGCGTGGTGGTGGGTGCCTGTAATCCCACTACTCAGGAGGCTGAGGCAGGAGAATCACTTGAACCCAGGAGGTGGAGGTTGCAGTGAGCCAAGATTATGCCACTGCATTCCAGCCTGGGCGACAGAGTGAGACTGCACCTAAAAATAAATAAATAAATAAAATAATACAAGCAGAATCCAACAGAACACATAAAATAATACATTATGACCAAATGGAGTTTGGTCCATAAATACAAAGGCAACACAATATTAAGAAATCCACTAATAGGCCGGATGAGGTGGCTCATGTCTGTAATCCCAGCACTTTGGGAGGCCTAGGCAGGTGGATCACCTGAGGTCAGGAGTTCAAGACCAGCTTGGCCAACATGGTGAAATCCTGCCTTTACTAAAAATACAAAAATTAGCCAGGCGTGGTGGTGGACACCTGTAATCCCAGCTACTCGGGAGGCTGAGGCAGGAGAATCACTTGAACCCAGGAGGTGGATGGTGCAGTGAGCCAAGGTTGTGCCACTGCACTCCAGCCTAAGTGATAGAGTGACATTCTGTCTCAAAAAATAAGAAAAAAGAGAAATCGACTAATAAAATCCATTCTATTAATAAAGCTAAGGGAAAAATCATATGATCACCTCCATATTTACAAAAAATATAAATTTTTTTCTAATATTCAATGTCCATTCATTTTAAGAACACTCAATAGAATAGAAGCCAATGGATACTTTCTTGATATAATTATACAGAGAAAGAGATATACTACATAGTCATACAGGGAAAAAATGGAACTAATGCTTACATCATAAATCAGGAAAAATTCCAAAAATATCAGAGATTTCATTGTTTAAAAAAAGACACTACAAAATACTAGAAGAAAATATGGATAAATTCTTCCGTGATCTTGGAGTAGGAAAAACTTTCCTATGACTCAAAATCAGAACAAGAGGAAGTTTAACATAATTACATAAAACATAAAAAGTACTGCATGGCAAAAAGAACTATATACAAAGTAAAATGACCAATAATAAACTGAAAAAAAGATTTCGAATTTATACCACAAAAGGGTTAAAATCTCTAAGATGTAAAAATCTTCTAAAAATACAGAAGAAAATGGCCAAAAACTCTATAGAAAAATGAGGTAGAGGACAGGCATGGTGGCTCATTCCTGTAGCCTCAGCTACTTAGAGGGCTGAGGCAGGAAGACTGCTTGAACCCAAGAGTTTGAGACTAGTGCACTGTGATTGCACCTGTACTTCAGACTGAACAACATAGTGAGATCCTATCTCTTAAAAATAATAATAAAAGTATATACACACATACACAGACACACAGTATGCTACCACGTTTTCAAAGAAGAGTAGACTATGAATATATATATTTGTATTTTTTTGTGGAAGGATCAACCATAGCACTTTTTAAAATAATTACCTATGAGAGATGGAGGAAACGGGGTTGAGAATACAGGGATTAAGACAAACTCCTTTGAATACAACTTCATTTAAAATATTTGACTTCGGAATTATGCAATTTATTTATAAATTATACAACAAAAATACACTTACAGAGTAATACCTAGAAATCAAAAGTAAAATGTCACAGGTGACTCCAACTATATATTCAATTTGTAGCATTAACCATTCCAAATAACAGTACAAAAATGTGTACATCCCTAATGTGATATACCCTAGGACCAAAAACCCTACAAAAACCACAACCTCTTGAGTGGTTTTCAGTATTCCTCATGTTGGTATGTGTATTGGTATTCGTATTCTAAAATTGCTGTGTGTGACATGTGAAATAAACCAAATAATCAATTTGATGGTGACACTGAAAACCAGAATGTGAGGTGTGGTCAAAGGTGCTATTGATGTAAAACTAATGAGGTTGTGTTGTTATTTTTTTTTTTAATCTACAATCTTGGCTGGGTGCGGTGGCTCACGCCTGTAATTCTAGCACTTTGGGAGGCTGAGGTGGGTGGATCACCTGAGATCAGGAGTTTGAGACCAGCCTGGCCAACATAGTGAAACTCCATCGCTACTAAAACTACAAAAGTTAGCCAGGTGTGGTGGCAGGCGGGAGAATAACTTGAACCCAGGAGGTGGAGGTTGCAGTGAGCCAAGATTGTGCCACTGCGCTCTAGCCTGGGCAACAGATGAGACTCCATCTTAAAAAAAATCTACAATCTTGAATTTGAACTAGAAATATCAATATGAACTCATGATTAATTTTATCCTAAATATCTACATATGTACACTCATCTTTTCTAGTTCTGTCCACACCAAAGGCCCAGCTATACTAATGAACTAAATAGTAATGAGCACCCAAGCACATAGATTATGGTCTCTAAATATCATTCCCATTAAAAGGAGTTGGAAGTCTTGACAAATGGATAATTCTGAGGCAGGAAATGTACAAGATAAATCTGAAATATCTTATGGTATCAGATAGCAAGGAAACTGTCAAAGACTACTAAGATTGTGTCAAAAAGACTCAGGAGTCAAACCAAGTAAATCCTCACTGGCTGAAGATGGGACAATTTTACCATTGACAAAGATAATAACTGTAGGATTGAAACACATCAAGTATATCTAATTCATTAGCTCATATCAGTACTAAAAAAATCATTGGTAACCTTTGGAAGATGCTAGAGAACCAACTTACTACCTTCAAAACTGGTAAATAAGTAAAAAGAAAGAATAAAGGTTTCATCCTACTTTTTCTATAATATTTGTTATAATTAATAAACTAGTTAGTTGATTAAGACCAATTCTTATAGATTACTCTAGCTAAACAACAAAGAAATATTGGCAGAATATAATCATTTTTCCAACCCATAATGAGTCAATCTATTAAGCAATGATCATCACTGACTGGCAATATGATTTTATTTATTTATTTATTTATTTATTTATTTTTGAGATGAAGTTTCGCTCTTGTTGTTCAGGCTGGAGTACAATGGTGTGATCTCAGCTCACCACAACCTCCGCCTCCCGGGTTCAAGTGATTCTCCTGCCTCAGCCTCCCAAGTAGCTGGGATTACAGGCATGGGCCACCATGCCCAGCTAATTTTGTATTTTTTTTTCTCAGTAGAGGTGGGGTTTCTCCATGTTGGTCAGTCTGGTCTCAAACTCCCTACCTCAGGTGATCTGCCCACCTCGGCCTTCCAAAGTGCTGGATTACAGGTGTGAGCCACCACGCCCTACCTGCAATATGATTTTAAAAACAAAAACAAGCAGAGACATTACTTCCTAATAGAGGTACACACCACCACCTATGAGGTAGTCTTACAAAACCAAAAAACAAAAGAGAAACAAAAAAATCTTTGAAATGGACCTAACTTCAAATCTAATTTCCAAGATCCAACATATGAGAAACACAGGTGACAGAGGAACATGTTAAACAACACCACAGTTAAGAATCAGCAAAAAGTAGGAAACTTACAGGGCGAAGAACTAGTTTCTTCAACAACAACAACAAAATTACTAGAAAAATAATGGCAGAGGCATCTGCAGATTAAAAGAGACATAAGAGCCATAACAACCAACTGCAATGTATGGGCCTTTCTGAATCCTGACCTGAACAAACTTGTAAAAACTGTAAGACAGTTAGGGAACTATGTACACTGATAATTGAGGATAATTAAGGGGTCGTTAATTTCCTTAGATATGAAAATGGTATTAGGTTATGTTTTTTTAAGAGTCTTTAAATTTTAGTGACACATAACCAAATGTTTACGGATGATATAATATAAGAACTTGGATTTGCTATAATCCCAGTACTTTGGGAGGCCGGGGGGAGGGGGGGGTGGATCACCTGAGTTCAGGAGTTCGAGACCAGCCTGGCCAACATGGCAAAACCCCATCTCTACTAAAATATATATATATATATATATTAGAACTTGGATTTGCTTGAAAATCAGGGAGTAGGGAGAGTGAACGAGGTATACATGAAACAAAATTGGACACTAATGTTTGTCGAAGTTGCATAATGGGTACAGCAAGTGATATGGGTTGGCTGTGTCCACATCCAAATCTCACCTTGAACTGTAATAATCCCCAAGTATCAAGGGTGGGGCCAGGTGGAAATAATCGAATCATTTGGGCGGTTTCCCCCATACTATTCTCGTGGTAGTGAATAAGTCTCACCAGATCTGATGGTTTTATAAAGGGGAGTTCCGCTACACACACTATCTTCCCTGCCACCATACAAGACGTGACTTTGCTCCTCCTTTGCCTTCTTCCATGGTTGTGAGGCCTCCCCATCCATGGGGAACTGTGAGTCAATTAAACCTCTTTCCTTTATAAATTACCCAGTCTCAGGTATGTCTTTATTAGCAGCTGGAGAGCAGACTAATACAGCAAGTTTAATGGACAATTGTTTTACTTTTGTATATGTTTAAAGTAAAAAATGTAAAATGAAAGAGTAGGGTGGGGGAGAATGTTGATCTGCCAAGATCTCTGACACTCACACTTCTATGAAATGAGGCAATTATTCATCTATTCCAGTTAAAATCAGTCAAAGGTGCTCCCAGAATTTCTCTGTTGGCTTACATGTAGGTAGAGTTCCAGATAGAACATAGGGAAATGAGGCATCAGGGGTAACTGAGATCTCATCACCTGGGCCCTGGGTTCCATTCCTTGCTTCTGGGGATCATTTTGCCTGTATGGCAGCTTACTGTTGCTTGATTCAACTTCAAATCTTTTTTTTTTTTTTTGCAGTTGCAAGACTTAATAGAGTGAAAACAGAGCTCCCATACAATGGAAGGGGACCCAAAGGGGGTTGCCCTCAACTTTAAAAAAATCTTGATTTGACTCTATCTTCTGTGACCAGACGTTTTGCTGTTCATATTCACTTCCACAATACAGTACCAACTATGGCAAATTGTTAAATCTTAGTTTAATTAACACATTAATTCTTTCAGAAATTTCTATTTAAATGATCAATAAAGAAAATATATAACTGAAAAAGAGAATAAGTAAAAGGACAGGATAGGTAAGGTAGGAACTGTGAGGCCAGCAGGCTGGAGGGGTCCTTAGTGTGGATTCCGAGGTTGCTCTGGGAGTGCAACAAAGAGGAAACCCAAACCAACCGATTCAGGCATCATCTCCAGTGTCATCCAGGATCAGCCTCCCACCCTATCCAAGCGGGCCCAGATCCAAGTGCATGATACACTTGGGACGCCAACATTAGATACTCAGGGGACCTGACTGCAAAAGACCAAGGCAGGGGCTCGGAGGGTGCAGGGTTACCACCCACAAGGAGTCACAAGTGTCCTGGCACAGTGACCCAGTGAGAGCTGACTCTGTGAGCCTACTTCACCCCACACCTGGTCTCTGCTACATACAACTAATCCACAACCTCAGCTCTGGCTGCATGTGAATAAAGAGAAGCAAGAAGCCACAGGGTATAGAGGTGGAGAGCCATGGCTTAGAGTCAAGAAAGTTGATGGGAGCTCATTGAAGGCCAGGCCTAGATTATTACTGTCTTTATGTCTTCAGTGCCTAGCACAGGACATGGCACCCAGATCAATACACACACACACACAAATATGCACATACATACACATACACACACACACATACACACATGCATACATACATACACATATACATACACACACATATACACACAGATATATATACACACATATACATACACACATACATACACATACACACATACACACACATACACACACATATACATACACACACATATATACACACACATATACATACACACACATATATAAACATATATACATACACATATACATATACATACATATACACACATATACACACACATATACAAACACATACACACACATATATACACACACATACACACATATACAAACACATATACACACATATACATACACACACATATACACACACAGACACACACACACATACACACACATAGCAACCCTAGCAATAGACAAACAAAATGAGATTAAAAGGCAGAGTTCTGATAACAGTAAGAAAAAAAAGGGAGGAGTCATGTATTATTTTAAACACAAAATTTTTTAAAGAACGTCAGAAATTTAAAGATAATTTTCAGTTTATACAAATAATATGCAGATCGTATGCAAATGTAGGTCCCTGGGTGTTGACCATGACAAACCAGACTGGCTTTCCAGGCTTGTTTGCCCACACTCCCACTCCTCCACCAATTCCAAGCACCCAGGGCTTCTTGGCCAGTCCTGGCAGCACATAGCTCGGCTCCAGCCATGCGGAAGCACCAATTATCTTTGGCAGCAAGGCCCAGGCTTGTGACCAGCCAGAGGAGATCTAGGGTCACTTCACTGTGAATTTCTTGAACTATTTATTTCCTAGCAGGCTGAGTATGGGGGTAGGGATATGTCTAAAATTCGGGGAAAACATACACCTGTTTCATTTCCCTACCTTGCAATGCTACATGGCTCAATGTTACCCGTGGAGTCCACAGATCTGGTTTCCAAAAAATCAATTCAGAAAAGTAAGATGGTTCATGGGGTAGAACAGCTTAATGGGCACAGGGTTCTATTTTGGGGTGATTAAATGTTTGGAACTAGACAGAGATGGTGGGTGCACAACATTGTGAATGTACTAAATTCACACTGTATTTTTCACTTTAAAATGGTTAAATTTCTGTCATAAGAATTTCACCAAAATAAAAAAATAAGGTGGTTCAATACAGTGGCTGAGTAAAAAATTTTCACCCAAGAGTCAAATATCATGACATAAAAAGGAAAATCCGGTTAGAAAAGAAAACTGAGGGGAGGGGTTCCATTTTGAAGCAGTAAACAAAGCTAAAGCTATGAAATACCAAAGATTAAATTTAACAAGAAATAGGTGAGATGTATGCACTTGAAAGTATTTAAAACTGAGCCAGGCATGGTGGCTCACACCTGTAATCCCAACACTTTGTGAGGCTGAGTCAGTTCAAAATCAGCCTGGCCAACAAGGTGAAACCCCGTATGTGATGGTTAATACTGAGTGTCAACTTGATTGGATTGAAGGATGCAAAGTATTAATCCTGGGTGTGTCTGTGAGGGTGTTGCCAAAGAAGATTAACATTAGAGTCATGGGCTGAGGAAGGCAGACCCACCCTTGATATGGTGGGCACTATCTAATCAGCTTCCATCGAATATACAGCAGGCAGAAGAATGTGAATAGGTGAGACTGGTCTAGCCTCTCAGCCTATGTATTTCTCTCATGCTGGATGCTTCCTGTCCTCGAACATCAGACCCCAAGTTCTTCAGTTTTGGGACTCAGACGGGCTCTCCTTGCCCCTCAGATTGCAGACAGCCTACTGTGGAACCTTGTGATCATGTAATAAACTCATATATATACACACATATACCTATACATATATATATATACATATATGTATATTCTATTACATATACAGATATATATGTAGAAATATAGATATATTCTATTAGTTCTGTCCCTCTAGAGAACCCTGACTAATACAGATTTTGGTACCAGGAGTGCTTCTAGAGGAACAGAATATTAAGAACGGAGTTCTTTAATTGGTTTGGGGGTTTCTGGAGTTGGCTGCTTAATATGATTAGACCCAAAAATGCTAAGGACTCTACTTCTAATAGTATGGAGAGCACTGATAGTCCTTGGTATAAACCATTTAAAGAGTTATGCAAAATAAATGCATTGGATTCTCCTGATTCACCGCTCATGAGAGGCAAGAAGTTTAGTGACTCTATACATAATAACTTTGACCATATACGGAGAACAAAGGAACATAATGAAGCTAGTTGGTTGCTCCTAAGTTCAGTGGACAAAGTGATTAAAGAAAATGATGAACTCAGGGATTCTGTCTCCCAGCTTCAGAAGCAGATACCAAGTCTCAAATCTGCTAAGATTACCCTGAGTGAGAGTCTTATCTGCTGCAGAGAAAGAACTGAAATTGTGGAAAAACAGAGACAAGCTCTTATCATGCAAATGGCTGACCTGCAATGAAAGTTGCATACACAGCCTCATCAGGTGTCTACTGTGAAAGGGAGGGCACTGATTAGAAAACAATGGGACCCTGCAACTTGGAATGGGGATGTGTGGGAGGACCCTGGTGAAGCTGGGGACACCGAGTTTGTGAACTCTGAGGAAACTTTTTTGCCAGAAGTAACAGCTTCCCCATCCCCAGTAGTGGCAACATCCCCACCCGGACCCATGCTGCCATCAGCCTTTCCACTTTTGTCTGAGGAGATAAACCCTGCACTGCTGGAGGCAACAGTGATGGCCTCCCCTGAGGCAGTTGCCAGGAAAAATACTGTTGATTCTCCTCAGGAGCCACTCCCAACACCCCTGTTTGCTTCTAGACCTATAACTAATGTCCCGGCAGGCCCCTAGAGGTGAGGTTGAGAGTGTGACCCATGAGGGGGTACGCTACACTCGAAAAGAACTGTTTGAGTTTTCTAATTTATATAAACAGAAATCTGGAGAATAGGCATGGGAATGGATATTAAGGGCATAGGATAATGGTGGAAGGAACATAGAGTTGGATCAGGCTGAATGTATTGATTTGGGCCCAATAAGTAGGGACTCACTTTTAATGTTGCAGCTCAGGGAGTTTAAAAAAAAAAAAAAAAAGTTCTAATAGTTTATTTACTTGGTTAGCTGAAATATGGATTAAAAGATGGCCCACTGTGAGCGAGCTGGAAATGCCTGATCTTCCTTGGCTTAATGTAGAGGAAGGGATCCAAAGGCTTAGGGGGATTGGGATGATGGACTGGATTAGTCCTTTTAGACCTACTCATCCCAGTTGGGAGGATCCAGAAGATATACCCTTAACTAATGCTTTGTGAAATAGACTTGTGAGGGCAGCACCTGCATCTTTGAAGAGCCCTGTAATTGCTCTTCTCTGTATATCAGATGTAACAGTGGGAACTGCAGTCACTCAACTATGAAATTTAAATACAATGGGAATAATTGGATCCCAAGGTGGCAAGGGCCAAGTGGCAGCACTCAACCATCAAAGGCTAGGTGGGCATAGCTACCATAATGGACAGCGGAGACAAAGCAGCAATCAGAATAGTCTGACTCATGTAGAGCTCTGGCATTGGCTAATTAATCACAGTGTTCCTAGAAGTGAAATTGATAGGAAACCTACTGAATTCTTAATTTATATGAGGAGAAAACTTCTAGGTCGAATGGACAAAAGACTAATTTGTATTATAAAAACAGAGAATCACAACCCCTCAATCAGTTTCCAGACTTGAGCCAGTTTACAGACCCAGAACCCCTTGAATGAAGGGGAGGCCGGGTCCCCTTGAAGAAGGACCCCACTACATTACCAACAATTTGTGCAGTGAATCTTTCTCCCATCCTTCCCCAAGGAGACTTCCAAATCCAGCCTTTTACCAAGGTAACTGTGCATTGGAGAAAGGGAAATGATCAGACATTTCGGGGACTACTGGACACTAGCTCTGAGCTGACATTGATTCCAGGGGACCCAAAACGTCAGTGTGGTCCTCCAGTTAAAGTAGGGGCTTATGGAGGTCAGGTAATTAATGGAGTTTTAGCTCAGGTCTGACTTAACAGTGGGTCCAGTGGGTCCCCAGACTCATCCTGTGGTCATTTCCCCAGTGCCAGAATGCGTAATTGGCACAGACATACTTAGCAGCTGGCAGAACCCCCACATTGGCTCCCTGACCAGTAGGGTGAGAGCTATTATGGTGGGAAAGGCCAAATGGAAGCCATTAGAGCTGCCTCTACCTAGAAAAATAGTATATCAAAAACAATATCACATGCCTGGAGGGACTGCAGAGATTAGTGCCACCATCAACGACTTGAAAGATGCAGGGGTGGTGATTCCCACCACATCCCCATTCAACTGTCCCATTTGGCCTGTGCAGAAGACAGATGGATCTTGGAGAATGACAGTGGATTATCATAAGCTAAGCTGAGTGGTGACTCCAGTTGCAGCTGCTGTATCAGATGTGGTTTCATTGCTTAAGCAAATTAACACATTTCCTGGTACCTAGTATGCAGCCATGGACTTGGCAAATGCCTTTTTCTCCATTCCTGTCCATAAGGCCCACCAGAAGCAATTTGCCTTCAGCTGGCAAGACCAGCAATATACCTTTACTGTCCTACCTCAGGGGTATATCAACTCTTTGGCTTTGTGTCATAATCTTATTTGGAGAGACCTTGATTACTTTTTGCTTCTGCAAGATATCACACTGTTCCATTACATTAATGACATTATGCTGATTGGATACAGTGAGCAAGAAGTAGCAAACACACTGGACTTACTGGTGAGACATTAGTGTGCCAGAGAATGGGAAATAAATCTGACTAAAATTCAGGGACCTTCTACCTCAGTAAAATTTCTAGGGGTCAAGTGGTGTGGAGCCTGTCGAGATATCCTTCTAAGGGGAAGGATGAGTTGCTGCATTTGGCTCCTCCTACAACCAAGAAAGAGGCACAATGCCTAGTGGGACTATTTCGATTTTGGAAGCAAGACATTCTCATTCGAGTGTGTTACTCTGGCCCATTTATCGAGTGACCCGAAAGGCTGCCAGTTTTGAGTGAGGACCAGAACAGAAGAAGGCTCTGCAACAGGCCCAGGCTGCTGTGCAAGCTGCTCTGCTACTTGGGCCATATGACCCAGCAGATCCAATGGTGCTTGAGGTGTCAGTGGCAGATAATGATGCTGGCCCCCATAGGTGAATCACAGTGGAGGCTTCTAGGATTTGGGTGCAAGGCCCTGCCATCTTCTGCAGATAACTACTCTCCTTTTGAGAGACAGCTCTTGGCCTGTTACTGGGCTTTGGTGGAAACTGAACGTTTGACTATGGGTCAAGTCACCATGCGACCTGAACTGCCTATCATGAACTGGGTGCTTTCTGACCCATCTAGACATAAAGTGGGTCGTGCACAGCAGCATCCCATCATCAAATGGAAGTGGTATATACTTGATCAGGCTCAAACAGGTCCTGAAGGCACAAGTAAGTTACATGAGGCAGTGACTCAAAAACCCATGGTCTCCACTCCTGCCACCCTGCCTTCTCTCCCCCAGCCTGCATGCATGGCCTAATGGTGAGTTCCCTATGATCAGTTCACAGAGAAACAGAAGACTAGGGCCTGGTTCACAGATGGTTCTGCACAATATGCAGGCACCACCCGAAAGTGGACAGCTGCAGCACTACAGCCCCTTCTAGGACATCCCTGAAGGACAGAGGTGAAAGGAAATATTCTCAGTGAGCAGAACTTCGAGCAGTGCACCTGGTTGTGCACTTTGCATGGAAGGAGAAATGGCCAGATATGCAATTATATACTGATTCATGGGCTGTAGCCAATGGTTTCGCTGGATGGTCAGGGACTTGGAAGAAGCACGATTGGAAAATTAGTGATAACGAAATTTGGGAAAGAGGTGTGTGGACGGACCTCTCTGAGTGGTCAAAAACTGTGAAGATACTTGTATCCCATGTGAGTGCTCACCAACGGGTGACCTCAACAGAGGAGGATTTTAATAATCAAGTGGATAGGATGACCTGTTCTGTGGACACCACTCAGCCTCTTTCCCCAGCCAGCCCTGTCATCGCCCAATGGTCCCATGAACAAAGTGGCCATGGTGGCAGGGATGGAGGTTACACATGGGCTCAGCAACATGGACTTCCACTCACCAAGGCTGACATGGCTACGGCCACTGCTGAGTGCCCAATTTGCCAGCAGCAGAGACCAACACTGAACCCTCAATATGGCACCATTCCTCGGGGTGATCAGCCAGCTACCTGGTGGCAGGTTAATTATATTGGACCTTTTCCATCATGGAAAGGGCAGAGGTTTGTCCTCACCGGGTGGCTGGGTTGATTGACCTGGACTATCAAGATGAAATCAGTCTACTACTCCATAACAGAGGTAAGAAAGTGTAGGCATGGAATACAGAAGATCCACTAGAGTGTCTCTTAATATTACCATGCCCTGTGATTCAGGTCAATGGGAAACTACAACAGCCCAATCCAGGCAGGACTACAAATGACCTAGACCCTTCAGGAATGAACGTTTGGGTCACTCCACCAGGGAAAAAAACCACAACCTGCTGAGGTGCTTGCTGAAGGCAAAGGGAGCACAGAATGGGTAGTAGAAGAAGGTAGTCATCAATACCAGCTACGACCATGAGATCAGCTATAGAAACGAGGACTGTAATTGTCATGAGTATTTCCTCCTTCTTTTGTTAAAAACATGTTTGTGCATGTGTACACCTGAACTAAGAAAATATCTTCATTTTATTTCTCTTTTCCTTTATCATGTGACATAAGATTTATTGACTTCACGTCAGCATTTAAGTAGTAAACTTTATGTAATAGTATTTGGGTTGGGGATTGGTGCATTTCCAATTGTGTGAAGGATAGTTGTATTATGTTAGGCAAAATTATGACCTTATTCTTGTCTTTATTTGAAGATTATGTATGATCTCAGGAGATGTGTATGGGTTCATGTTGACAAGGGGTGAACTTGTGATATTAAGACTGAGTGTCAACTTGATTGGATTGAAGGATGCAAAGTAGTAATCCTGGGCATGTCTGTGAAGGTGTTGCCAAAGGAGATTAACATTTGAGTCAGTGGGCTGGGGAAGGCGCACCCACCCTTAATCTGGTGGGCACAATCTAATCAGCTGTCAGTGAATATAAGCAGGCAGAAGAATGTGAAAAGCTGAGACTGGCATAGCCTCCCAGCCTACATCTTTCTCCTATGCTGGATGCTTCCTGCCCTCAAACATCGGACTCCAGGTTCTTCAGTTTTGAGACTCAGACTGGCTCTCCTTGCCCCTCAGCTTGCAGACAGTCTATTGTGGGACCTTGTGATTGTGTAAGTTAATTCTTAATAAACTCCCATATATATATATAATATATATAAAAGTATATATATAATTAAATATAAATTTAATTATATATATAATTAAAATATATATATTTTATATATATATATAAAATAAGTTCCATCCCTCTAGAGAACTCTGACTAATACAAATACTGTAACAAAGAAAGGAAAATCCAGTTAGAAAACTGAGGGGAGGGGTTCCACTTTGAAGCAGCAAACAAAGCTAAAGCTATGAAATAGCAAGGATTAAATTTAGCAAGAAATAGATGAGATGTGTGCACTTAAAAGTATTTAAAACCATGCCAGGCACAGTGGCTCACACCTGTAATCCCAGCACTTTGGGAGGCAGAGGTGGGCAGATCACTTGAGGTCAACAGTTCAAGACCAGCCTGGCCAACATGGTGAAACCCTGTCTCTACTAAAAATACAAAAATTAGCCAGGTGTGGTGGCGCATGCCTGTAATCCCAGCTACTAGGGAGGCTGAAGCAGGCGAATCGATTGAACCTGGGAAGCAGAGGTTGCAGTGAGCCGAGATGGTGCCACTGCACTCCAGCCTGGGTGACAGAGCAAGACTCCTTCTCAGAAAAAAAAAAAAAAAAAGAAAGAAATAAAAAACCTACCTCATAGATGTGACGATTAAATAAAATTATCATACATACATGCTTAGCCTAATATTTGTTGTGCAGTGAATCTTAGCATTCAGTAAATGGTTACTATTACCTCTGTATAAATATATGATAGCATATATGTGATTGTATTATGTATGCTGTGATCTCACTTTTTAAACTTAATGTTCTATGATGGATATCTTTGCAAGTCAAAGCATGTTTTTATTATCCAGGGCTTTACTCAGCACCAACACATACCATAGGCTCAGAATATATTTGTCATATGAATAAATTACTCTTGGCTCATCTTTTTTTCTGAGTTTTTTTTTTTTTTGAGTCAGGATCTTGCTATATTCCCAGGCTGGTCTTGAACTCCTGGGCTCAAGGATCCTCCACCTCAGCCTCTCTAGTACCTGATACACAGGTGTGCATCGCCACACCCAGTGTGCCTCATCTTTTTAAGTTTGCTACTGGCTGTAATGGTTGCCTTGGGTTCCAGCATGCGGATGTGCTATAAATTTATTACCAGTCCTCTGTTGACAGATATGTATTATTTATTGTATTTAAATGATTGAAAGCAACATTATAAATACCCATTAATTGGTGCAGCACACCAACATGGCACATGTATACATATGTAACAAACCTGCACGTTGTGCACATGTACCCTAAAACTTAAAGTATAATAATAACAAAATTTAAAAAAATAAATACCTATTAATGAGAATTATGGGTAGATTTTGTACTTCAAGTAATTGCGAATGAGTTAAAACATTTCCACACCTCTATTACTTGTAGACAAGTATGCCTGTAAGTCATTTCAATGATTTCCTCTAATAAAAATAGTAAAGCTATTTCCATTTTGGGGGGCTTCTGCCATGATTTCGACTGCTTCTCCACCGGAAGGCTGTCGTGAGTGAGGGTCCCTCAGTGAGTAAGACAGCCTGGCTGAACCCTCTTCTCCATGTGCCTTTGTTGGTTTGACTCCTGTCTGCTCTTCCAGGAGAAAAGAGTGACTTTTGTAGGTAGGAAATGACCACCAAGTGAGCAGTAAACATGGTGAAAACTTCCCTAAAGAAACATAATTCAGGAGACAACCTGGAGCCCTAACAGCTTTTCTGTGTTGGCAAACAGTGATTCTGAGGTCTTCAAACTGGGGTGTTGCAAATGTATCACCTACAAGCACATCTCCCCCAACGACCCCAGCCGCAGGGGTCTGGAGCAGGCCCACCCTGAACTAGTCAAGATACAAATGGAGGCCCTGGCCCACAGCCCATCACCCTTCTCTTCCCACCTCTGACAGTATCCTCCAGCAGAGGGGCCTTGCATGCACTTCTGTATCCAGATAACCTAGTTCCCATGTCCAGCTCTGTCCACCGCCCTCCCCACTGGCTAGACACCCTGGGCACACTCCAGGGGTAGAGGTGCGCACTCCAGCAGCCAGGAGAACCAGCAACAAGCCCAGGGAGGCCCTGGAAAATAGAATATGGTACAGAAAAGTGGAAGTGCAGCAGGTGGGTACTGTGGATGCCTCACTCCAAGAGAGAAGCAGCTGGGAAGATGGTTGGAGCGGGACACTTGGAAGGCCAGCGCCTGGACAGAGCCCTGGCTTCCTGCTGTAAGGCAACACTGGTCTGCTGCATCCGAAAACCCAGCCAAGGCTTTTCTATATCAGCGGTTCTCCCCGATGATGGTTTGCTACCCAGGGGCCGTGTGGCAATATCTAGAGACATTTTTGGTTGTTGCAACTAGGGGAAAGAGTGCTACTGGTATCAAGTGGGTAGAAGCTGATAATGCTGCTAAACGTCCTGCAATACACAGCCCACAGTCCTTGCCCCCAAAAAAGAACTATCCAGCCCAAAGTGGCAATAGGGCTGAGGTCGAGAAAAACTGGGATACATGCATGAGTGAGCAGGCCAGCGGATTTGGGTTCACATCCTCACTCTGCCACTGGCTTGTTCTGGGACCAATGATTTTATCTCTCTGTGCCTCCGTTTTCCCATTTGTAAAATGGGGTTAATGGTAACTGTTTCACAGGGTTGTTTTGATAAATAAAAAGGACTTGATATGTAAAGTGACTGGCACATAGCAGGCCTTCAGAAGGTGCTATAGGTGTTCCTTTATTAAATGGGGAAGGAAGTGGACTTCGTATTCTTAAATGTTGCTTTATGAACCAATTAGAAGTCTTGGAGTTGGGAAGAGAAGATCTGAACCACATAAGCAAGAGAAGTGTAATATTATTTCAGAACTACCGTGGTTGAAAGATCAAGAGGAAATATGGATGTATAGAAAAATCAATACTAAAGTTGTGTTTATACACAGTGCTTTAAGAAGCTGTGAATCATGTCAAGCTGAGTTACCCCTCTGGCAGGTTTTTCCGGCTTCCACAAAGGATTATCCATATGAAACATCTTCCTTATCCCTTCCTTCCCCCGCATCTGCACTCTGCACCCCCCTCCCCGCCTCCCCAAACACCGCTGATGGGATTGCCCTGCACCTAAGGGACTGCAGGGCAATCCCATCAGTGATTACTTACTGCCCTCTGGTGGTAGAATTTCTAAGTGCAGCTGAGATTTTGTCCGTTAGTTTGATTCTGGTGAACACAGCAAGTGCCCTACCACGTGTAAAGCATCACTTATTTAACAGCGTTCTAAGAGTTACAGGAAATGTAAAGACTGACCAACCCACACTCCTTTATAGAATCAGATGGAGACATGACGGCTTCTGGGCAGCGGATGATAACTTGGGGCCCCTTCAAATCTGTTTAACATTTGTTTGGCTGGAGAAGGGATTCTCTAATAAAACAGAAATCATGTAATCCCTTATGCTTAAATAAGGAATTTCCTACATGTACCCACGTAAAGCTTTAATCATTCACACTTAACCAAAGAAGCTCATTTACAAGCATGTAGATATAAAGCAATGTCCAAAAGTTCTCAAAAATTTTTTGTCAGCAAAATGTTTCCAACTTTCTTGTAATTTTTCTTCTCTCTTCTGTTTTCTTTTGCAATTTTTTAAATTGGGCGATTTTTTGAAAGGCAAATTTAAGAATTTTAAATGTGGATAATAAGTCACCCCTTATTGATAACACTGCCAAAACTAGTCCAAAACCTGAAAGCTGTCGCACAACTGGGTGCCCAGAGAGCTGCCCGGCCGATCCACCCACCCACGTCTCTGCTCCTGTCTTCCAGAAGCTTATCCTCTGGTAGGGAAGCCATGGCAGGGAAACAAGGAACAGAAGAGCCTATGGAAGGTGTCCTGAGAGGTTTCCAGATGTTTACCAAGCACCTTCATGGAGCACACACAAATGTGGCAAACCTTTAAGGAGGAAGAGAACACTCTCCTCCAAGGAGAGAGGGGCCCCCCAGGACAGGAAGGATTCTGATCGCGGTCAGATCAGGGAAGCCCTTGGACGTCTTGCTAAAGAATTTGGATTTTAGGCCGGGCGCAGAGGCTTACGCCTGTAATCCCACCACTTTGGGAGGCCGAGACGGGCGGAGATCGAGACCATCCTGGCTAACATGTAAAAATACAAAAAATTAGCCGGGTGTGTTGGCAGGAGCCTGTAATCCCAGCTACTCGGGAGGCTGAGGCAGGAGAATGGCATGAACCCAGGAGGCAGAGGTTGCAGTGAGCCGAGATTGTGCCACTGCACTCCAGCCTGGGAGACAGAGTGAGACTCCGTCTCAAAAAAAAAGAATTTGGATTTTAATCCGTTTCACAGTGACGGCTGCTAAATGGGGTGTGTGTGTGCATGTGTGTGTGTGTGTAAGTAAGAGAGAGAGACAGAGAGAGAGAGAAGGAGGCAGAGAGACAGAGAAGGGCAGAGCTGGGCTTTGAGAGATTCTATGCCCCATTCTGTGTGGTAGAATAGACCGGAGAGAGTAAGATTCAAGTGCAGGAGAATTATCGGTTATGAGGGTTGAACCGATTCAGCCACTCTGGATTCTTGGAAGAGAAAGGCGAAGGCAGGCATGTGGGGGCCATCTCCATGCCCCTGGCTTCAGTAGAACTCTCCAGGCCCAGGTCCCTCCTCTCCGCTGCTGTGTAGTGACTGATGGGAAGGGTGAGCTCGGGATAAGGAATCAAGCATTGCAGTGCAGCCCTTCCTTGCCCCCTCCCCGCAGGGGACCTGCTTCCAGGGGGCAGCAGCCACTTAGGTCCGGTCCTCCAGGTGGTTTTTCAGGGCGTTTTGACACCACACTCTTCTGGGTTTCTGTGGCCTCACTAGTCATTCTTTACCAGTCTTCTTTGCATCTTCTTCCTTTTCCCCAACTCTAAATGCTGAAGCACCTCAGGGTTCTGTCTTCAGTCCTCTTCTCTTCTGTCTTCATGTTCACTTCCAGGTCATCTCCTACAGTCCCAGCGCTGCAAATGCCACCCAAATGCTGATGACTTCCAGTGTGCATCCTGACTGCCTCTAAAGTCCAGCCCCATACTCCACATCTCCACCTGGATGATGAAGGGACCACTCAACATTTCCACATTTGATTCATGAATGGCCTCTCCCCAGACGTGTTTCTTCCCCAGGATCCCTCATTCCTGGAAAACCGATAAACCGATGGCTTAGCTCTCCCTCCTTTACCCCGATGCTCTCCTCAGCTCTCCTGCAGGATCAACACAGATCCAAGCCTTTCTTGCCACGCACTGCTAGCACTCTAGTCCAGTGCCATTCACACAAGCTGCAAACGGAAGCCATGTATCTAGATTTTCTAGATGACAAATTTTAATGTAAAATGAAGCAAGCAAGATGAATTTTAATAAAATATTTTAACCCCACACAGCGTGGTGGTCAAAATACAATGTTATTTCCATATGTAATCAATAGTTTTAAAAATTATCCGTGTGATATTTGATGCTCTTGTTTCTGTCCTAAGCCTTTAAAATTCAGTGTGTATTTTACACTCACAGCACATCTCCATTCAGACCAGCCACATTCCAAGTGTTCATAGCTAATGTCGCCAGTGGCCTCCACGTGGGACAGCACAGCCGTGGCCAAGCTGCCTTCAAGCCGCCTTCACCTCTGGTCTGGATTATTGTCGTCTTCCTGCTTCCACTCTTAATCCCTGGAAGACATTTCCCACAAAGCAGCCAGAATGAATGATCACGTTGCTGCTCTCTTTAAAATGTTCAATGGCCCCCACCACTCTGAGAATACAATCACAGTCAGCAGTCCCCTCCACAGCCTACACCGAGCAGCGTGCCCCTTCCTCCTCGCCTTTTCCTCTGCCCCTTCAGCCAAATGAGCCCCAAACCAGACCCACTCCACTTGTTCCCTCTGCCCAGAACACTCCTTCCCTAATCCCAGTCCTGAGTCCTGCACTATGCTTCTTCTTATCCCAGCTCTGAAGTCCCTTCCAAACCAGCCAGTTGCATGCCCATTTGTAACCTGCATGGACCTAGGGAGACTGAACAAAGGAGGCAAAAGCAGGAATAAAAGACAAAGACAAAAGAGTATATTTGGAAGAAGGGGTCAGGAAGCACCTTGCCTCTAGTGGACAAGGGCCCTGACCTTTACACGGCCCTCCATATTTATTAGGCAAAAGAGATAGAGTGAAGGGAAGTGGAAGGGGGGGTCAGCTGCTCGGTCCAGAGTAGGCTTGCAAGACTGCATTCTCTGGATGTCCCAGTAGATAACCTCAAGGAGCTTGGCGTCAGGAAGCGATTGCCCTCAGCAAACCTTCTGGGGCAGGCACAGTCATGAGTTTGCCTACATTCTGTATTCATGATAAACAGTTTGCTGTTTGATCATATAGCCTCAGTGGAATGTTGAGTTGGTCACGTCCCATGGGCCTTTGGCTCCCTGCATATCCTCCTTTCTGTTTATGTGTTAATTGAAGGAGTGTAAGGCCAGGCTAGGCAGCTGTCATTTTCCAATTGGCAGTCCATCCAATTTTACAGACTGTCCCTGGCGCTCCAGTAGTTTCTCAGCTTCCTGCGTGGTTTTCTTGAGTTGTCCCCAGGTTATAGGGGTTGATGTTGATGTCGTGACTCTGGTCGGCCTTCTCTCCGTCTTTGCACGAAGGCTCAGCTGGCTCATGGCTTGCACCAGAGAGACCGGGCCCATGATTGGCCACCCTGGGTTCCCCCAGTCTCCCATTCCATGGTCGCGCGCACCTTGAGGGCACCCACACGGCTTGTCCATCTCCTGTAAAAACACAAGCATACCTTCTTCCCCATGTCAGTAAATCCACCTGACCTTTCCATTGTCCTTCTTCCAGGGATTTCCATAATACTTCCGAATAAACTTTCCTCTTTTCCTCTAACATTTGCCAATGTCTTTCTGCTGGAGTCTTACCATCTGTACCAGGAGTCAAAAAATTTAAAGTAAATAAGGCTAAATGTAGTTTTGACTGAGGTGATAGTTGGCCTCCTCTACCCCTTTTTTGTCTTTTCAACATGCGTTGTAATGTTTGATGTGCCTGCTCTATAATGCTTTGTCCTTTAGGATTATAAGGAATTCCTGTTTTATGGGTTATAGCCTAAAGCTGTAAGAAATTTTGAAAGGCATGACTAGTATAAGCGGGTCCGTTGTCAGTTTTTAATTGTTTGGGAATCCCCATATGAGCAAATGATGACAGACAATGTCGCTGTACATGACCAGCTGTCTCACCTGTTTGGCATGTAGCGTGCAGCATATGAGAATAAGTGAAACAAATTAAGCAGTTCTGGGTCTAGTGTACTTTTAACTGTAGCAGTTTCCATGTGACTGGCTACATTTACGACATAAGCTGAATTACAGACAATGTTGATAGGATCTGAAGCTGTGAGCTGTAAAACCTGAATGACTGCAATCAGCTCTGAGCATTGCGCTGAAGCACCAGAGGTATCTAGCTTCTCCTGTGTTAGGGGCCATTGATCCACCCGCACAGGTTTGTCACTAAGCCATTCTAACGGTAAGGCAGTGGGCAGAGGAGAAATATCAATGACCCCCGTCAGAAATCCTGATGTCCTAGCCTTTTTCTATCTGTTTTTCCAGTTACTGATATCGGGTTAGGATTTTCTTGTAGGAATTTCCCTAAACCTTTTTCACTCTGATATCCATGTCCTTCAACATTTTAAATCCTGGGTTATCAAAGTTTTCATTTGTAAGTCTCATCTCCCATGCTGTAAGTCTCAACCCCATAAATTGATAGCTGTATTTGCAACATAAGGCTGAAAAGTACATGACTGTGCATCCAGACCAAGACAGGGTAAAATCTCAGCACTCTGTTGAACACTTTGAGCTGTTCTTACTTCCACTAGGGACGTAGAAGTTAATTGCAAGGGCCAGGATGGGGGCCAATTGTCTTTAGATATTACTGATACATCAGTTCCCGTATCCATAAGCCCATAAAATTTCTTTCCTTTAATTTATACTACACAGGTGGGTCTATTAGAGGCTATGGGTCGGGATAGATTTCCCATGTAGTTGTGCTCCCAAACCCTTTATTTCCTCATTTCTCCTTTCGTGGAGAAAGGTGTAATTTGCAGGGAATAAGCAAAAGCTGAGCAATATATTCTCCCAGTTCAAAAACCCAAAGATCTTGTGACACTAAAACTACTTGAGTTTCTCCTTCATAATCAGAGTCAACAACTCTGGGACTACAGTAATGCCTTGCAAGTTAAGGCAGCTTTTGCCTAAAATTAGTCCCATGTATCCTGCTGGTGAAGGTCCCCAAATACCAGTGGGAACTTTGATGGGTTTGTCTCCCCCAACTAATGTGATTCTTTCTCTGGCGGGTAGATCTAATCCTGCACTTCCTGGTGTTCCTGGGGTGAGGGAATCAATGTGCCTCCGGGAACCCATCCCTGAAACGGGGCTGAGGTCTGGACTGCGAATGCCCTCACTGTTTGTGGGACCCAAGTCCAGGCCCTCATCTCGTTTCCCGACAGGGGGGTGCCATTCTGATGAAATTTTGAGTGGCAGTGATTAGCCCAGTGATTTCCTTTGTTACAGTGAGGACAAAGTCCTGGCATTTTTTCCGCTGGTGGGGGAACTGCATTGTAAGATCCTTTCTGTCCTGAGATCTGGTGGCATTCCTTTTTTAAACGTCCAGTTTTTCCACAATTATAACATTTTCCCATTTTAGAGTTTGACCCTTGGCTCCTTTTAGATTTGTCAGCTACTAAATTAGCCATTGCTTCAGCCAACATTGAAGAGCGATGAAGCTTGATTCCTGCATCTTGACAAGCTCTGAGAAAATTTCCCAAGTTTTTGTACATCTCAGAGGTGACAGTGCATTTTTACAATACACATTTGCATTCTCAAAAGCTAGAGTTAAGGTTAGCATTTCTGCAGCCACGGTATGAGGAATCTGACGCTTCACTGCCTCTTGTAATCTTGCAAGAAATCGTGCATAGGGTTCCTGTGACCCTTGCATGATATATAAAAAGGATTGTACTGGGACTCCCTCTTCAGGAATTGTGGCCCAGGTGCAGTTAGTGGACTGTGCACACGGCTGGTAAGCAGCGTCTGGGAGTGCCATTTGACGTTCCAGGTCTGAATAAGGGCCATTACCCAATAGCATATCCTCTGTAATGTCTCCGTTTCCAGCAGCACAGTTCTGTCTAGCCTGTTCTGCACACATTTCTTGCCAATTTAAATTCCACATCAGATATGCACTCGCAGACAAGCAAGTTGGCGCCAAGTGTTTCACACCAAAGGTAAAAGATGTATGGCACCAAACGCAGATTCTAGCAATCCTAAAGTGAATGGGCTCTGTATGCCATTATTTACCACACTCGCTTTTAATTCCTTTAACAACTTAAACTCTAGTGGAGTGTGTTCGTGAATAACCTGCTGTGGATTATTTGGATCAGCCCTTACGGAAATAGGAAAAGCACAAGGTCCTAAGGGCTCTCCGGCTATGACAGCAGAGCATAAATTCTCTGTATTGGGGGGTCTCTATTTTTGCCACCAAAGGAGGCAGTACAGATGTTTCTGCAACTGGAGGAGGCGGTATAGGCCAATTTTTATTCTCCCTCTCCTGTCTTTTATTTTCATTTGGATCTGTGGGTGGGACAACAGATTCTTTCAGATTTTTGGATTCAGCCTGCTACCCCGCAGAATAACGAGATAATGGCAGAAGTACAGTACGAACTGAACTCCGAGTGGAAAAAACTGAAGAATCAACTTTAAAACCTTTTTGATGAGCCTGTTTTAATCCTTCTGCTCTATCCCAATTTTCCACATCAAGAGTGCCTGCCTGTGGAAACCATGGGTTATGCGTAATAACCTCCGGCAGCATCTTAATGTCTGAGAACTGACCTGAGCACCAGTTTGTTTCAACAAAACTGTAAGCAACGGCACATAATGTTTTTCTCCAACAGACAAATTCTGCCCCATGTTACCCTGATTCAGAAAACTTCCCATTCCCAGTACTTCTTTAAAGCACTGCTCCCAGTACCTCTTTAGGGCACCGACCTTATGACCGCTGCCAGCAGACTCGGCTGGGGGTCCCCGTTCACCTTGTCAATTTCAGTTCCTCTGCTCCAGCAGACCTTCTTCATGTCCTTGAAGTCCCTGTTCTGGGGTGCCACTATGTAACCCGCATGGACCCTAGGGGGACTGAACAAAGCGGGCGAACGCAGGAATAAAAGACAAAAGCATATATTTGGAAGAAGGGGTCAGGGGGCACCTTGCCTCTAGTGGACGAGGGCCCTGACCTTTACATAGCCCTCTGTATTTATTAGGCAAAAGAGATAGTGAGAAGGGGGGTGGAAGAAGGGGTCAGCTGCTTGGTCCAGAGTAGTCTCTCAAGACTGCATTCTCTAGATGTCCCAGTAGATAACCCCAAGGAGCTTGGCGCCAGGAAGTGATTGCCCTCAGCAAACCTTCTGGGGCAGGCACTGTCGTGAGTTTGCCCACATTCTGTATTCATGATAAACAGTTTGCTGTTTGATCATATAGACTCAGTGGAATGCTGAGTTGGTCACGTCCTACGGACCTTCGGCTCCCTGCACCCACTGAGCCACGGGAGTCTCAAGGAGCAGGACTTTGCCAACTTGCGGCCTCTCTGCCCCAATGCACCATCCAGCGGTCGTCAGACACAATGGCAGCTGACCAAACAGGGTACTCCAGGATCTCAGCCAATTTCCCCAGGCCATGCTTGCGAAGGAGCGCAGGTCTTCTCTGGCCTCAGAGTCCCCACATTTATTCTGGTGACTGTCTCCAACCCGGGATTGTGACCTTGGGTGGGATACTGGGTCAGGGTGCAGGAATTTTGTTTCTCTCCAGCTTTCCCTCTGATTCTCTTCTCTTCCCCAACCCAGATCTTCTTTGCTATTTAGACAACTGCTTAGATTCTGGTCTTTGTTTTTGTTGCTGTTGTTGTTTTGAGGCAGAGTCTCACTCTGTTGCCAAGGATGGAGTGTAGTGGTGCCATCATGGCTCACTGCAACCCCTACCTCCTGGGCTCAAGGGATCGTCCTGCCTCAGCCTCCCAAGTAGCTGGAACAATAGGCACACACCATCAAGCCCAGCTAATTCTTCATTGTTTTGTAAAGATGGGGTCTCCTTATGTTGCCCAGACTGATTTCAAACTCCTGACCTCAAGCAGTCCTCCTGCCTCGGCCTCCCAAAGTGCTGGGATTGCAGGCACGAGCCACCACACCCGGCCTAGATTCTGGTCTTGAAAGCTATCAATACTTTCCTCTGTTTTCAGTTTCATTGAAAAAGCTGAGTATCCTCATGCTTCTTTCTCTCTGCATTTCTGAAATCCTCCTCTAAAGCATGAGGAACTTCCCAGCCAGGCAGCTGAGGGGCCACAGGTTACAGGATATTGTGGGCTTGAGGTGGGGAAGGTTAGTACTCAGCATTCTATATCCTGCCACTTATTGAAAGGTATTTCTATTAAGAGGTATTTACCATATCTCAATAATAAAAATAAAAGACAGGTGCTAAAGTGATCCATAATACAATGGAATCACACCACGATGTGTTACAAATTCACTTCTTACACACCCCACGATTTCCTCATGAGGTGAACATACAGAACGTAAGGCCCTGAGCTCTCTGATAGGCCTGTGGGTCTGCAGGGCTCCAGCCTTCCAACCAAGGCACATTCATGACAAGTGAAAATAACCACCCACGGACAGCAGGAGGAGTTGGGCTAAGGCTGGCAGAGACACACACGATCACATGCTGGTGGTCTCCAGGAGACTGCTGTTTGCCCCAAGGTTGCCGTTATTTTTTTGTTTATTGCCATTTTTATGTGGTCAAAATATTTTCTACTTCTTTGATTAATTTTTTTTTAGTGGAGTCTCACTCTATCACCCAGGCTGGAGTGCAATGGCGCGATCTCGGCTCACTGCAACCTCCGCCTCCCAGGTTCATGCCATTCTCCTACCTCAGCCTCCTGAGTAGCTGGGACTACAGGCGCCCGCCACCATGCCCAGCTAATTTTTTGTATTTTTTTTTTTTGGGGGGGGGTAGAGATGGGGTTTCACCATGTTAGCCAGGATGGTCTCAATTTCCTGATCTCGCAATCTACCTGCCTCGGCCTCCCAAAGTGCTGAGATTACAGGCATGAGCCACTGCACCCGGCCATTCTTTGGTTAAATTCTAAGTATTTAAGGCGTCTTAGAAGCACCTCCACAGAACCCCGGGACATCTAGGAACCCAGTTGGAAACCGTCAGACTAAACCATGAACAGCACTTATCTCTGCATGGTGAGATTTTTGTTTTCTTTTTTGTGCTTATCTTCATTTTCTGCCTCCTCCATAATGCAACTCGTGTTGTTTTGTTCAAGCTGAAGAGAAATCAATGTTTTAAAGGACTTCTGACCTGGTGAGTCCTGCTGCTCTCTGCCCTCCCACAGACTTTGCTCCCTTCTGGCCATGGAATGTTTGCTTAAAGTTACAAGGGGGAAAGAAGTGCTTCAGAGGGTATCTGACCTCCACTCCACCAGCCTCACCATTTTCCAGGCTGAGTGGTGGAACCAGAGAGTGTGGCAGTAATCACAACTGGAGTGATTCCAGGAAGATAATTGAAAGAGCTCCCTCAGCAAAAGTCATCAAACACTGATAGTTGTTCCCAGCAAGGCAGGGTGAGTCCTTTCGAAGTTTTAAAAAGCAGTAAAGTAACCCAACAAAGGTCAGGAAACCCATGCACCCAGAAGACATCACCGACACTTGGCAGGTAGCCGCAACCAGCAGCAATGAGCTCCCTTCCCCATTCCCCAGTCCTCACTCATAATCATCAAATCAGCCAACTGTGGCCCAACAAAGGCCTAATGCCCTCCACTTGCCACTGCCTTTTCTCGCCAGCATCCATCTGACCTACCAGCTCTCAGAAATGGGCCAAGCTCTCTATTGTCAGTATTCACTGACCACCTGAGCCTGCTGTGGCCCCCAGCTATGCAGCACCAAATTCAGAAATTTACAAATGTGCTTGATGGCACAGAAAGAGTTCAGAAGTACTCGCTGAGTGACATTGCTGCTCCAGCCACAGGAAGCGAGGGGACAAGCTAGCTGTCCCTTCAAAGCCCCACTTGCTACCCTACCTTTCAGCATTTTTTTTTTTTGAGATGGGGTTTTGCTCTTGTTGCCCAGGCTGAAGTGCAATGAATGACATAACCTCAGCTCACTGCAACCTCCGCCTCCCAGGTTCAAGCGATTCTCCTGCCTCAGCCTCCCGAGTAGTTGGGATTACAGGCATGCGCCACCACACCCAGCTAATTTTTGTATTTTTAGTAGAGACAGGGTTTCACCATATTGGCCAGGCTGGTCTCGAACTCCTGACCTCAGGTGATCCGCCCGCCTCTGCCTCCCAAAATGCTGAGATTACAGGCATAAGCCACCGCGCCCAGCCACTTTTCAGCATATTTTATGCCTACTTTGGAATGGGATCCATCCTCTAAGAGCTTATAAAAAGCAACTTGTCTGCTATCTTCAGAGTTAGTAGCTTGTATACACATTTCCCAACCACATGTTAGAACACTGGATCAGTACCATTTTGCTTTAATTTTGACAGATACCTAAGAGACAATGCATAGGATTGTATGAACCCATTCTGTTAATCCCCCTTCTCTAACCCACCACTCCCCAGCTAGTCTAACCCCAGAATCCCAGGTTAGAAAATAACTTGGTAGTCTCCTTGTCCGGCTTTCTACTTGGTACTTGAGTCGCCTGAAAAAATGGTCATCTCTGCTTGAATGTCTCCAACCCACCTGAGCCCCAGTGGCAGGCACTTCCAAGGGACTTCATTCCTCTTTTAGACAGTTTTAGGTTGAAATTTTTCCTTATGTGGAGCCCAACACAGAGTCACCTTCCCAACTCTGAAATATCCTAAATCCAAAATGTTCTGATTTCTAAACTTTTTTTTTGTAACTCCTTTGACAGCAAACTCTGTTCTAATCTGATGTGAGACTAGTTATGGTTTTTGCTTCCTTCATCATATGGTTCACTGTAGAAATATCAATGTGTTTCATTATGAAGCCCAATTAAGATATTTCATAATATTCTGTATATGTACTATATCAGCTTTCCAAACTTTGAAAAACTATAGAGAGTTTTGGAAAATATATTGTAAACCTGTACCTGCTTTTCTAAATATGATATTTAGGTTTTCTATATCCTAATTATTTTTTTTTCAGTTGATCTATCATTGACTGTGATGGGTGAATTAAAGTTTCCTACCATTTGTTTGTCTGTTTTTACCCCCGTATCTCTTACAATTTTAGCTTTATGAATGTTGTGCTTTGTTATTTGGTACATAGATATTCAGAACTGTTATATTCATTGTGGATTCCATCCTTAAGTATTATAAAGTGATTTTCTTTTTTTTTTTTTTTTTTGAGACAGAGTCTGGCTCTATCACCCAGGCTAAAGTATAGTAGCTCTATCACTGCTCACTGCAACCTCAGCCTCCCTGGCTCAAGTGATCCTCCCAGCTCAGCCTCCCAAATAGCTGGGACTACACTCATGCAACACTACGCTTGGCTTTTTTTTTTTTTAATGTTTTGTAGAGGCAGGGTCTCTCTATGTTGCCTAGGCTGGTCTCAAACTCCTGGGCTGGAGTGATCCTCCCACATCAGCCTTCCAAAGCACTGGGATTACAAGCATGAGTCATAGCACCCCACCTTAAAGTGACTTTCTTCATCTCCATCTAGTGTGATATTAAAATTATGACCTAGGCTTTCTTTTGTTTGTCTTTTGTTTTGTTTTGCATTTGCCTCACCTATCTTTGTATGTACTTTTATTTTCAACCTTTTTTTTTTTTTTAAGATGAAGTCTCGCTCTGTCACCCAGGCTGGAGTGCAATGGTGCAATCCCAGCTCACTGCAACCTCTGCCTCCTGGGTTCAAGAGATTCTTCTGCTTCAGCCTCCTGAGTAGCTGGGATTACAAGCATGTGTCGCCATGCCTGGATAATTTTTGTATTTTTAGTAGAGATGGGGTTTCACCATATTGGCCAGGCTAGTCTCAAACTTCTGACCTCAAGTGATCCACTCACCTCGGCCTCCCAAAGTGCTGGGATTACAGGCATGAGC
This sequence comes from Nomascus leucogenys, assembly GCF_006542625.1. NCBI lineage: Eukaryota > Metazoa > Chordata > Mammalia > Primates > Hylobatidae > Nomascus > Nomascus leucogenys. The sequence goes on along the minus strand of NC_044381.1, from coordinate 86,847,242 downwards.
CACTGCATCTGGCCTGTTTTCAACCTTTCTGAAAATACTTACTGTAGGTGGTCACTTGCTTGAGTTCAGCATGAAGGTGGGTGTTGCCTAAGAATACTCTGAAATATTGTTTATTTTAATAGGTGAGTTAAGCCTATTTCAACATCTATTCATATGTCAAATAAATCAGCATTAGTTCTAACATAGTAACATTATGTTCTACTTTTGTTTATTTATAGTTTTTTAAAAACACTATGTAGTCTCTTGTCTTTGTTGCTGTGAATAATTCTTTTCAAATTTCAATAGGTTTTCATTTTTGCTCTGTTACTTTTATAATAAAACTTTTAAAAAATACCTCTAGTTTTCTATTATTCAATAAATGTCTATTAGTGCCTAGGAACAATGAAAAAAAAAAGCACATTTCCTCTTCCTCTCTTCCTCCTCTCTCCTACCAAAGAGAACATCTTTCTCTGAGTTTAATTTTGTACTATTAAAAATGTGTAGGCTTCTATTACTTGGTTTCTCAGTCTTGAGTAATATTTTTTGACTCCCACTTACTACAGATGTAGCAATCGGTTACCTTAATCTACCTTTTGCCTACTTTCCCCCTTCCTCCACCAGTATTTGTTCAGCGCATTTATTTATATATTGTCAGGACATGTCATTTTTACATTCTTTTCAATCACTCTAAAGTGTGGAATTATTTTTGCTTTAGTCCACATTACATATAATCAAAGCTTGCTTCCAGTATTTTTTCTATAATGTCCTCAGTTATCTCTTAGTTGGCTGGCATTCATCCTCTGATTGTTTCTTCAAGAAAGATTCAAAGAATCGCCATCCCCTGAATTATTTTATGATCGAGGCTATCTGTAGTCTTTATGGTTGAAGGATAATTTGGCTGGATTTGAATTCCATGTGTACCACTTTTTTTTCCCTTGGACATCTTTTTTAAGTTCTGCATGACCTTCTTCTGACATTGAATGTTGCTGCATGGAACTCTGAAACAAGCCTGCTTCCCCCACCCCTCAGTGACTTGATCATTTTGCTTAGTTATCTTTGAAGTTTAATAACTTTACTAGGACACATCTCTAGGTTGGCTCTCCCGCATTAATTTTCTCTGATACATAATTAAATTAATGCCTATTTCAGAAAATTATATTTTTGTCCCTTGCTGTGGTTTAATTGCCTATTATTTGTACCCCTTCCATTTCATCCTTATTTCTCTGATACTTTGATCTGAGTTCTGCCCACCCATGCTTCATCTCATTCTGTTATCTCACAATCGCATCCCTATGTTCTTTTTCCCTTCAACTTTTCATTTTGAAAAACTGCAGAGCTACAGACATGTTGAAAGAATAATACAATGAGCAGTCATATATCATATACTTCACATAGATTCGCCAATTATTATTATTTTGCTATATGTGCTTTCACTGTCTCTATACTCACAAACAATACATATATGCATTTTTTCCAAATCATTTTTAAATAGATTATAGACATCAGAACACTTCAACCATAAAAACTTTAGTCTGCATCTCCTAAAATAAAAACATTCCACTATATAACCCCTATCTTAGACCATCTGAGTTGCTAGAATAAATTACCATAGACAGGGTAGCTTGTAAACAACAGAAAATTATTTCTCACAGTTCCAGAGGCGGGGAAGTCCAAAATCAAGACACCCACAGGTTCAGTGTCTGGCAAAGGCCTACTTTCTGGTTCACAGATGGTACCTTCTTGCTGTGCCCTTAGATGGTGGAGGGGGCAAGGCAGCTCTATGGGTCCTTTTTTATAAGGCCACAAAACCCATTCATGAGAGCTCTGTCCCCATCCTAATCACCTCCCAACCACCCCACCTGCCATCACATTGGTGATTAGGTTTCAACATATGAATCTTAGGGGGGCACAAGCAGTCAGACCATAGCAACCATAATACTAATTTAACAATAACTTTATAATATCATCTAATATATAATCTATACTCAGATTTCCCCCAATTACCTCCAAAAATGTTTTTAAATACTATTCCAACCCAGTATCCAATTATATATTGCATTTGCTTGTTATGTCTCTTTATTCTCTCTCTTTTTTTGGAGATGGAGTCTTGCTCTGTCGCCAGGCTGGAGTGCAGTGAAGAGATCTCAGCTCACTTCAACCTCCACCTCCCGAGTTCAAGCAATTTTCCTGCCTCAGCCTCCCAAGTAGCTGGGACTACAGGCGCATGCCAGCTAATTTTTGTATCTTTAGTAGAGATGGGGTTTCACTATGTTGGCCAGGATGGCCTTGATCTCTTGACCTCATGATCCATCAGCCTCGGCCTCCCAAAGTGCTGGGATTATAGGCATAAGCCACTGCGCCCAGCCTTTATTCTCTTTTAATCTAGACTAGATCTCCAACTTTGGTTATGACATTTACTTCTTTAAGAGTATATGCCAGGGTTTGCTTAGGGCAGGGGGGTTGAAGAGTGGCTCCTCTGTTTACAATACACCAAACAGGAATCTGGGGTCATTGTGACAATGGGCACAAAACTTGTGTCCTCCCTACATGTGAAAAAAAAAAAAAAAAGAGAAAATGCATGCCACTTGTTTTATAAAATATCCCATAGACTAGATTTGTCAGGTTGTTTCTTTATATTTCATTTGTTTATCTAGCATTTGTATTTCTGGTAAATTGCCAGCTAGGTCCAAAGACTTGATAAAATTCAGATTAAACATTTTGTCTATAATGATGTTGTGAATTTCATATTGCATTCCATCAGAAGGCACATCAGTTTAGGCTGTCTTGATATCAGTAATTCCAAGTTTGACCACTTGGTTAAAATGGGTAGGCTGGGTGCAGTGGCTCACGCTTGTAATCCTAGACTTTGGGAGGCCAAGGAGGGCAGATCACGAGGTCAGGAGATCGAGACCATGGTGAAACCCCGTCTCTACTTAAAAAAAAATACAAAAAATTAGCCGGGCATGGTGGCGGACGCCTGTAGTCCCAGTTACTCGGAGAGGCTGAGGCAGGAGAATGGCGTGAACCCGGGAGGCGGAGCTTGCAGTGAGCCGAGATCGCGCCACTGCACTCCAGCCTGGGTGACAGAGTGAGACTCCGTCTCAAAAAAAAAATGGGTAACTGCTAGGTTTCTCCAATGTAAAAGGTACATATCTTCCCTCTATAATTACTCCATGTGGTGATACTTTATCACCATGAATATACTATTCCCCAATTGCCTTTTACTGAAGGTTTTCACATCTATTGATGATCCCTACCTAAACCAATTGCTATATTAGGGGTTGCAAAATGGTAATTAAAAAAAATCTGTTAATGTATTTCTGTTTTGTGGTCTTTCTTCATAGAAGCAATTACTGCATTCACTTCTTAAAATTAAATTGCCTAATGCTTTTTTCAGCTGCTCTATGTCAATGTTTTTCTGGTAAGTATTCTTCAATTGTTGGAAATGTTTGACACTCTTTTTCCTCCTTCACCTTATAGTGGATTTAATTTGATGCTGTCACTCATTACTGAGTGGGCAGGTTATTTGCATGAGGCACTGTTGGGGGGCGGGGCAAGGTATCCTTTTAGGATAGCTGGCTTCCCTCCACCACCATCAGCCATAGACACAGACTGCTTCATACAACTACTGCTCATCCATTTGATTTTTTGTATAGCCCCATGTGGACATGTAATGATGGTCGAAATTCTTTGCTACTCTCCCCATTTAGAGGTGGAGTCCATTTCTCCCATCCCTCAAATCTGGGACACTCTTAGTAAACTGCTTGACAAAATATAATGTGCTGAAAGTGACATTGTAGGGATTCCATACTAGGTCATAAGATGCCTTGTAGCTTTGACTTAAGCCTCGTGGAGCAATTGCTCTGGGGCCATCAGCTACCAGATAAGAAGTCTGACTACTCTGAGATCACGATGCAGATGACTCATCCTCAGCAACCATATGAGGACCCCAAGCAAAAGCCATCAGCTAAACCTGTCATATCCCAGAACTGTGAAAGAGAATAACAAATAGGTGTTTAAAATCACTGAGTTTGGGGGTGGTTTGTTATACAGCAATGGATAGCTAAAATGTCCACTTCTATGGGCTGTATGAACCTGAGTGGGGTATAAGATGGCTTCTGCTGTCAGCCTTGCTCACCCAGTTCCCATAGCTGTTGTTACAAAGGAAGGAGGTCTCTTTTGCACTTGAGGTTGCATCCTCCACCTGCAGGAGGTGTACATATTCCTAGAGCTTCCTGACATCCACCCGCTCTGCATTCTCTTTCTCCCTAGTGAGTGCTGCCTAATGGTGACACTGGCAGCCTTTTCACGCATTCTGGAGTCTGCAAATGATATGTGTCCCCTAGTTTCACCAAAAAATTATTGTCTGTGGAGTTTTTCCCCATTTTCCTTGTTGCTTTTGAATGATTTCTAGAAAAGGAAGGGAGAAATAGCCTCCTTCTTTCTTTCTGGTTTGTTTGTTTTAGACAGGGTCTTGCTCCATCACCCAGGCTGGATGCAGTGGTGCAATCACAGCTCACTGCAGCCTCCATCTCTCGGGCTCAAGCAATCCTCCCACCTCAGCCTCCCAAGTAGCTAGGACTACAAGCATGCGCCACCACACACAACTAATTTTTAAAATTATTTTTTGTAGGGACAAGCCCTCACTATGTTGCCCAGGCTCGTTTCAAACTCCTGAGCTTGTGTGGTCCTCCCACCTCAGCCTCTCAAAATGCTGGAATTACAGGCATGAGCCCCTGAGCCCAGGCATCCAGCGCTTTTTTTCTTTTTAGCCTCAAGGTTCACTCTGTCGCCCAGCCTAGAGTGCAGTGGCGCAATCATAGCTCATTGCAGCCCTGACCTCTCAAACTCCTGGGCTCAAGCGATCCTCTTGCCTCAGCCTTTTAAGTAGCTGGGGATATAGGTGCATGCCACCACAACTGGCTAATTTTTTATTCTGTGTAGAGACTAGGACTTATTTTGTTGCCCAGGCTGGTCTGGAACTCCTGGACTCAAGCAATCCTCCTGCCTCAGCCTCCCAAAGTGCTGGGATTACAGGCATGAGCCACCATGTCCAGCCTCTACAGCCACATTTATACCATAAGTCACTACCATATTTTTTAATGGCTACATTCTTTTAAATGGGCCATAACCAATCACCTACTAATAGATATTTAGGTTATTTCCAACAATTCACTATTACAAAGCAATGCTGCAGTGAAAATCTCTTCAGGTAGATCCTCAAGCAATAATTTCTATAGGATAATTTTCTACAAGTAGAATTCTGTGTCAAGAGCAATGGCTGATTGAAGGCTTTTTATGCCACTTCAGAATCTGGGAAAATAGCTGACTTTTGCCAGAGGTGAAATTAAAATGTCCCTTAAGTAAATTTATTCAGCCACCACTACCCCCATGATTGTTTGGATGTTGTGTTTGTTGTGTTGCTTGGTACATCCAGCCTGTGAAAGAACAAGTCTAGGCCAGTTTGGAAAAAATATGCAATCACAGGAGCTTTTCCAGTCAAAGATTTCAGGTCTCAAAAAGCAGGTTAACTCTGGAGACAGGATGAGGCAAAAGGAGGAGCATGTCAGAAGAGCAGCTGGGGCCCGGAACCAGGCTGGGCGTGAATACCAATTGTACCACTCACTAGCCATGCGAATTGGGCAGATTATTTAACCACTCTAAGCCTTTTCCTAACCTATAAAATAAGGATAGCAATAGCATCTTATCTCATAAGGCTATTGTGAAGACTAAATAAAAAACGTGGGCATTTAGTGCTATACATTTCCCTCTTAACACTGCCTTAGCTGTGTCCCAGAGATTCTGGTATGTTGTATCTTTGTTCTCGTTAGTTTCAAATAACTTATTGATTTCTCTCTTAATTTAATTATTTGCCCAAAAGTCATTCAGGAGGAGGTTAATTTCCATGTAAATGTATGGTTTTGAGCAATTTTCTTTGTACTCAATTCTATTTTTATTGCGTTGTTGTCCAAGGGTGTGATTGGTATAATTTTTTTTTTTTTTTTTTGCATTGGCTATGAATTGCTTTATGTCCAATTCTTTGGTTGATTTTAGTGAATGTGCCATGTGGCGATGAGAAGAATGTATATTCTGTTGTTTTGGGGTAGAGAGTTCTATAGATGTCTACTAGGTCCATTCAGTCAAGTATTGAGTTCAGGTCCTGAGTATCTTTGCTTTGATGATTCGTCTTGCCTTGATGATCTGTCTAATACTGTCAGTGGGGTGTTGAAGTCTCCCTCTGTCATTGTGTGGGAGTCTAAGTCTCTTCATGGGTCTCTCAGAACTCGCTTTATGCATTCATCCCCTCTGGAGGATGCAGCAACAAGGCATCATCTGCAGACAGCAACCCTCATCAGACACTGAATCTGCCAGCACCTTGATCTTAGACTTTCCAGCCTCCAGAATTATAAAAAATAAATTTCTATTATTTATTTTTTAAAAAGAACTCGCTTTATGAATCTGGGTACTCCTGTGTTTGGTGCATCTATATTTAGGACAGTTAGGCCTTTTGTTGATTTGAACCCTTCACCATGATGTAATGCCCTTCTTTGTCTTTTCTCATCTTTGTTGGCTTACAGTCTGCTTTGTCTAAAATTAGGATTGCAACCCCTGCTTTTTTCTGATTTCCATTTGCTTGGTAGATTTTTCTCCATCCCTTTATTTTAAGCCTATGGGTGTCATTGCATGTTAAATGGGTCTCTTGAAGACAGCATGCTATTCGGCCTTGCTTCTTTATCCAGCTTGCCACTCTGTGCCTTTTATTTGGGGCATTTAGCCTATTTACATTCAAGGTAAAGGGAACACTTATACACTGCTGGTGGGAAGGTAAATTAGTTAAACTGTTGTGGAAAATAGTGTGGTAATTTCTCAAAGAACTAAAAACAGAACTACCATTCAACTTAGCAATCTCATTACTGGGTATATACCCAAAGGAATATAAGTCATTCTACCATAATGCACACGTGTGTTCATTGCAGCACTATTCACAATAGCAAAGACATAGAATCAACCTAAATGCCCATCAACAGTAGACTGGATAAAGAAAATGTGGTACTTATACACCATGGAATCTATACAGCCGTAAAAAAGAATGAGATCATGTTCTCTGCAGGAACACAGATGGAGCTGGAGGCCAATATTCTTAGCAAACTAATGCAGGAACAGAAAACCAAATACTGCATGTTCCCACTGATAAGTGGGAGTTAAATAATGAGAACTAATGGGCACAAAGAGGGGAACAACAGACACAGGGGCCTATTTGAGGGAGGAGGGTGGAAGAAGAGAGAGAATCAGGAAAAATAACTATCAGAACTATCAGGTACTACGTTTAGTACCTGGGTGACAAAGTGGTCCGTGCACCAAACCCACATAACACAAGTTTGTCTGTAATAACAAACCTGTACATGTACCCCTAAATCTAAAATAAAAGTTAAAAACAAATGTAATTTAAATCACAGCATCCATCACACAGCATGTGCTCAACAACTCTCAGGTATCATTAACATAACACAAAAAGATCTTCCTGTCTCCAAAATTGTATTAAATTAGAGTAGATTCAGAGGGGATATGGGGAAAAGAATGGAGGGTGTCAGGTTCCTGGAACAGATTTTTCCATTCTCTGCAAAGGCACATTGCTAGGAACAGAGGGAATGGGAAGGAGTGGGAGGAGGGGCAGCCAGGGCAAGAAACTGTGTTTTCTCAAAGGGAAAAGCTCACAGTAGGAGGTGGAAGGATTTTGGGTTTCTGAGAAGAGGTGAGGGGAAAGAGTTGATAGAGACTACATGGTTTAGAATCCAGGTTACAAATGTGTTCATGGGAACTCTTCTCTTTGGATGTGCACAATCGGATCAACAGACACATGCCCAGACCCTGATCTTTAACAGATATTGGTCAATTCCTCCTCACCCTTTGGCGTCAGGCAAATGTGTAAAAAGCTAACGTCTTCCTTTGACTTCAAGGCCTCATGTACGGTTGCAAAAGACATCTGTAGAGTGGCGTCCCTAGCATTGTGTAGTGCCCAACCTGAACAAGTGTACCTGGCAGCCCTGCATGACTTCCACCCTCACGTGCTTCCATATTGCATTGTGTACCATCTGGCCACCTGTGGTCTTATACAGACCATCAGGTCCCTGAGAACAGGAACATGAATTATATAGGGTTTTTGTTTTTTGGTGTTTTTTTTTTTTTTGCCTCCCACGGTGCCTGGTACTCAGTTAGTGATCAATAATTCTCCCCTAGCAACTCTGTTCCCTTCTGATTAGCCCCAGGGAGAGGAAGCAGCCTCCTTTGAGACTCAGCCCTACCCTGTGGGAATGCTCAGTCCAGGCATCACATCCAGTGCCCAGTCCTCTGCCTGCCCTCCCTTTGATACCAGCCCAACTCAAGCACCAGGATATCATTAGCAGAGACTCTCAAAGGAAAAGGAACTTCAAGTTCATGTCACCCAGGGCCACAGTATACGGCCCCACAGGCTGTCCACCGCGCAAGCCCAGGGAGCAGCCTTTTCATGGATACGATGCAATATGTATGGATCCTGCCATCCAACCCTTATCCAAGTAGGATTCCAGAGGCCTCAAGGCCATTCTTGGAGAGCTCTCATTTTCAGGTAGTTCCTTGCGCCAAGCCAAAATCTGTCCCCATCTCCACCCAACAGTGGTTCACACCCTGGTCCCTATTCTGCCCTCTGGAGTCCTACATACAAAGCCTAATCACCTGTTTCAGACCCCACCCAGGCCTCCTGGATTCCAACCAAGCCAGGAAGCAGTTGTGTTTCTGAAGGAGACCCCTCCCTTGTCCCACCTCTGCAGTGGGGATAGATGGAAAGAGCAAGGCTTAGGATAACCTCGCATACTAGGTGGCCCTGCCCCTGGCATGCCCACCTCTCTCTGCTTCTGCTGCATGCCCCAAGCCTGGCTCCCAGCCTAAAACACACAGGCCCAGTGCAAAAGTAAAGTAGTCAAGAAGTCAGGAAGAAAAGACTGCATTCCTGCTTCCTTCTCAGCAAGTTTCCCAAGCAATGGGCCTCCCCGGACACAAAGCAATCTCCACAGCCTGGGTTTCCTCAGGTTGCTCTTCGGGGAAAGAGCCTCCAAGCTTCCTGAGAGCCCACCCACCATCCCAGCTGGTTATTCCCTCTGATGGTAAGCATTCCAGGGAGTGTGGAACAGCCACCACCAGTATTCCTCCCTGGGACTCATACAGTCCCAGTTTGGGGATAAAACAAAAGTTTCCCCAGAACAGGCAGGGAGGACGCTGGCATCCTCTCAGCTCCCAGGAAAAGGGTCAGGGACACATCCCCTCCTGAAGGCCAGTGACATTGCCTGTCCCACACCCTCTTGGACTATGCTACCTGTATCTAGGAACCAAAGGCAACACCCAGCACCTTTCACTCTCATGGGTTCTGGGGACAAATGATAACCCACTGGACATGGGGAGGGCACCTTCCCCCAACCAAGAAACTAAGGAATCAAGGGCTGAGCTGGGAAAAGGAGCTACAGGGAAGGAGATGGGTTGGACCTGGATTCAGGTGGGCCCTGGGCAGGTAGTTCCTTGCGCCAAGCCAAAATCTGTCCCCATCTCCACCCAACAGTGGTTCACACCCTGGTCCCTGTATCTAGGAACCAAAGGCAACACCCAGCTCCTTTCATTCTCATGGGTTCTGGGGACAAATGATAACCCACTGGACATGGGGAGGGCACCTTCCCCAGGAACTGAATGAATGCCTATGAGGCACACTCAGTGGAGGGCAAAGGGGAGAAATAAGCCCAGAAGCAGTAAAGTGACAAGGGAGGAGTACGAGTAGCACCCAGGAATCCAGCAGAGGTCAGGGAGCTTGGGAGAGCTAGGGCAGGCAGATAAGGTTCTGGGCTGTTCCTCTTTGTGGCGACAGCCAGAGAAATAGCTCAGCTAGTTGCATAACCCTTCTATTTGCCCAGAGCTTTTGTCCAGAAACTCTCTGTCCCGAGAGGTGATTAAAGAAAGCATCCAGCAAGAACTGCACAAGAAACGGAGTCAGCCAGAGAACAAGGAGTGGTCTTCCACTACTTCACAGGAGGATGGAGGCCCACAACGCGTCTGTCCCATTCAACTTCACCCTGCCACCCAACTTTGGCAAGCGTCCCACAGACCTGGCACTGAGCGTCATCCTGGTGTTCATGTTGTTCTTCATCATGCTCTCGCTGGGCTGCACCATGGAGTTCAGCAAGATCAAGGCTCACTTATGGAAGCCTAAAGGGCTGGCCATTGCCCTGGTGGCACAGTATGGCATCATGCCCCTCACGGCCTTTGTGCTGGGCAAGGTCTTCCGGCTGAAGAACATTGAGGCGCTGGCCATCCTGGTCTGTGGCTGCTCACCTGGAGGGAACCTGTCCAATGTCTTCAGTCTGGCCATGAAGGGGGACATGAACCTCAGGTAGGCCCGGGGGTGAGGAGGGAACAGCCTGGGACAGGAGCTACATTAGAGATGTCACAGTTGAGGGGAAGAGCTGGGCTAAAGCCAGGAAAAGGAGTGAATGCAGGCTGGGTGGAGGCTAGGGCAAGGGGAGGCTGGCATTTATTGCCAAGAGCTTATGCTGGGATGGGGGCAGGAGTTGGCGTACGTCTGGTTGAGGCACCAAGCCAAAGGGACCATACTGGTCCAGGAAGCTGGTGGTGATCTCCTTGCTTCCAGAGGTATCTCAAGGATTGTCTTAAAGGAGCACTGATTTAAGCCAAAGGGACCTATGGAGAACTGCATCCACCTACAACAGTGGACAAGTTGCCTGCTTTGAGCCCAGAGATTTAAAAGGTAGTGTGGTTCGTTCCAAACATCACCAGGGAGATCAAGGTGACTTGGAACCAAATGAGCACCTCAAATTCCTGCAAAGCAGGCAAGAATTTCCAAAAGGTCCTCCCAATTACCTGGTCATCTAAGATGTTTTCTCTTTAAAGTCCCTCATTCCCCATCAGATGCAGTGACATTTCCATCCGAAGGCACAACCAGAGAGATCCTAGAGTTTCCCAGCACCCACTCTGGATATGCCAGCCCCATCTCAGCCACCCTGGTAAAGGGAAGACAGCAGCACCCCCTAACCCCCTGCCCAAAGCATTATAAGCAGAAATCAGCAAGGGCTCACTCCTGGAGACGCAGCACATGGGCTGGTTGATGCTCATCCTTCCAAACAGGGGAGACTCTAGTCTTAAACATCTGCCAGAGGAGCTACTTCAGACCTGCTCCAGCTCCAGCAGTCTGTGCTGAAGCTAAAGAAAACTCACTGGCAGAAGCTCTTGCTTTTAGTGAAACCTCAGTCTCAAGCCAGTCCCCGCTGGTTTAGTCCTCCATGGAGACGCTATTCAATGCCAGGTATAGCAGCAGAATCCAGAAAGTCTATCTGCTTTTGTTTGTCAGCACCCTACGCCTAGCCAAACTTCCCTAGGAAAACTAACCAAGTCAAGAAGCCCCTCCTAGTGATGCAAAATGACACTGGGACAGATTTTTTAAATGAAAAAAGTGAGAATGGCTGGGCACGGTGGCTCACACCTATAATCCCAGCACTTTGGGAGGCCAAGGCAGGAAGACCACTTGAGACCAGGAGTTTAAGACCAACCTGGGCAACATAGCAAGACCCTGTGTCTACAAATATATATATATATATATTTAATTAGCCAGGCATAGTGGCACATGCCTGTAGTCCCAGCTACTTGGGAGGCTGAGATTAGAGGATCTTTGAGCCTACAAGTTCAAGGCTACAGTGAGTCATGATCACACCACTGCACTCCAACCTGGGCAACAGAGTGAGACCCTGTCTCTCTCTCAGAAAAAAAAAAAAAACGAAATAAAAAAGTGAGAGTGAGTGAAAGTTGGGGTTTAACAGGATCTGCCATCTGAGAAGCTCTGGGCTCTTTTTCCGTATGATTTAATCCTCACTTTAGTAGTCAGTCAATGGGAAGAGAGGCACAAAGAGGGCATTTGGTTTGGGCCATCACCCACGGAAAGGTATTTCAATGTTCAACGACCTCACTGTGAGAAAATGCTTCGCTCTGTCTAATCCACATCCTCTCCACTTACAAAGCAAGCCCTTGGTCTTGGATCTGGCTTCTGGACAAGGCTCATGGCAGCCTGTGTGTCCCAAGAATCCTACAGTATATCTGAATTTTGGTGTAGGAGGGATGCAGGAAGTCAGAGGCCTGGGAAGGGGTACTCTGAGGGTTTTGTGTTTCTGTGGAAGAAGCAGAGCTGGGGGGGGTGGAAGGCAACTGTGTCTTTAAGTGTGAGTGGCCAGATGTCCCAGCCCCGTAGCCAGTGGCCACTATTGAGGCCTCTGCCACAATGCCTACATTGCTGTGGCTCTAGGCCCCACCCAGGCAGAGCCTCTGGTGACTCAAGAACATGATCCCTCATGCTTTCCTGCTCAACCTCCTTGTCCAGACCCCTGATGACTGTCATTTTTACCTAGACCCCCACAAGAGATAAGCTCTGCTGGGACAGCCACCTTCTGCCATAAAGCTCCTTCCCAACAAACAACCTTCCCATGCACATTAAACCATGCCTCAGATCCCACTGTCGGAATGGGAATCTGGTCATCTACCTTCATGTGCTGCCAGACTTCAAATCCCATTCCAATTTGGGACAACTTGTTACATGCATTATAATAATGACAATGACTATAAGAAACAGCCAGGCACAGTGCTAAACACCTTACCTGGATAAGTATATGTGATCCTCCTACAGCACCCTGGGGGACAGCATGTAACAAGTAGCATTTAGAGGTAAGGAAACTGAATCTTAGAGAGGTCAATACATTGGCTCCAGGTCTGGGTGTCTCCAGAACCTGTGCTTTTACTGAAATATCTTCCAGGTCAGCATTTCCACAAACAAAACGGCCAAACAGCCTCAAAGGCATGGGCAGACACCCGTGTCTCAGCAGCAAGTATTGTGTGGGAGCCAGAGCTTCCCACTTTTCAAAAGAAGGTAAAATATCCATTTTATGTGAAATCAGCAACTCATTCCATTTTTTTAAATGTGCAAACCAAACAATACATGTCAAAGGGCCAGCTGTAGCCCAAAGGCCCCAGTTTGAGATAAGCACAATACTCTACATCCCATTTAGAACTGGAAGGAATTGTAAGACACAGATCCCCTTTTACACATGAAGAGGCTGAGGTCAGAGACTTGCCAGAGGTTTCCCAGAGTTTGTGGGAAACTGTGTCTCCCTCCACTCACTCTGCCTCATAGGTGGAGTCAGTCTGGGGACAGCCTGCCATCCCAGGAGGCCAGGCCACCAAGCAGACCCCTCAACGCAGCCAGGCACGGCAGCTCCCTCCTCAAGGAAGGCCACTAGACAAGTTTCAAAAAATGTAGGTGACAAACAGGCAAGAGAAAACGCCCTCACAGTCGAAGTGAGTATGGCTTGTCAGGCACAGAGGAGAGAGTGCTATGCCAGCAGGAACTGGCCTCCTTTGAACATCCTTGCTGTCCCAAGTTCATCTGCTCCCCCTACCACCATTGGACTCACAGCAGAGCCCAGAGCCAATGGCCATGGGGACAACGGGCTTGGACACAACCCAAGCACTTCCACAAGTCTCCTAGCCATGATGTAGGAAGCTTAACCAGGACAAGATGGAAGCCACTGGGGTCCCAGAAGTTTCCCACTTCATAGAGACTGTGTTGGGGTCCTCACAGCTCCCTCAGCTTCTGCCTCCAATCTGTGCATTGACGGATGCTCGAACAAGTCCCTTAAGTGGGGTACACAGATGTCCAAAAGCAAGGTCTATGCTGTGCTCTTATAACTTAAGCAGGAGGGAAAAATAAAAAAACAAATGTGCCCCTTTCCCGCTGAAAGGCAACCAGGCCCACAATCTCAGGAATCTAGAGTCTGAAAAAATAATTGCCCGTCCCCTGTCCCTTGGGGTAAGGATCACAACAGTCACAGATGCCAGCAGGCTAGGAGATGGATGTCCCTGACCTGACCCCAGCACCTGTGCAAGTGGAGGAAGTACCTGGGGATCAGGGAACATGGCTCCTGCATACCCAAGCTGACAAGGCACACCAAGTCCAAATTCCAAAACTCCTGACACACCAAGCCAAAGTAAGCATGATTCCTCTGCTCTAGGACACCAGAACAAACACACAAGTTGTGTTTGGCTTTTCCCTAAGAGGAGATCAACAGCAGCATTGAAACCCCCTGTATTCCTATTCCCAATCTCATTCCCCTCTACCACATGCCAAAGGAAGCATCCCTGGGAATTTGGTGTTCAGCATTTCCACGGACCCTTTTCAACTATTATATATGTATATATTCATAAACAAGATAGACTGTGGGATTTACGTCTTTTAATTTTGTACGAACAGTATTATAGTGTCCACATCACCTACCAGCTTTTTTTTGAGAAATAGGCATGTAAAGAAAATAGCTACCTCATGTATCTGAACTGCCGTGTAGTTTGCTTACATTTATCCATTCTCCTGTTGTCAAAGATTCATGTGGATTTTACGTCTCGCTTCTGTGAACAGACTTGTGCGTGTCCCTCTGCCCACATATGAGGGCATATGTAATTGAAGCAGGACTGCTGGGTCGTGGGAGTCACAAATCTTTAACAGGTCTCCAAGGTCATTGTTCACTTCACACGTTCCCTAGCAGTGTCTGAAGATCCCTGTTTCTCCATGCCTTCATCTATACTTGGAATTGTCAGACTTTTTAATTTTTCCCAAATGAAAAAAGTGAAGCAGATCATAGTCGTTTTAAATTTGATTTCATGGGAGGCCTACCACATTTTCGTGTGTGTTAGCCATTCGTGTGTCCTCTTCTGGAAACATTGGGTCCTTTGCCTGTTTTTCTATGGGATTGTGGTTTGGGTGGGTTTTGAAAATTAATTTGTAAAGTTATTGTTTTATATATGTTGCAACAGTCTATTCACAGTTTGGAGCTGGTCTTTACACTTTGATAATAATGTCTTATAGATTGCTTATGTTAATTTAGTCAAATTTGCCAATATTTTTCCTTTGTGGTTTATGTTTTTTAGGGGTTTAAGAAATCCTTTACTATCTACAAGCCTGGCCAACATGGCAAAACCCCGTCTCTACTAAAAAATACAAAAAATTAGCTGGGCATGGTGGTGTGCGCCTGTAATCCCAGCTACTCAGGAGGCTGAGGCATAAGAATCACTTGAACCCGGGAGGCAGAGGTTGCAGTGAGCCAAAATCATGCCACTGCACTCCAGCCTGGGTGACAGAGCAAGACCCTGTCTCAAAAAAAAACATTTTTTACTGTCTACAAAGTTACAAACATATTACCCTGTATTTTCTTTGAAAATTTTTAAATGTTTGATTTTCACATGGAGAGCTACAATCAATGTAGAACTTATTTTTATGTATGGCATGAACTAATTTTATCTTTTCCATATAAATAGAAGATTCCAAGCCACGGTGAGTGAATTTTTCTCCAGGTATTTGTAATGACATCTCTCTCATAAATGCAGAGCTTGTGTCTGGATCTCTCTTCTCTTCTACGGGTCTATGTGGCTATCCTTGTACCAGTTCCACACTTTCTTAATTACAATTTTATAAGTCTTGTTATCTGAAAGTTAAGTCCCCCTACCTTGTTCTTGAAAATCATGGGCCGGGCACAGTGGCTCACGCCTGCAATCCCAGCACTTTGGGAGGCCGAGGCAGGCAGATCACGAGGTCAGGAGATCGAAACCATCCTGGCTAACACGGTGAAACCCCGCCTCTACTAAAAATACAAAAAATTAGCTGGGCGTGGTGGCGGGCGCCTGTAGTCCCAGCTACTCGGGAAGCTGAGGCAGGAGAATGGCGTGAACCCGGGAGTCAGAGCTTGTAGTGAGCCGAGATCACGCCACTGCACTCCAACCTGGGCGACAGAGCCAGACTCTGTCTCCAAAAAAAAAAAAAAAATCATGTTAGCTATTCTTAGCCTTTTACTCTTTCACTTGAGTTTTAGTATCAGCTTTCAAGTCTACAAAAAAAATTATACATCTGGAAGTTTTATTAAATGTGCATTACATTTATATATAAATTGAGAGACCATCTTTGTAATATTGAATCTTCCCATCTATGAATATGATATAGCTTTTTTTACTTAGGCCTTTTTTAATACCTTTTTATAAAGGTTTGTAATTTCTTTCATAAAGATCTTACATGTCTCTTTTAGATGTATAAGTATTTTCTAGTTTTGCGAATATCATAAATGGTGTCTTTTAAAATATATATATTTGTTTCTAGTATATCAGACCCAATTGATTGATTGACTGATGCTAATGTATTTAGAATCTCATACATTTTCTTACCAGTTATAATGGAAAATTACTTAGATTTCCTCTGTGGACAATCCTATCACTGGCAAAACAAGAAAGTTTCATTTCTTCTTTTCCCATCCCTATACTTTTTCTATTTCTTGTTTTGCTGTGCTTACTAGGGCCTATATATAGTATAATTTATAAAAGAGGTAATAATAATGACTATCTTTGCTTTATTCCTCTTGTTAAAGAAAATCCTTCTAACTTTTTACCATTAAGTTTAATGTTTAATATACTTTTTCTAATAGATTTCCTTTCGAGTTAAGGAATTTTCATTCTGTTGCTCGTGTACTAAATTTTTATTATGTAAGAACATTAAATTTTGTTGAATGGCTTTTCCATATCTACAAAATTATACTATTTAATAATATAGTAATATGTATGAATAGACTAATGTTAAATCATTCTTACTCATCTTGTTCATTGTATTGCTTTTTTAAAACATTGATTTATTTGCTAATATTTTATTATTTTTGCTTCCATGTTCACAAATAAGAGTGGCCCCCAATTTTCTTTTCTCATAATATCATTCTCCAGCTTTCGTTCCAAGATCATATTAACCTTATACAACAAATTAGGACGTTTCCCTTTTTTATATTATCTGGAGAGATTTGCATAATACTGCAACAATCTGCACTTTGCATGTTTAGTAGAACACTACCATAAGACAGTATAAATCATGTGGGGTTCTAGAAGATAGGTTTTGAACTGCTTATTAAATGTCTTAAATGATTCTAAGTTGAATCAGGTTTTTGGCTTCATATTGACTTGGTTTTTGTAGGTTATATTTCCCATGAAATTGTCCATTTAAGTTAAAAATGAAAGTATGAAAATGTCCTTAGTTTATTTTATGACTTTTTAAAATCTTCATTTTCTCTGTAGTTATGTTCCCTTTTTCACACTAACCTCATCAATTTGTGCCATCTCTCTTTTCCCTGGTCTGTCTTGCCAGAGGTGCCTATTTAATTGGCCTTAAAAAAAAAAAAAAACACGCTACTTTTGGTTTTACTGATTCTAACAATTCAGAAAACTTAAAAAATTTCTTCGTTTTCTTTTTATTGGGTTTGTTTTTTCTTTCTAACCTCTTGAGTAAGGTGCTTAACTCATTAATTTTTAATCTTTTTTCAATATAAATATGTAAGGCTATAAACTGCCCTTTAATAATTGCTTTATTTGCTCCCCACATGGTTTTAAATTACTACTTATTGAGATATAATTCACATACAATAAAATCCATTCTTTAAATTGTACGATGCCTTGGTTCTTAGCATATTTCCAAGCCTGTGAACCTATCACCATTATCTAATTTCAGAACATTTTCAATACCCAAAAAAGGAACTCCATCCCATTTAACAGGAGTCCCCATTTCTCTCTCCCCCTCCAACCCTTGACAACCACTAATCTACTTTGTCTCTATGGATTTCACATAAATGGAAGCATTCAATATGTGACCTTTTGTATCTATACTTCTTTCACTTAGCATAATATTTTCAAGGTTCATTCATGTGATAGCATGTCACAATACTTCATTTGTTTTTGTAATTGAATAATATCCCATTGTATGGATATAATACATTTTGCTCAACCATTCATTCAGCTGATGGACATATGGGTTGTTTCTACTTGTTCCCTAGTATGAATAATGTCTATGGAAGCTCATAGGCAAGTTTTTGTGTGAACATGCTTTCTGTTCCCTTGGAATATATACCTAAGGGTAGAATTGCTGGGTTATGTGGTGACTCTGTGTTTAAATTTTTGAGAAACTGCCAAACTATTTTCCAAAGCACCATTTTACTTCCCACCAGCAGTGTATGAGGATTCCAAATTTTCCATATACCCTCCAACACTTATTATTGTCCATCTTTTTAATTATAGCCATGCTAATAGATATAAAGTGGTATCTCATAGTGGTTTTGATTTGCATTTTCCTAATAAGTAATGATGTTGAGCATCTTTTCATGTGCTCATTAGCCATTTGTATATCTTCTTTGGGAAAATATCTCATTCAAATCCTTTGCCCATTTTTTACTTTTTATTATTGCATTATAAGAGTTCTTCATATATTGGCCAGGCACGGTGGCTCATGCCTGTAATCCCAGCACTTTGGGAGGCCGAGGCGGGTGGATCACGAGGTCAGGAGATCGAGACTATCCTGGCTAACATGGTGAAACCTCGTCTCTACTAAAAATACAAAAAAATAGCCGGGCGTGGTGGTGGGTGCCTGTAGTCCCAGCTACTCGGGAGGCTGAGGCAGAAGAATGGCATGAACCCAGGAGGCGGAGCTTGCAGTGAGCCGAGAATGTGCCACTGCACTCCAGCCTGGGCAACAGGGCAAGACTCCATCTCAAAAAAAAAAAGAATTCTTCATATATATTCTGAATACTAGACCCTTATCAGATATATGGCTTACAAATATTTTCTCCCATTCTCTGGTTGGCTTTTCACTTTCTTGGCATCCTTTGAATCACAAGTTTTTAATATTAATAAAGTCTGATTTGCCTGTTTCTTTGGCTGTTTGTGCTTTAGATGTCTTATCTAAGAAACCATTGCCTAATCCAAAGTCCCCTCTCCATGTTTTTTAAATATGTATTTTATTATTTTTATGTTCTAAAGTTTCCACCATGATTTCATATTTGATTGATGATATAATTAGAAAATTCTCCTCCCCCCATCCATGATCCTTTTATTACTGGTTGCTCAGTTTCAATGCTCCTCCCACCCCAGGTCTAAGACCTCAATTCTGGTCCCTTCCTTGGGCATTAAAGCCTCCACAGTGCCAAGACTAACACTCCACTCCCCTCCAGAACCCCTCTATGAAGCTTCAGCTTGAGCTCCCCCACTAACTACTTTGCATTTGTTTCTTGTCGGTAGGCACCTTTTTTTTAGTGGAGTGGCGCTAACATAGCTCACTGTAACCTCAACCTTCTGGGCTCAACCCATCCTCCTGCCTCAGCCTCTCAAATAGCTGGGACTACTGGTGCACACCACCACACCTGGCTAATTTGTGTGTGGTTTTTGGTTTGTTCATTTGTTTGTGTGTAGAGACAGGGGTCTTACTTTGTTGCCCAGGCTGGTCTCAAACTCCTGGCTTCAAGCAATCCTCCCTCCTCGGCCTCCCAAAATGCTGGGATTATAGGCATGAGCCACTATGCCACACTTAAAATAAATTGAGTGTTAATTTCCTACAAGCTCAAGTGTATATTTAAGTGTTCACGGGGGTGGGGGAGTTCCCATTATCTAGTTCACAATTTTGAGGGACTCTCCTCACCTCTAACAGCTCTTATCCTTATGACACGTCTACCTATTGTTCTTGACGGCTACGCTCTGGAACCTTTGATATAGGCTGCTCTTCATGCATATTTAAGCCATATTCCATCTTTATGGAAATAATGAAAGAAATGTAGATGAAGGATAGGGCTGTGGGGAGGAGGAGGGACACACTGAGTGTGGTTTTCCTAGGGTCTTGCCAAGCCCTCACCTCCCAACCACCTTCCCACTGGAATAGAAGTCAGAGCCATATATTGTTAATGTGAATGTACATAAATCTAAGGAGATGCCCTATCAGCTTCCTTCTCAGTTGACCTTTCTGGAGGGCCTCTCCCTAGACAGGGTCCTGGGACTAACATATAAGATTCCAAATGGAAAAGGAAATTGGACAAGTAAGATACATATTAGAGCTGGAAGGATACATTATTCAGGCTCTGAGTGTCATAATTTATTTTAAATAATATCAAGAGGAACCAGAAAGTAAAGAACATGAGAACATCAGAGTTGGGGACTGGAATACTATCCAAGATGCAAAGCAAATCTGACCAGATCATCTTGTCACTTACTCAACATGGGTATCTATTACTGCCTTCTCTACTACCCCACCATATGGCCCTTCAATTATTCTGTTTCTTACTGCTTCACTATTTCTTTTACAGTCCTTTTAATCATGGTATCTGTTTATTGATTCTTCTTAGTAGAGTTTTTGGCTTCTACCTGACCATCAATCCCATGCCACCCATCCCCAAAGACCAAGTGTCCTGTCACTGTGTCTCACACTCAGACTCCCCATGAGGTAAAATGTGCTGATATAGCTAATTGTTATTGTCTCCGTCGGACAAAGCCACTACAACCAGCCATTCCCTAGGCTCCAAACCAGACATTTAGTAACTGTGGGTCAGGTGCTATTCCATGGTCCAATGGGCTAATGACCAGAGTAATGGAATCACACAGTTAGCTTTCTACAAAATGGGCTTGGCATGGGGGAGGTGCTCAACACGAAAAGGGTTGTATTACAGAGAAGGAGATCAGAATGGCTCCTTCCACAATGAAGCACACAGGGATTGAAGCAGTTCAACCAGCCTGAGTTCAAATCCTGCCTTGGCCACTTACTACCTTGCGCGATTTTGAGCAGGACACAACTTTTCTAGTCCCCAGCTTCCTTGTCAGCAAAAAGAAGATAGTATGCTTACTGCCTAATGATATGGGGAAAAGGAACTGAAGCCACATATGTCAAGCACTTAGCACAGTCGCACTTAGCAGGCACTCAACAAAATAGTCTGTATTTATGGGCTCGCTCTCTCTCCTCTTCCCATGTCTCCCACCAGCATTGTGATGACCACCTGCTCCACCTTCTGTGCCCTTGGCATGATGCCTCTCCTCCTGTACATCTACTCCAGGGGGATCTATGATGGGGACCTGAAGGACAAGGTGCCCTACAGAGGCATCGTGATATCACTGGTCCTGGTTCTCATTCCTTGCACCATAGGGATCGTCCTCAAATCCAAACGGCCACAATACATGTGCTATGTCATTAAGGTAAGAACCTGGGGGGCTTGACAAATTAGGGCAAAAGAGTAAAAACACCATATACAACTATAAGGTAAAATCATTATATTCATAATAAACATATATATGCTCCTACTAGATGCTAAGTTTTATGCTATGCACTCTGAGGATTCACTGTCACCAGTTTGTTTGCAGAAAGTGAAGTAACACGAGGCTGGCGCGGTGGCTCACACCTACAATCCCAACACTTTGGGAAGTTGAGGCGGGTGGATCACTTGAGGTCAGAAGTTTGAGACCAGCCTGACCAACATGGCGAAACCCCTTCTCTATTAAAAATACAACAACAGCAACAACAAAAAATTAGCCAGGCATGGTAGCGAGTGCCTGTAATCCCAGCTACTCAGGAGGCTGAGGCAGCAGAATCGCTTGAACCAGGGAGGCGGGGGTTGCAGTGAGCTGAGATCACACCACTGCACTCCAGCCTGGGCCACAGAGCAAGACCCCATCTCCAAAATGAAAAAAAAAAAAAAAAAAAAAATGAAGTAACACACGAGAGAAACAAGATCCAATTCCAGTGTACACCCAAGTATTTGCAGAAGGCAAGGAGATGGGAACAGTGAGGGCTGGAGTGGTCAAGGAGCCTTCTTAAAAAGGAACAGCTTGAGGCATTTAGGTAAACCTGGGGAGAATCCTGAATAGAGTTCAGCGGGTACCAAGGGCAAATTTGGCTGATGTGGCAAGAAGCTAGAGAGAGGTAGTGTACCCATTCCCAGTATTTCAGGAGAGGGATGGGGTGGGAAGCAGAGTGAATTAAGGCCACAAAGGTTTTGAGAAGCAGTGTGGTCACAGACAGGGCATCATGCCACTGCTTTGTGTGTAGAACTCCTAGAGTGCAGCTATGGTCTCTCCACCAACATTTTCAACCTTGGAGTTTGGTCCCTGCCAGCCTCCCCCTTGGCTCACTATTCATCCCCCAGGGCCACGAGGTCATCCTGGTCCTCAGGAAGGACTTGACCTCCTGACATCCTGTACCATCTCTGCTCCTGGATCAATGCCTCTGGCCTGGTCTGCAAGGCGTGCTGCTGAGAACCCCAAAGTTTGGCAGCAGCTTTGGGCCTGGAACAAAGAAGCCAAGAGTCCAGTTTTCAGGGGGGTTTTATTTTCACACTACCATTGTCTCAAGAGTAGTTTTTGCCCTTGCCCTTGCCCTGTCCCAGTGCCATGGCCACAGCTCCCCTTCCCGCCTGCTGGAGGACATGGAAGAATCAACCCTCCTCCTTTCCGTGGCCAGTCACCATATCTCAGCCCTGGATTGCATCATTCTCTCTACCCTTGTACTCAGAGAACTCCTTTTGTTGATTATGCCCCTGGCCCAGCAGCCTCCCCTCTCTCACTCTCATTTCTAAAACATCTCTGTATTGGTTCTTCACAATCAGCTTTGAAACAAATTCAGATATCTCCTATCTTCTAAAAACAAAAAGTATCTCTCACTGGGATTTTTTGTGGAATCCACCTCCCAATCCACCCATTCCTCCCTTTGCTCTCCTTCCTAGCCAGGCTTCAATAGTCCTCCTCACTCCTCTCTCTCTCTCTCTGTCAATCGCTTCCTCTCAAACACCTTCCATTCCCCCCATGCCACCACCAGAGCTCTCTCATGAGCGACTAGGCCCTCAGCAATTCGTTTCCATTATTTGAATCCCTCTCTTCTCTCCTCCTTGGTCTCCCATCCACCCAGCATCTTGATGACCACCTGCTCCACTTTCTTTGCCAAATCCAATGGACATTTCTCAATCCTTCCTTGACCTTCTAGCAGCATTGGACATAATTGACCACTGCCTCCTCCTCAAAAGCCTTCTGTCAGCTTTAGTGACTCTAAGCTCTGTTGCTTTCCTCCTACCTCTCATGACCTTCAGAGGTCTGTCTGCTGCTCTTCCACACACCAGCAGAAAACAACATACATAGAACTCCCTTATGAGTTCCTCTGGTCAAAGGCACTTCTCTGCATTCAGACCAAGCTTTCTGCCTTTCTCACCAGACCTCTCCAAGCCCAGGATCTGGTCCCTCTCAGGTCTGCAATTACCATCTGCAAGCTGAGACTTCCAGAACAGCATCATCAGACGTCAACTCTATCCTGACTCCAGAATCCATTTATTATCTACCAGATCTTTCTATCTGAATATACCTCGGGCATTTAAAACTCAATGTATGTTAAAGTCATCTCCGCCCCGTGTGGTTATCTCAGTCGGTGGCACTGTGTGTGTGCCCAGTTGCCTCAACCAGAAACTGGAAGTCATTCTCAATGTTCCCTTCTCCCTCACCACTCACACCCATCTAATCAATGACTGTCGAGTCCACCTTCTGTTGCTGGAATCCATTCATTCATCTCCATCCTTACCTCTCACTAGACAACTCAAATGGCCTTCTCATCCAACCTCCTCACCCAGTTTTAACCTAAGAGTGAAGATGTAAAGTACAAACTCTATCATGTCACTCCACTGCTTAAAGCCTCTCATTGGCTCCTTCCCCCTAGGATAGAGTTTAAACTCCTTAATGTGGCACTTCTTGATTTGGTCTCAATTGACCTCACCAGTCTCAGCTCTTTTCTCTTTGCATGTGCCCTTCTCTTCACCTGGAACACTCTTCTTCCCAATTCTCACCCCACTCACCATCTTTCACTGGATCACTCCCACTCATCCTTTAAGTCTCAACACAAATAGCGCCTCCCCCAGGAAGCCTTCCTTAACCTCCTAAGCCTGAGTAGGATGCTTGTCCTATTCATTCCCATAGCACCCAACACTCCAGCTAACCTCTGTAGCAATTATTACACTGCATTAAGAATATCTGTTCATTTTTATTCCTCACTCACTTCTCAAGAAGCAAGACCATAAGGCTATGTCTTAATTAACACTGAATCCACAGCACCTACCACAGTGCCCCCATAGCTAATGCCTGAGAATAAAGGAATGAAGGGCAAGTCCTGTCTGCTGCTCTTCCACACACCAGCAGAAAAACAACATACACAGAGAAACATGTTTGTGTGCATCATTTCATTTCTCTAAGATAGTTTGTGGGGTGCATTAGATTGCTTTAATTTTGTAAAAATCCTATACACCCACAAACGATCTTAAAGAAATGCATATAAAATATAAATAATACTAAAATGTGAAGTGACCACTGCTATCATTTAATGCTACTCTGCCCTCCCCCATTTTATAGGTGGGAAAACTGGGAACCAGAATACCAAGTCATAGTGCTAATGACAACTGATGTGAGAACATGTCTCCTTTCTACCTCAGAGTAGCTTTAAAAGTGTTTCTCTGAGGTTGCGAAAAGCAGAAATCTCAGACTTTTTTTTTTTTGAGATGGAGTCTCGCTGTGTCGCCCGGGTTGGAGTGCAGTGGTGCGATCTCGGCTCACTGCAAGCTCTGCCTCCCGAGTTCACGCCATTCTCCTGCCTCAGCCTCCCAAGTAGCTGGGACTACAGGCGCCCGCCACCATACCCGGCTAATTTTTTGTATTTTTTAGTAAAGACAGGGTTTCACCGTGTTAGCCAGGATGGTCTCGATTTCCTGACCTTGTGAACTGCCCGCCTTGGCCTCCCAAAGTGCTGGGATTACAGGCGTGAGCCACCACACCCGGCCGAGAATCTCAGATCTTAAAGCTGGAGAAGCCTTTAAGATGAAGTTCAGTCTCCTGCCTTATTCCCAATTTGCAAATAGAGTAACTGAGGCCCAGAAGTGTTACTTGGCAGAGACAGGATTATCTCAACCAGTCTCTGTTCCTGTTGTGTTGCACATTCACTACTCAATGCCACAGAGGAAATGAAGTCAAAATGAAGCCAGAGAACATTAAAAGGGCTAAGAAATACCTTGGCTGGAAAGACAGAGACTAGTAGTAAGGGACTACATAAAAGGTGATCTAAAAAACCCAGGAATGCCCTGGACCCATTTTGCCCCTGGCTAAACCTCCAGGGTTAAACAACCAAAGTCAACAGCTACACTGATCTTCCTATGTTCCAAAACTGGAATCACTCCTGTGAGGATGCAGAGACGAACATGTGGGTCAAGCTGCAAAGGCTGAGGCTTCCTTGCTTCTATGGCTCGAGGACTATGCTCATCCTTCGTCACCCTGTCCCATAAATAATACAGGAAGTGCCAAACAGGAAAACGAACAAATAATTGTCCTAGCCTCTTATGCACACATAACCCTCCTAGGACCTTGCATATCAAAATAACCCAACTTTCAACTAGCTCTGGCAGCAGGTATCTGCTCACACCGGGTTCAACCAGTTGCATTCGCTGGTGGAAGGTCACATTTAGATACACCAAGATACAATTTCAGGCATGCTCATTTTGAAAGGCAATTCAAGTAATTTTTAACTTACCCATGCAAGGGTTTATCCAAAGGCTATACAGCTAGAAGGGTGATGAATCTGAGAATGACATGGTCCAGGAGCCACTTTCACCGTAAGCCATCCACCATTTTTTAATAAGGATCCCACCGTTTCACTGACTCAACACTCTACTCATACATTTCCCACACCTGCTGCTACTGATGAACTGACCCCTAACTTTCCTTTGTCTTACAACTTGTGCCAACTTGTGGCTTCTATTGCTCCCAGACCTCTGTGTGTTTTGACACTTGTCCCTGCTATTGCTTCCCTCTCTGCACTCCTGCAAACTTCCTAAATGAGAGAATCTGATTATTTCTACCACTCACCAGCCTGTGCAGGCCACCTTTGTGGGTAGAGTGTGGACATGTCATCTCACGTGTAAGCCAATGGACTGGCTGCCCATGAATGGGCACTCATCCCAGTTGTAAGCAGGGCAATGAAGTCAGGCAGTACAAAAACATGGTAGCCTATGGAGAAGCAACTACCCAGGGCCACTTGTCTCAGCAGGAGACAGGAGTTGTAGACAGGATAAATTTCCAGAGATGGCAGCAGTGAGTGACAGGAACCTCTAGAATGTTAATTCCTCCCCTTTGAGTAATAATAGGAGTTACAGTTTAGTAACTGTTCTTATATGCTAGGTCCTATGCCGTCAACCTCACTCAGGTTGAGTGACTCCCCAAAGCTTACACACCTGAGACTAGCAGAGCCAGCTTTCCCACCTGGATCATATCAAAGTCTGTGCTCATAACCACAACTGTGCTGTCCCCAAGAGTCAGAGAACACGAGTGATAGAGTAAGAGTGAATGCCTATACAGAAGAAGAGGGCTTCTGGATTCGTGGACAATTCCTGTAACTCAATGTCTCCTACATTATCCACTAGACTCTTGATGGAGATTAAAAACTATTTGACTACTGAGTAAAGGAAAAATTCGAAAGACAGAAATCCAAAAGGGGAAATCAAATAAAAATGCAAAGGTAAACTGAGAAGTTCATTAGCTAGTAAGTCCTTTAATAAAACTTGAAGCACATGGTTATTCAAGAGATGTGTGAAAGTCCTTCCTATGCTGGGATAGGACCACTAATTGGTATAGGTGATGTTTTCTATGATCACATCAGTTGCAACAAGTATTAAAAACAGAAACACAAAGCTGTGCAGCTGAAATTTGAGCAATATAAATGTTAAAATGTCGTTAAGACATTATGAATGTACTTAATGCCACTGAACTGTACACTCAAAAGTGATGAAAATGGCAAACTTTGCTATACATATTTTACTACTTTTTTTAAATGTTACTAGGAAATATAAAATTCAACACGTGAATGAACCAAAAAGTGAACCAACACATATAACTATTACAAAATAACATGCTAAGTTTGAGAAAAGTTTGTTATTTACTCAGGAGATAAAAGGGACAGTCTTAAATTTACACATACCTGTTTATCATTTTGGAGCATGCAATTCTCTAAAATGCACACTGGAAAGTATAAAGTGCATGGAGGTGCATTTTGAAACGTTGCATCCTACGTTGCACAATGAAAAACCCTACAATTTCATTCAGAGTAGACCTGCATAGTTTCCAATGATGTTGTTATCACCCAAGATATTTCTGAAAGTTCTTTTGGGAACTTCCTTCATATTCAATTTGCAGGTCACTCAAGAAAGTAGGTTTGTCCTCTTATTAGACATAATTTTGGGTTTAAAACCATATTTCCGGGCTTGATCATCCACCTTGTTTACCAGCTTTGCTTCAAATGACTCTTGGCAATTTCCAGAAGTCAAATTGATCCTAAAATGGGTAAAATCCCTACCTGTAATCAAGGTATTTGAGACAAATATGTATGACAAGTTCTCATGAGTTTCAAAGTATGTGGAACAATGACAGTATTGTAGGAATGTGTATATAAGTTCCAAAAATACTGACTTTTAAACTTATATAATATCCATTTTGCAGGAGTCCTGAATAGCCTCACGTAACACTTCACTCAAAGTCTGCTATCCAGAGACGTGTCAAAAGCAGAAACTGTGCTTGGCTGAGTTTGTAATAATCAAAGTGTTAATCAGCTGTCCCCAAGCTTCCTAGCTACTGATAAGAAATCTAAAAAGATGGGCTGGGTGCAGTGGCTCACACCTGTAATCCCAGCACTTTGGGAGGCCAAGGCGGGAGGACCACTAGAGTCCGGGAGTAAGACCAGCCTGGGCAACATACTAAGACCCTGTCTCTAATATTAATAATTTTTTAAAAATTTTTAAAAAAAGGAATCCAAAAAGATGATAAAGGTCTTTCATATTCCTTTCCACTTCCAGTGTTTTATTGCAATGTTTCCCACCTCCAATTTCTACCTATGCTTCCCCACCTCTGTTTCTCTCTATCCCCAACTCTTCTAATTGCCTTTTCTTCTTGTCTTCATTCCCAGGGAGGGATGATCATCATTCTCTTGTGCAGTGTGGCCGTCACAGTTCTCTCTGCCATCAATGTGGGGAAGAGCATCATGTTTGCCATGACACCACTCTTGATTGCCACCTCCTCCCTGATGCCTTTTATTGGCTTTCTGCTGGGTTATGTTCTCTCTGCTCTCTTCTGCCTCAATGGACGGTAGGTATTTTTTTTTTTAAGAAAAGGTCTCACTCTGTTGCCCAGGCTGGAGGGGAGTAGCACATTCTCAGCTCACTGCAGCCTCAACCTCCTGGGCTTAACTGATCCTCCTGCCTCAGCCCCCCAAGTAACCGGGACTACAGGCACAAGCCACCATGACCAGTTGATTTATCTTTTCTAGAGACAGGGTTTTACCACGTTGCCCAGGCCAGTTTTGAACTAATGAGCTCAAGTGATCCGCCTGCCTCAGCCTTCCAAAGTGCTAGGATTATAGGCGTAATCTATCTCCATGCCTGGAGAAAGGTATTATTTTAGGTCCCACTGTCCCATGGGCTTCATTCTTGTCCTAGTCTTTCAGGAAAAGAATAAAAAGCTAGGAACCTGAAATCTCTGGGTAAGACATTTTCCTGGCAGTATGTTCAGATGCACTAATCGGACAAGACTTTAGACTTGAAAAAAATTGAGGGAAGTTATCGAACGGGTTAAAAATCCAGACATCAAAGGTATCCAAACACCAACAGCAACAGCAAAGTACCCCTGTCCAGGGTCTAGATTCCATCTGCTGACAAACTCTTTGGTAGCAGCACTGGGACAAAGTTGCTCCCTCCAGTTCCTTCTGAGTGTATGTGGGGTTTTCTTCACCGACACAGGTGCAGACGCACTGTCAGCATGGAGACCGGATGCCAAAATGTCCAACTCTGTTCCACCATCCTCAATGTGGCCTTTCCACCTGAAGTCATTGGACCACTTTTCTTCTTTCCCCTCCTCTACATGATTTTCCAGCTTGGAGAAGGGCTTCTCCTCATTGCCATGTTTCGGTGTTATGAGAAATTCAAGACTCCCAAGGGTGAGTACTAAAATTATCCCCACTTCAAGTTCTGCTCCAATATTAGACCTGAGCCTGCCAACAAGCAAGTTTCCAGCAGCGACTTTTTGGATAGGGCTTTAACTCTTATCAAGTCACTAAGAACCAGGCAACCCC
Source organism: Nomascus leucogenys (assembly GCF_006542625.1). Lineage (NCBI taxonomy): Eukaryota > Metazoa > Chordata > Mammalia > Primates > Hylobatidae > Nomascus > Nomascus leucogenys. The sequence goes on along the minus strand of NC_044381.1, from coordinate 86,818,225 downwards.
AAGAAGCATCCAAGAAGCTTTAAAGATCCAAGGCTACTTCCATCAACTGCACTCCATTTCTTCCTTCTAGCTGGGAGAACAAAATTGTGGATGCAGTTTACCTCATAAAACTGAAGCAATTTGGGCTGCTTTGTCTCAGTGGGGAGACATCATAGGACAGAACTGCCTTGGACAACTGAGGTTATTAGTTGTGTGAAAGGCCTCTACTCGCAAGAGTTGGGGAAGTTTCCATTTCTCAGGACTAGATTCTTATATCCTGGAACGAGGTCAGAGCCACAGCACCATTGGCACCTCCATATGAGGAAAAACATATGAAAGCAACACAGCCTAATATAACCCAGAATAAAGAAAAAAAAAAAAAAGATTCCTCAACTCTAGTTACGCAGTAAAGGAAACTTAAGCGTAAGGTTGTTAAACAGTAACTACCTCCACAATAAACTTAATATGATTTATACTTTACTCTGATCACTATGGGGTTAACACAGCATCTCTTCTCTAAAATGCTCAGAGCATTACCTTTCAAAATAAAATTGAACCTCAAGACAGACCCGAGTGCCTTCCTCGAAGTGTACTTTAACACCAATTATAAAAAAAAAAAAAAACAGGACATTCAAACCTACTTTATAACATTTCATTATAACTCTAAACATTAGTATATTCTTCCTAAGTACTTACCCAAATCCTTCAACTGTCCCTTCATGTCCACGAATTGAAGTCCCCTTCAAAACCTTTCTAGACCCTAGGGACTGTGATTTACACCCTAGGAGAAATACACAACTTTCTCGGTTGGAATTTGTTACATTATACTAGCAAATGCCAATTCTCTCTCCCTTTGCAATTAGCTAAGATGTAATTAGGTTGCCAAGCAGCCAACACGAAACAAGTACAGGCTGACCATACTCTAGAAGCTTTGGTTCAAAGCTACAGTGGAGTTGTGAGAATCTAGTCTGATGCTTATCTGAGAGGAATGCAAGAGATTTGCTGCCCTCTTACAAAAAGTGCACAGAAGAGGAGAAGTTTCTAGACCAACCAAGTTCCCAGATTTGAGGTTTTAGTACCAGAAAGACCTGGAGTGACCTCAAAGGGCAATACTCTGTGGATCTTTAGCTCTTAAGACTTGAAAAGAACTTTCCTCACAATGTATCTCAGAAGACCCCAGTGGAAACACTAAATCAAAGCAACATATTTCTTTAGACCTAATGGCCCCAAGAAGCTATTCTCAGGGGGAGGAATCTGTCAAGTTTTTATACTTTTGATTCCTGCACCTGATGGGAGAACAACTCTGTATAGAGAACTCTCCCATCTGTATAGAAAGGTGCAGGAATCAAAGCTATCTTCAAATTTGCATCACCGCCTACACCACGCACAAGAAGATGTAGAAGAATCGGGGGTTGGAGGGAAGAACTGGAAACTCTCTTGGTTAGTCTTTCTCAAAGATCTTTCCCGCCTGCCTCCTCACTCCCTGAATGCAACACAGTCCTTGCATACATAAACTCATCTCCTGTTGTTTTACTGTATACACAAAGAAGTTAGAAGTGAAGTGATGATGAAGACACAATAATCTAATTCATTAGGACTTTTACTACTAGTACTACCACTAGGGAGACTGAGGGGAAAGTGAGTTTAAAGAGTAAACCACGGGAGACGACAGAAATGGAAAACATATACTTAGCACACAATAGGGCTGAGTTGGTATTTTTGTACTTTCCAGATTAAACAAGCTTCATCGTTCACTCCTCTTGTTCTCTCTCTACACCTATAACCCTTTTTAACTTTACAGATAAAACAAAAATGATCTACACAGCTGCCAAAACTGAAGAAACAATTCCAGGAGCTCTGGGAAATGGCACCTACAAACGGGAGGACTGCTCCCCTTGCACAGCCTAGCCCTTCCCCTGGTGGCCTGGATTCTGGTCCCAAAGCAATTCTGAAAGCCAGTGTGGTAAACTAGAGAGCGCAGCAAAAACACCAGTCTTGCCTGAGTCTTTCTCCAGCATTTCCAGTACATCTACCAGAAGTCATCAAGTCTTGGCCGGGAACACAGACAGGGTGCCTACCCAAGAAGCCTCACCTATCCCCAACTTAATTTGCTACTTAAAGACTTGTTCAGTGACTGTAAACTCTACGAAACCAGAAACCGAATCTGCCTCTTGCTGGGATCTCTAAAACAGTATCTGATAAGCATCTTAAAGTCACTCAATTCCTCAACTAATCAATATATATGTTTAACCCATTACTCAAATACCCAAATCCCATTCCAAGTTTTGTGACCCAAAAGGGAAATAAATGCTCAAAAAGTGCTATAGAATTAGACTTCAGAAGTTCTAACCTAAAAAGTTCAGATTCTGTTCCTTCCCTTCTGACATTATTGGGATGATGCTCCCAAAAAGTCAAATTTGACATCAAGTATGCAAAAGTGAACACAGTAAGATGCAATTAGGCAAAACAAAAAATAGCTAATGAAATGAAAAAACTGGGCGAATGCATCACGTTAGTAGAGGAGAAAAACTTTGACAAGGAAAAACCAGGAAACAAACACATACATTAACACAATGTTACCTCACTAATAATCTCTTAAGTTCATTAGGTATTTGGTTTTAACACAAGGCACCCCCAAAACTGGGTACAGCAAACTACTGCCAAAATGAGTGGTTTCCCAATTAGAAGAAAAAATGTTCAAATACCTAGAATTCACAAATTTCAAATTGTCTCTAATAAAATTTAAACATTCTGCATATCATATGCAAATAAGGATCGAGTAAATGATTAACAACTAATATTAACACTTACAAAAAAATCAATCATGCTTAGTTATTTGGGATTTTTATCATTTTGTATGGTCAGGTACAAATGAAACCAAGACAATATAGTTTTTGGGTATCAGTTTGGCAAATGTGCAGGACTAACAAATACTCCAACACCAAAACGAGAAACACAGATTTGGGTCACTAACATCCTCTTAAAAATGCAGATTTTTGAAAAGGCTACTACCTATCATTTTTACTGATTATATCCATATATACCTACCTGTTCAAATTGTCTTCTCTATTATCTAACCAACATCATCTGCTAGGAGACTCGGTTACATACAAATTATGTAAGAACACATTTGTTTAGCTTTTGAGGAAGACAGGGTTGGCCTCAAACCGTCCTTAGAAAGTAATAAAGATGGCCGGATGCAGTAGTTCACACCTGTAATCCCAGCATTTTGGGAGTCCGAGTTGGGCAGATCATGAGGTCAAGTGATTGAGACCATCCTGGCCAACATGGTGAAACCCCATCTCTACTAAAAATACAAAAATTAGCCAGGCATGGTGGCACACACCTGTAGTCCCAGCTACTTGGGAGGCTGAGGCAGGAGAATCGCTTGAACCCCAGAGGCAGAGGTTGCAGTGAGCCGAGATAGCACCACTGTGCTCCATCCAGCCTAGCAACAGAACAAGACCCCGTCTAAATAAAAAAAAAAAGCAAGGAATAAAGATGAAAAGAATATAAACATAGAAAACAAAGGCTAAACCATGCCCTACAAAGTCAGGTCCTAAACCTTTCCTTAGGATTACATCCACACTCCTCATGGTATCTCAAGCCTGGTTTTGAGAGCCCCTTTTTGAGACATAATCGTTATCTCCCTGCCATTTTTTCAAAAGAAGGAATTTATCGTACTCCCTAACACCTCTAAGATTAAAAGTAGCTTAAGTCTTGGCTGGGCACAGTGGCTCACACCTGTAATCCCAACACTTTGGGAGGCCAAGGCAGGCAGATAGATCATTTGAAGTCAGGAGTTCGAGGACCAGCTTGGCCAACATGGTCAAACCTCGTCTCTAATAAAAATACAAAAATCAGCCAGACATGGTGGTGGGAGATTCCAGCTACTGGGAGGCTGAAACATAAGGATCACTTGAGCCTGGGAAGTGGAGGTTGCAGTGAGTCAAGACGACACCACTGCATTCCAGCCTGGGTGACCAAGCAAGACCCTATCGCAAGAAAAAAAAAAGACTGGCAGAGTGGCTCACGCCTGTAAACCAAGCACTTTGGGAGGCTGAGGTGGGTGTATCACTTGAGGTCAGGAGTTCGAGACCAGCCTGGCTAACAGGGTAAAACCTCGTCTGTACTAAAAATTCAAAATTAGCTGGGCATGGGCACCTGTAATCCCAGCTACCTGGGAGGCTGAGGCAAGAGAATCGCTTGAACCCGGGAGGCAGACGCTGCAGTGAGCCAAGATCGCCCAAACTGGGCAACACAGCAAGACTCCAACTCAAAAAAAAAGTTTGTCTGATTGTCTAGGGATAGAGGGGAAAAACATCAACATAGTACCATACTGCACTGAGAAGCATGTTTTAAAACCCCAAGAGGGAAAAGTTGCTTTTGATAGCAACTTCAGGCTGGCTAAGTACTGCCTTCAGAGACGCTAAGAAAATCTAGATTTCACCATTAAAATAAACCTAGTTTCCGTAACTAATTCAACAGGTATACCAACTCCTAAACTCAGCCTCTTACTGCAATTAGCAGCTTTAAGCTTCCATGGCCTGTTCTAGTCTTAGAAACAGCTGGGGAGTGGCCTTTTAAAAATTAAGGATACCAAAAACCTTTCAATTCTCCCAAATGGAGATTCCCACTTCCTAACCCGCATGCTTTCGAGAAGCTAAAAGCTACATTTTTCTAGTGCTTCTAATTCTGCCTTCTTCCAAACACCTGAAAGGTTAGGGGCAAAAATCTTTATGTCAACAGTGACACTGTGGTGTGGGGGGTCTTAGGAATCAGACTTCCTGGATTTTAATACCAATCCATCCCTGTTCTTTGAAAAATTCCCACCAGTAAATGATGGTATTAGATTCAGTCAACAGAGATAACAGCACTTAAAACAGTGCCTGGCTATTACCATCAGATGCTTTATAGATGTTATTCACCGTTTCCCAGTATTTATGTAGTCTGGCCCCTAAAGAACTAAGAATATATCTAAGTGTCTTGAGACTCCTGTATTAGCAAAGCTCATTTTCTACACATGTAAGACGGGCTTGAAAGCTCACATATAGAAGTCTAAGGTTAATGTGGATATAGGATCTTAGGCATGTTACACTATTGTTTTCCCTTAAACATGTACTATCCCATACATATCTCAAGACAAAAAGTAGCATATCAAAGCCCCTTAAGCATTCATGTTATCTGACCACCAAAACTGCATCACAACTGGACAAAGTGGTTCACACCTATAATCCCAGCACTTTGGGAGGCCAAATTAGGAAAATCACTTGAGTCCAATTCAAGACCAGCATAGGCAACATAGCAAGACACCGTCTCTAGAAAAATAAAAAATTAGCCACACGCAGTGGTGCACACCTGTAGTCCTAACTACTCAGGAGGCAGAGGCGGGACAATTGTCTGAGCCCAGGAGGTTAAGGCTGCAGTGAGCAGTGACCACACCACTACATTCCAGCCTAGACAACAGAACAAGATCCTGCCTCAAAAGAAACAAAAACAAGGCCAGGCACGGTAGGTCATGCCTGTAATCCCAGCAATTTCAGAGGCCAGGCAGATGGATCACCTGAGGTTAGGAGTTCAAAACCAGCCTGGCCAACATGGTGAAACCCTCGTCTCTACTAAAAATAAAAATTGGCTGCGCGTGGTGGCGCATGCCTCTAATCTCTGCTACCTGGGAGACTGAGGCAGGAGAATCGCTTGAAACTGGGAGGCAGAGGTTGCAGTGAGCCAAGATCACGCCATTGCACTCCAGCCTGGGCAACCAGAGCAAAACTCCATCTCAAAAACAGAACAAAAAAACCTGTCATAATCTTTAAGGCAGGCAAGAAACACTGCTTCCCACACTATCCTCCTCTTGGCTCTGAAAGCTTAAGTAACTTGATGCCAATAAAGTCAGAAGATAAAGGAAAAACATGGGGGGATAGATGGGGGGCCACAGACACAAAGAAAACTCAACAATTGTGATTTTAGCATTCACTTACTTCTGTATCTTTTGACTAGCCTGGAGACGTCAAAAACATTATTTTTAAAAGGAGACCGTAACCAACTCCAGGATTCTGGATGTGTTCTGTGCTTTAAATCTACTGTATAAGGACGAGAAGTAATCAGCATAGGACGTCTTCAGACAAACAGACAAAAAGTAGTTTTATAATATTTTATTATCAATAACAAACAGCTGCTTTAATGTGTCTGTCCTGCAGCTGTTAAAGAGTGGAGGACACCCTTGACCCTAACAAGGAAAACAAATTAAGCCTTTATGTACAAGCAAATTTAGAGCTCTTTTAAGTGTCCAAAGCTATTAATTAGTTTAATTGAGGCATTAAACTAATTCTGAATTAACGTATTTTTATAACCAGGAACTAAAATGTTCAAATTTTTTTTCTAGTACAAAAAAATTAAATTTGCTTTAGTTATAAAAGAGCTCTGTCAATATACACAAACTATATACTTCAGACATTCACAAAAATGTGAGCAGAAGGCTTATCAAAAGACATTTAATACAATTAGTTTTCAACAACCCTTTGGTGGTCCACATCTACAAAGATATCCAGCCCAACCCAATCCCCCCTTCCAAATCCCACCCCCACAGAAAAGCACATACTTACCAGAATTTTTAGCAAGTATGGTTTGGGAATTTTTGTGGTTTTTGTTTTTTAAAAAAAGGCCCCCAGGGCAAGTTATTTACAGTTTAATTGCCACTGTCAACTGATCTGGACCTTGATCGGGACCGGGACCTCTGGCGATCCACAGACGCTGGAGACTTAGATCTACTTGAAGAACCACGTTTCTGGCTCTTCTCAGGCACGGGAGACCTACTAACAGAACGGGACTTGCTCCGGCTCCGGCTCCGGCTCCTGCTTCTTGACCGGCTGTAAGATTTGCGACTACGGGAACGGGATCGGCTACGAGACCTAGAGGAACTTCTGGTCCGGGATCGAGACCTGCTTCTTGACCTACTACGAAAAATGAAAAGAAATCAGCCTAGATAAGACTCTACAACAAACCCATTAAATACAACTTTTGACTTTAAAAAATTAGAGATACCTGTGCCTTTTGCTTCCTTCAATTAATTTTATTTTTCTCCCATTTATTTCTTTTCCAGAAAGTTTTTCAATAGCATTCTTTAAGTCACCATAAGAGGCAAACTCAACCACCCTAAAATGGAAAAAAGCCACTTTTAAAGTATACACATCCTGTAGTCTCACACATTGCACACAGCAGTCTAGGTAAGTCGTTTCTATGTTCACTTTTGCTATTGCTACTATTGAGTCTTATTTCTGGATAACACAGCATTAAAAGAGCAAGGTTTTGGCACTGTTATACTTTGAGTCAATTAATTGTTGGGGGGGTTCCCTATGCACCATGGGATGCTTAGCAGGATGCCTAGTCCCTACTGACTACATGCCAACAGCATCCTCTCTCAACCAGTTGTGACAACCAGACATGTCTCCAGACACTGCCAAAGGTGTGGGGGGAGGCAGGAAGCAGCAAAATTGTCCCTGGAGAATCTCTGCATTCTAACATATTCAAATTTTAAGTCCTCAAAACTAAGTTCACAGTAAAATTTTCAGGGTATTTTTAAAGACTTTCAGTTTCCAGTACATACCCTTCATTTAATTTAGGTCGGTGTGCATCCGCAAACGTTACTTCCCCAGCTTGTCTCATGAAATCTTTGAGATCCTTAACACAAGATAATTGTGTTAAGCAAAGAAGAGGAAAGGGGACACACAAACAATCACATGATATAAAAAAAACAAGACTACTGAAAGAGAAGATGTTAGATAAAGTACAAACATGGCATTTACCACACTTGTATTCTATCAGAATTCAAAAATTATCTATGCCAGGGCACGGAATAAGCAAATAGCATATTGCTTTTAAGCAAAATGCTAAAAGAAATTCAGATTTTAACATTAAGGTAGTATTAGTCTATGCTGAGCTCAGTACAAAAGAAAAAAACAAACAAAAAAACAACAAAAAAGGAAACAGTACATATTTTTAAAGTAAAGACTAAAGTAGAGAAGTTTTATTTAAAAAAAAACAGAACATTTACAAGACACCAGTTATTTTGTGCCCCATATGTCATTAAAAAAGTTTACTTTACCTTTATTATTATTTCCCTAGGCTAGTCAAGCAGCAAACCATTAATCGGTCGGAGAAACCTTCATGACATATGCCCGACTGGCTCTTCGCCACCCACTTGAAGGACACTACCCAATCGATGGAAGCCTTTAATCGCACAGCCCTCCCTATTAGCAGACTATTGGCGGATGCAGACATGTTCTACTCGAGCAGTTACCAAGGACCACTTTACTGCGATCAGGATTCCAACGACCACCTAATTTCGTATCTTTCAACTCTTTTCGACCGGACCTCTTATTCGGAAGCGTTACAGGAAGACAGGTCTCAACTTAGGGATCAGATCACGTTATCAACGCTCTGGGATCGCTGCAACCTGGCACTTCAAGGAAGTGCACCGATAACGTCTAGACCGGCAAACACAGATCTAGAGGTGGCCAACTGATCACTGTAGGAGCTGACTGGCAAAGTCAACCAGGCCCAACCAAGAGTGACCAAGACAACGATTAGGATAACCCACAGGCACTCCTCGTCATAAGGCCAACGACACAGACAGGCTGGCAAATAAAGGGTTTAATATTTGGTTAAAAATTGATTTTAAAAAACAAGAAAAATATCCTCAAAACATTTACATTTGATCACTAATATTAAAGTTCAAAATATCCCCCAAATTACATTTAATTAAATGTTTAAAATTACAATTCCATTAAATCCATTAATTTAAGATAAAACTACTTTTAATAAAACAGTAAAACATTAACTACCCATTAACTTTTTTAAAAAGCCACATTAAAATAACTCAAAACTGTATTTCAACAAACCTGCCAGCTGACTCTTGAGGATAAATTCTCAACTATAAGACGATTTTCTGTTCTTACAGGTGGAGCATTTCTGAGGAAGAAAATTCGTATTCACAATGGAAGAAATGCAATGACAGCACTTGTGTTCAACTGTGGGCAAGTTCAAGCCATCAGATATGACAACCCATTCTAATAACTTCCGTCAATAGATTTGTGTTCTATGGACACAAATCTATAGATTCATCAAGAACAATGGGCTAACGTGGGAATAGAAGAACAGATTACACGGCAGGACACGGAATCATCACTGTTAATGACTCCTGAACCTTAAATGCTACCCCTACAATAATTCTTCAATGCAGCCATCCACCCTTCACCTACCGTCTATCATTTCGAGGTCTGCGACTACTAAAACGGTCAGAGTATCGTCCTCTACCTCTTCCACCTCGTGACCGAGCCCTAGCATGTTCAATAGTAACCCTACAAAAAGGGAAGAAAAATCTCCGTTACACACTTAAGCTACGTAAATCTACTTAGAAAAATATGCCAGCAGACCCAGTCTGCTCTATGTCCCAGGGTTATCTAGTTACACAGGAGTCTCACCTTTCACTACAGAGTTCTTTTCCATCAAGCTCATACACAGCATCATCTGCATCCCTCGGATCCTCAAATTCCTAAAATGTAAGAATAAGACTCTTAACATTGGCTTTAGAAGAGTATTCTACAACACATTAAGAGCACTGAAATCAGGAGACAAAAGGGGAAGAGTATCTTAACGACACTGCCATACAGTAAAACCTAATCAAGGAGCCACGGGGAGTGGGTTCCAGTGAGCCGGCAAGTTAAAGTTGTTTTCAGCCTCAATAAAATTCAGACACAAGGCTGGGTAACATTTTCTGAAGGCAAATATTCTACCCGGACTCAAGATCGAAAACAACTGCTTATCAAAACCCTACCTACTTAGCAAATAATTCACCTAGTTCTAAACACTTACCACAAAACCAAAGCCTCTTTTCAGATCAATATCTCTTATCCGTCCATATCCCTTGAAGAATCTTTCCACGTCCTTCTCCCTGGCCGCTGGATTTAGTCTCCCGATGAATACTCGACAGCCACTCATGATGTCCGGCTAGTACTTCCTATTAGAAAGTAATTCAATCGAGATAATAGCAACGACTGTCACAGAGAAACGCCTGATTAAAGAATCAAAAACATCAACGGCATAAAATGTTTACCCAGTGATGTTATGAACCAGATTGCCAAGAGTGCCTCCAATGAGGCCAGGTTACTTGCAGACAAAATTAAAACCCAGCTCCCTCCCAACACGGTCCGCTACTGGGCCCAGACCGCAGCAACCGCAACGCCCACTGCCACCTCTCCAACTGCGCAGCCGCACACTCTTCGGGCTCTCCGGCCCCCTCCCATCTGCCGCAGTTAGGAAAGGCCGAGAAGTGCGGGCGGAGCCGCCCCCGCCCTCCGCAAAGCCAGCCCAATGGCGGCCTCGCGGGCGCGTCACAGCGGGTGGAAGCCGGAATCTCGCGACGCCTCGACCGCGCCTGCGCCAACAGCAGCGGGCGGGCGCTCTGCAGCCACAAAATGGCGGCGGTGGAATCAGCGGCAGCAGAGCTGCGCCTAACAAATTCCTTTTTCCCTCCTCCTCCCAGCAACACCGTTCTGGGGGGGTCACTGCGGCCGCCCTACAAAAGGCCCAGCCGCATCGCCAGCAAAGTCAGGGAGATCGCGGCCCACTACTCTACGTGTCCAGGAGATGAAGACATTAAGACTGGCAGGGAGGGGCGCACAACCGCTGTGTAAAAACGACCTTAACAGTGACCGCCCTTCCACCTCAGTACCCCTCAAACAGTATGCCAAAAGGGAGACGTGCCCCAGCGCCCACCTCGAATCAACTGCGCTCATTAGACGCCGTCCTCCGCAAAGAGAGCAGCCCCGGCCGCTCACGATCTGAGCGGCCATGAAGAAGCCTCGATCCGAGAAGGCTTGCCCTCAAAGTGAGCCACTCACCTACCGGACGGGGTCTTTGGCGGCTGAGACCCAGACAGGTCCGTAGTCTGCGACGGAGTCGTCGACCTCCACGCAGACCAGGACTTAACTCGTCTACGCCTCTCCACAACTGACGCACTTAGCAGCTCTGGCGCTCCACAAAATGGAGGGCGCGTCCGGCGTCACTTCCGGGGACGCCCCTGGGCCTTGGGTCCACCCCGTTGGACCTAGGGAAGACGGAAGTTTTGGGAGGGCCGGAAATTTAGGAGGACGTGGGCCTCTTTGACAGTGCGAGTGACCGACCCCTCCGCTCGCGGTGGGTGGGGTCGGGGGCGGGAACTCGCTTGGGCGCGGCCGGCTGGTGCTAGAGTCTGGAGGGACATCTGTTGACGTCGTTCGCCCCTGCTAAGTCCTTGGCTTTCGGTTCATCATCATCTCTCCCAGAGGAGTCTCCGGAGAAAAGTGTCAACCCTTCTTGTATCTAAAGTTTTTCTTAGACACCCAGAAGATTACTAATTAGGAGAAACTTAGCTTTGCAGAAATACCTGGCCTTTCCTTATCTGTTGCTGCTTGCAATTTAAATTTGCCCTCAAAGCGGGGAGCTCCTAGATGTTCGAGTTATTTTTTCAACCATGCCACAGCTGTGTGGTTTTGTTGTAGTGCGAAGACTAAGGCACTGAAGTATTTTTTAAATGAAAGGATTTTGACTGATGAAATGTTGAAAATGGGACTGCAGCTAGAAGGCTGTCGTGAATTGAGGCTGGAATACAGATTTCTGCATGTCCATCACTCTGGGAGAGGGGCTGGAAGAGGTTTCAAGCTGCTTTTTTTTTTTTGAGACAGTCTTGCTCTGTCGCCCAGGCTGGAGTGCAGTGGCGCGATCTGGGGACTCCGCCTCCTGGGTTCACGCCATTCTCCTGCCTCAGCCTCCCGAGTAACTGGGACTACAGGTGCCTGCCACTACGCCGGCTAATTTTTTTGTATTTTTAGTAGAGATGGGGTTTCACCGTGTTAGTCAGGATGGTCTCGATCTCCTGACCTCGTGATCCGCCCGTCTCGGCCTCCCAAAGTGCTGGGATTACAGGCATGCGCCACCGCGCCCGGCCTCAAGCTGCTTTTAAGTCCAAATGGTATTTGGTTAATCCTCTCTGTTCAGATTTCTGTAATGTAACACATGAAAGTTTACAATTCTTTAGAAACAGAGAATGCCGTGCTTTCAAAGTGGGTGTGAAACACAGCCCTCCATATTAACTCCCGCGTTGTCCCGATAAGGTTGGTAGACCTAGAAACTTAGGCATAAAGAAATTGGTTAACTTTGCTTTAATGCTTTTATGTAGAGTCCAGTGCACCCCATTTTTGAGAAGTGCCTGGAATGTAGAGTTGCATGCTTGCAACTAGAGTTAAACAGAGAAAAAGTAGTTCAGGAAGAAGGAGAGCAACTGACCCTTAACTCGACCTCAGGGGCCCTTAGGCACTCAGAACTGAAACTTGGATAGTTTGTAAGGGATAAGCTTGTCCATTCATAGTTGTAGGTACAAATAAAAAGAGCCTCAGTGAAGTTAGTTACCTATGATGTGGGAGTTAAGAATAGGTTTATAACACAATATGTATTTAATGTATTTGTTCAATGAAAAGAAAAAAATGTTACCTAGTTGTTGGCCTGATGAACATTGGCATTTTATAATGCACAAATTGTCCCAAACCAGTTTGTATTTAATTACATTTGTTTGGTTTCTGCATAATAAACAAGTCTTCCGATTACTTTCTACATTTTATGTTTACTGTGAAAGCAACTCTTTTTATTTCACTCACTACCACTTTTTTTGTTTTGTTTTGTTTTTTGTTTTGTTTTGAGACGGAGTCTTGCACTCTCCCCCAGGCTGGAGTGCAGTGGCGCGATCTCGGCTCACTGCAAGCTCCGCCTCCCGTGTTCACGCCATTCTCCTGCCTCAGCCTCCCGAGTAGCTGGGACTACAGGCGCCCGCCACCACGCCCAGCTAATTTTTTGTATTTTTAGTAGAGACGGGGTTTCACCGTGTTAGCCAGGATGGTCTCGATCTCCTGACCTCGTGATCCGCCCGCCTCGGCCTCCCAAAGTGCTGGGATTACAGGCTTGAGCCACCGCACCCGGCCTTTTGTTTTGTTTTTAAGGCTAGTAAAGTGAAGCAGTGCAACTGGAGAAGGAGCAAACAACTACACTTTATTTTGGCTGCAATAAGAAAAAGTAATCTGGAAAAGATTTTCTGGGGGTGAAAAGCAAAAAGATGGTGCTGACCAGGCGTGGTGGCTCACGCCTGTAATCCCAGCACTTTGGGAGGCCGAGGTGGGAAGATCACCTGAGGTCAGGAGTTCAAGACCAGCCTGACCAACATAGAGAAAGCCGGTCTCTACTAAAAATACAAAATTAGCCGGGCATGGTGGCGCATGCCTGTAATCCCAGCTACTTGGGAGGCTGAGGCAGGAGAATCGCTTGAACCTGGGAGGCGGAGGTTGTGGTGAGCTGAGATCACACCATTGCACTCCAGCCCGGGCTCAAAACTCCACCTCAAAAAAAAAAAAAAAAAAAAAAAAAAAAAAGGATGGTGCTGTACACCATGGAAAAATTTGCTACCTTCAGCTTATGGTGTTGATTTTCTTAAGGACCGATTTTTTAATGAACCCTTTTCTCTTATTTATTTATTATTTAAAATTTTATGAGTTCCACAAAAGTAATTTTTCCTTAGTAGTGCCTAGAGACAATATTTTAAAACACTTGTCTTCTGCAGTGTTGGCTTTTGCCATGACAACCATCTAATCTCAAGTCTCCCTATTTGTATTAGTCCGTTCCCACACTACTATAAAAAACTATCTGAAACTGGGTTATTTATGAAGAAAGGAGGTTTACTTGACTCACAGTTCCATAGGCTGTACAGGAAGCATCACTGGGAGGCCTAAGGAAACTTACAATCATGGCAGAAGGCAAATGGGAAGCAAGCACTCTCTTCACATGACGGCAGGAGAGAGAGAGAAAGCAAGGGGTGGAGTGCCTCACACTTTTAAAAACCATCAGGTCTTGTGAGAACTCACTATCACAAGAACAGAATGGGGGAAACCCGCCCCATGAGCCAATCACCTCCCACCAGGTTCCTCCCCGAACACTGGGTATTACAACTCAACATGAGATCTGGGTGGGGACACAGAGCCCAACCATATCACTATTGGACTGTTTCTTACCAATTTCTCTAATAAATACAAAGTCATCTTCCATGATCAGAATTACTCTTCCTCCTATGTGATCCTACAATATTCTGTTTATACCCCTGTTATACAGTCATCACTGATTCATGTATGTTATTCATGTTTTCCAGAAACGCACAGCACCAAAAAGACTCAATATTTATAGACCTGGATTTGCATGAGCATTTTTTTCAGGTTGTCCTATTCTTATATTAATGTTTCAACAAAATGGCTTGGCATCTTTTTCCTAAGACATCCAAATTAGAAGCGAATCTTTTTTTTTTTTTTTTTTTTTTTGGAAACGGAGTCTCTCTCTGTCACCCAGGCTGAAGTGCAGTGGTGTGATCTCGGCTCACTGCAACCTCCGCCTCCCAGGGTCAAGCAATTCTCCTGCCTCAGCCTCCCGAGTAGCTAGGACTACAGGCACACGCCACCATGTCTGGCTAATTTTTTGTATTTTAGTGGAGACGGGGTTTCACCGTGTTGCCCAGGCTGCTCTTGATCTCCTGACCTCGTGATCCACCCGCCTCAGCCACCCAAAGTGCTAGGATTACAGGCATGAGCCACCACACCCAGCCTAGAAGCAAATCTTTAAAGGAAAAAAGATGCAAAGAAATCACAGATTGAAATAAACACAAAATTTACTGGCATCTCTCTTGGAGACTTTCAGCGTAGCTGTGTTATGTTTCATTCGTTGCCATCCTCATTTCATCTAATTCGGAAGTGAGCAAATTACGGCCTATGGGCCTAATCCAGTCTCTCATCTGTTTTTATATAGCAAATGAATAATTTTACATTTTTAAGTGGTTGTGGGGGAACAAAAGAAGAAGAATATCTGATAGCACATGAAAATTATATGAAATTGAAAGGTCAGTATCCATAAATAAATAAATTTTTGGAACACAGCCACTCCTGTTCATTTACTTATTGCCTATATCTGTTGTGCTACAAAGGCAGGGCTGAGTAGCTACAGTAGAGGCCATATGGCCTGAAAGCCTAAAATATTTACTATCTGGTCCTTTACAGAAAACATTTGCTGATGGGGTGGGGGAGATAAGAGAGACTGATTAGTAAGTACAAACATACAGTTAGATAGAAGGAATAAGATCTAATGTTCAATCACAGAATAGGGGACTATATAGTTAACAACAATGTATTTTATATTTTAGAACGGCTAGAAGAGAGGACTTAAAATGTTCCCAACACATAGAAGTGATAAATACACAAAGTAGTGAATATCCTAAATACTCTGACTTGATCATTACACATCCTATGCATGTAATAAAATATTTCTTATGCCCCCTAAGTATGTATAAATAATATGTATCAACAGAAAAATTTTAAATTATTTTTAAAAATCGTTTTCTGACCCTTGAACTGATTCCTAGATTTTCAACTGCTCTATGAATGTTCCACCCAACCCCCTTTGTCAGATAAAACTGTAAACAAAGAAAAACTGAAAACAAAGAAACGGGATTTGATCTTTATTTTTAAAATAAAGTTTGATTCCTGTTATAAAAAGAAGTACACATATATGCTTATTATAGGAAAAATGTTCAACAGGAAAATATTGAAAGAGGAAAAAACAATCCTGTCTCACCAACTCAACCTCTGACTGTACTTTGTTGTATTTCCTTCTTGTGGGTTTTTCTTTTTCTGTTTAATGTTTTTCAGAGGCCGGGCGCGGTGGCTCACGCCTGTAATCCCAGCACTTTGGGAGGCCGAGGCGGGTGGATCACGAGGTCAGGAGATCGAGACCATTCTGGCTAACACGGTGAAACCCCGTCTCTACTAAAAATACAAAAAATTAGCCAGGCGCAGCGGCGAGCGCCTGTAGTCCCAGCTACTCGAGAGGCTGAGGCAGGAGAATGGCGTGAACCCGGAAGGCGGAGCTTGCAGTGAGCCGAGATAGCGCCACTGCAGTCCCACCTGGGCGAAAGAGCGAGACTCTGTCTCAAAAATAAATAAATAGGCCGGGCGCGGTGGCTCACGCTTGTAATCCCAGCACTTTGGGAGGCCGAGGCGGGTGGATCGCGAGGTCAGGAGATCGAGACCACGGTGAAACCCCGTCTCTACTAAAAATACAAAAAATTAGCCGGGCGTGGTGGCGGGCGCCTGTAGTCCCAGCTACTCGGAGAGGCTGAGGCAGGAGAATGGCGTGAACCCGGGAGGCGGAGCTTGCAGTGAGCCGAGATCGCGCCACTGCACTCCAGCCTGGGTGATAGAGCGAGACTCCGTCTCAAAAAAAATAAAAAAATAAAAAATAAATAAATAAATAAATAAATAATGTTTCTCAGTACAAAAGTAGTACCTCATCTTTTTTTTTTTTTTTTTTTTAGACATATTCTCGCTCTGTCGCCCGGCTGGAGTGCAGTGGCGCGATCTCGGCTGACTGCAACCTCCGCCTGCCGGGTTCAAGGGATGCTCCTGCCTCAGCCTCCCCAGTAGCTGGGACTACAGGCGCATGCCACCACATCCAGCTAATTTTTTGTATTTTTTAGTAGAGACAGGGTTTCACCATATTGGCCAAGCTGGGCTCAAACTCCTGACCTCGTGATCCACCCACCTCGGCCTCCAAAAGGGCTGGGATTATAGGTGTGAGCCACCGCGCCCGGTCAAAAATATTGAAAGAATAAAACACAACCCTGTCTCAGCAACTCAACCTCTGATTGTAGTTTGCTGTATTTCCTTTTTGTGGAGTTTTTTTTTTTTTCCGTTTAAAGTTTTTCAATAAAAAAGTAGTACCTCATCGTTTTTTAAAACATAGATATGAGATTTTTTAAAGTCATCCCTATTCCTAGCCCCTAAGGGAAAACTACTTAGCATTATTGAACTTTCCCTTTCGTGTTTTTCTATAAGAACAATTGTGTTTTCAAAATATGAATCATCGTCATATATATACTTGGTTTTATGAGGGCTTCTTAATTCCTAAAACTTAACCATGTGCATTTGCCATGTTTCTTTGTCTTAATATTTTATGATCATGAGTATATATTCAAATTTTTACTGTTATTTTCACTTAACATTACACAACTACGTGCTTGGAGAAAATATTCATTCTGACCAACTTTTCTGTTTTTTCTGAAAATTTCCTAAACATCACCAGATGCTTAAAAATTGCTATCCAGGCCGGGCGCGGTGGCTCACGCTTGTAATCCCAGCACTTTGGGAGGCCGAGGCGGGCGGATCACGAGGTCAGCAGATCGAGACCACAGTGAAACCCCGTCTCTACTAAAAAATACAAAAAATTAGCCGGGCGTGGTGGCGGGCGCCTGTAGTCCCAGCTACTCGGAGAGGCTGAGGCAGGAGAATGGCGTGAACCCGGGAGGCAGAGCTTGCAGTGAGCCGAGATTGTGCCACTGCACTCCAGCCTGGGCCACAGAGCAAGACTCCGTCTCAAAAAAAAAAAAAAAAAAAAATTGCTATCCAAAAAAATCCCAACACACGAAAAAGTGTTACTTCCTTGCCTTCACCTTATAATTCTAAAGATTTTTCAAAAGAATAACTATATTTAAGTAATTTCTCTTAGAAATATATGGAGTTTGTTAATGTCCAGTTTTTTACTCAGGTTCACCTTTATATACCTAT
The DNA here is from genome assembly GCF_006542625.1 of Nomascus leucogenys. NCBI lineage: Eukaryota > Metazoa > Chordata > Mammalia > Primates > Hylobatidae > Nomascus > Nomascus leucogenys. The sequence goes on along the minus strand of NC_044381.1, from coordinate 86,800,562 downwards.
CTGACTTCCTTAGATTGTTACATTCTGATTTTTGTTGTTGTTGTTTAACTTAGTGTACAATATTTAAAATACCTATGAACTTACTAATTTGAGTGCCTAGATCAGAGGGCATCCCATAGCAAGAGAGTGTGTAAGAGACGGAGCAGGAGAAGGCTGAACTCACTTTCTTTTTTTTTTTTTTTTTTTTTTTGAGACGGAGTCTTGCTCTGTTGCCCAGACTGGAGTGCAGTGACACAATCTCAACTCACTGCAAGCTCCGCCTCCCGGGTTCACACCATTCTCCTGCCTCAGCCTCCCGAGTAGCTGGGACTACAGGCGCCTGCCACCATGCCCGGCTAATTTTTTTGTTTTTTTTTTAGTGGAGACGGGGTTTCACCATGTTAGCCAGGATGGTCTCGATCTGCTGACCTCGTGATCCACCTGCCTTGGCCTCCCAGAGTGCTGAGATTACAGGCGTGAGCCACCGTGCCCGGCCTAAACTCACTTTCATGAGAAACCCACTCTCTCAATAACAAACCCACTCCCATTATAACGGCATTAATCCATTCATGAGGGCAGAGACTTCATGACCTAATCACCTCTTAAAGGTCCTACCTCTCAACACTGTTACATTGGGGATTAAGTTTCCAATACACAAACTTTAGGGAACACATTCAAACCATAACAGCACTCAAAGGATTTATGAAAAAGTGAAGTAACCAGACAAGGGCCATATCTACCCAAGAACCACCCCCTAATGCCTACCCTCTAAACCTCCTCCACCCCCACAAGCTATCAGGAACTGGAAACTGACTAATTACAGGGCTATTTCCTTTTTTGATATCAAGAGGGAAGCCTCAAAAGCATGAACTCCCTAAAGCAATTTGTAACAGTGCCATTGTAGAGACTCTGCCAAATCAGCCCCAATCCTGGAAATTATTCCTTCCTTGATATAATTATTAGGGGCAAGGTACACAGAATTAATCCAGTGAAGAACATTTGATACCTTATCTGTTCTATAAATCAGACCACCCACAAGTGGGCCATATTTAGTCCAGAAAAAAGTGGCTTACTCTTGCACAAAAAGTATGGAAGGGAATGAGAAGCTCTACCATATTTTTCTTCCTGGCTACTGTACCTAAAACAAAGTCTCCTCTTTTAAGAGCTTGGATATTGAGTACTCATCCAAATGGGCCATGACTTGGGTTAAGGAGAATTGAACTAAGATATCCCACTGCTGAAGCAATTAGACCATCCTATTGAGCTCTGTAGAGAATTGGTTGAATTCACAGTGAAATACCTTTAGGAATACAGGGCTACAGAAACTGGGAGCCTGACTAAAAGCCAGTAGCTTAGTCTGTTTGTCCCGCTACAACAGAATACCACAGACTGAGTAATTTATAAAGAACAGAAATGTATTTCTCACAGTTCTGGAGGCTGGGAGTCCAGAACCAAGGTGCCAGCATCTGATGAGAGCTACTCTCTGTTTCCAAGATGGCACCTTCAATGCTGCACCTTCTAGAGGAGAGGAAAGCTGTGTCCCCACATGGCAGAAGACAAAAAAGCAAGAGGAGTAAGTTCCCTCCAACAACCTCCTTTATAACATCATTAATTCATTCATGAGGGTGGAGCACTCATGACCTAAACCCTCCCCAAAGGCCCCACCTCTCAACATTGTTGAATTGGGACTTGCATTTCTAACACATTAATTTTGGGAGATAACTTCAGACCATAGGTGCCAGTGACCAGGAAAGGCCCAGCATCTCCATTATTAGCACATAAAACTAAGACAGCTTCTGGGTCTAGGTCTAGGGCATATAGCTACCTTGATCAGGCTGGGTGTAGTCCACTCTCACGGCTTCTACTGTCCTAATTCCTGATTAGGCCTCAAGAGCTCCAGCCAAAGACTCTATTCCTAATGTCAGGGTATATGGTATAAATAGCTGAGTGTTGCTCAAAATAGAAGCAAGGAAAAAAGAGGCTGAAGGTGGACATTAGGAGGATGGTAGTAGATATCAACTACCATGTTAATGAGTTTGGACTCTACCCAGTGGGCACCGAGTAGATGCCACAAGATTTTACACAAGAGATAACATGATCAGATTTATGTTTTAGGCGGGAAAAGCTGTGTGGGGGACAGTGGCCAAAACCAGTTAGGACTCTTTATATAACAAGGAACAGAATCCCAGTATAACAACCTTAAGAAAAGTTTTGGCTGGGCATGGTGCCTCATGCCTGTAATCCCAGCACTTTGGGAGGCCAAGGCAGGCAGATCACCTGAGGTCAGGAGTTCAATACCAGCCTGGCCAACATGGTGAAACTGTGTCTCTACAAAAATACAAAAACTGGCTGGGCATGATGGTGGATGCCTGTAATCCCAGCTACTTGGGAGGCTGAAGTAGGAGAATCGCTTGAACCCAGGCGGTGGAGGTTACAGTGAGCTGAGATTGTACCATTGCACTCCAGCTTGGGCGACAGAGTAAGGCTCTGTCTCAAAAGAAAAAAAAAAGTTGTATTTGTTGGTTAGTATAACTGAACATTTTATACACAGGCACACTGTGGGCTTAGCTTGATAGAGAGTTCAAGTGGTGTCTCCAGCATCCATTTCTCGGCTCTGCTTCCCCTGAGAACCAGCTTCATTCCCAGGCTGGTTCACCTTGCATTGGCAAAATGCCAGTAGCTCCAGCCTCACAGCCTCACACCATGTAGGCCAGGGGAAGAGAGTGCATCCCTTCCAAGAGCTTCTGTTGAAGCTTCTTAGAGCCTTTCCAGAACTCCAGCAAACACTTCCCGATGTCACTGGCTTTCTGTTGAGTTATCTGCTCATCCCTGAGTCTGTCACTAAGGCCAGAGCAACTGTGTCTCAGTCAGTTTGGGCTGCGATAACAAATTACCATAGACTGGATGACTTCAATAACAAGCATTTATTTCTCACTGGTTCTGGAGGCCGGAAATCTAAGATAAGGGTCTCACCATGGTTGGGTTGTAGGTGAGGGCCTTCTTCCTGGTTATGGCCTCACATGGCTTTTTTTGGTGCATGCACAGAAAGACAGAGAGAAAGCCTCTACCTCCCAGGCTCAAGCTATCCTCCCACTTCAACCCTCCAGAATAGCTAGGTCTACAGGCGTACACTACCATGCCCTGCTAATTTTGATTATTGTTTTTTAGAGATGAGGTCTCACTATGTTGCCCAGGCTGGTCTCAAACTCCTGGGCTCAAGCAATCCTCCTGCCTTGGCCTCCCAAAGTGCTGGGATTACACCTAGTATGAGCCACCACACCCAGCCTCTTCCTCTTTTTTAAGGGCATTAATCCCATAGGGCCCCACACTCATGACCTCATCTAACCCCAATTACATCTCAAAAGCCCCACCTACAAATACCATCATATTGTGGATTAGGATTTCAAGATGTGAATTTTGAGGGGACACAAGCTTTCAGTCCACAGCAGAACGGATGCGCTGATCAGCATTAGCCAGTCAGGACCCATGCTATAAATGGGGACCTACATCAGAAATGAAGGAGGGGCAGCCCCACTCATACTATAGCGTGGCAATGTGGGAGGAGTTGTTTCCCAAAGGAAAATCAAGTGATTGTTTTACCAAACGAGTGAATTGACATTGTGGTGGCCAAACCCCAAAGTGACCCCTAGGGATCCTCACATGCTGGTCTTCACACATACCCTCCCACATGCACTGAGTTTATTCTATGTAACCAATAGAATATGGCTGAAGTGAAAACGTTGGCAATTGGGTTTTAAAAACCTATGACTTTCCTCTCTCTCTCTCTCTCTCTGTTTCTCTCTCTCTTGCAAACACACACACACACACACACACAAATATATACATTACTCACTTGGGGAGAAGCCAGCTGCCCTATCATGACACTCAGGCAACCTACGCAGAGGCTGACTGAAGCCTCCAGCCAACAGCCAGCAAGGAAAGAGTCCTGCCCACACCATGTGAGTGAGCTTGGAAGCAGAGTCTCCAGCCCCAGTCCAGCCTTGAGATGATAGTGGCCCCAGCTGACAGCTTGACTGTAACCTCACAAGCAACCCTGATGCTGAACCATCCCACTAAGCTGCTCCCAGATTCCTAACCCCCAGAAACCACATGAAATAATATGTTTGCTGGTTAAATTGGGGGGTAATTTGTCACATAGCAATAGGTAACTAACACAGACGGTGAGGCAAAAATAATTGTGCATTAAGTCAATCATGGGATTGATGGGGCAGCAGCAAAGGGTGGAGACAAATTGGAGAAATATTGAGAAGAACAAGTATAACAACTTGGTGATCAATTAGACATAATAGATAAAGGAGAGATAAGAATAAAATTTCAAGCTGGGCATAGTGGCTCATGCCTGTAATCCCAGCACTTTGGGAGGCCAAGGCAGGCCGACTGCTTGAGCCCAGGAGTTCAAGACCAGCCTGGGCAACGTGGTGAAACCCCATCTCTATAAAAACTACAGAAAAATTAGCCTGGCATGTTGGCGCATACCTGTAGTCCTAGCTACTGGCGAAGCTGAGGTTGGAAGATCGCTTGAGCCCAGGAGGCGGAGGTTGCAGTGAACCGAGATTGCACCACTGCACTCCAGCCTGGGTGACGGAGTAAGACCCCCATCTCAAAAAAAATTTTTTTATTTAAAAAAGAATAAAATTTCACTTCCAGGCTGGAGTATGGGTATGTAGCATGGGTGCAGTAGAGGGGTCAGAGAATAGAGAATGAACGGGTAATGTCCATGAGTTCACTCAGGCTCATTGATTTGGAAGTTTCTGGGCCATCCTAGGAGAAGATTCCATCAGGCAGTAGGATGCATACATCTAAAGCATAGGAGACGAATATGAGCCATTTTTTTTTTAAGTTGAGAAAAATTCCCATATATGTGACAGTTGATACCACAAAAACAGATAAAGTCACCCAGGTTTTTGTTGAGGCAAAGATTTGAAGGGAGAGCTGGGCACAATGGCTCATACCTATAATCCTAGCTACTTGGGGGGCTGAGGCAGGAGGATCATTTGAGTCCAGGACTTCAAGACTAGCCTGGGCAACGTGGCGAGACCCAGTCTCTGAAAACATTTTAACATTTTAGAAATTAAAAATAAATTGTTTTTAAAAAATTCAAGATGTGGAGGGAATATTCTGTGCACAGATTAAGAATGTGTTTGCCTTAGAAGGAGCCTTCTAATGGCCAGTGCAAAAAGGGCCATGAGCCCAGAAGACCACATGTACAAATACTGTGGGGGTGAGAATTCAAGGGAGACAAGCCGACCAAAGGCTTATAATCAGGGCTGGGACTAAGGATCACAGGAATATGATTAACTTGCCTTGGAATTCAGACAGAACCCTGGCACAATTGGTTTGTGTCCACTCTTGACCTGGTACATTTGTATATGTCAGTGTGGCTCACGTGCTATGGATTAGTCCATCAAAAACACATTCCTGCTTTATTGCATTTTACATTTAATTTTAAATAAATGCTCCTTTTGGTTGTTATTACAAGGCATGTTAAGTGCATATTTAGTGTTTTGTTCTGGAAGCCATTTGCCAACCATGTCCTGGTCTGACATCTGGGCCACAGTCACCACTGCTCAAATGTATCTCGCCTTTCTCTAAATTCCTGTAGCACTTTATGCTTGTACATCTCCTCTAGCAGTTATCACAGACTTCCTTGGAATGTGATTATTTGTAGACAGATTATAAATTCTTTGATATTAGAGACCCTGTTTTACAGACCTTTGCACCCCTCTCAGTGAGAAGCACAGTTTCCTGCTCATAATAAGTTGTAAACAAGTGTGCAAACCAGCTTGTACAGGACATCACTTGGACTGGCTGATCAGTGCCACTCCCTGTCCTTGGATAATGTCATGTCCTGTTCTCATGGTTAAACTCTCTTAAGCAGCTATGTCTCTGCTGTCTAAAGCTACCCCTACCCATTACTAATTGTCTTATCATAGAACAATGAGTTTCTCTCTACCCTATGAATTTGCAGTTTTGAACTGAGAGGCCCAAAGGTGAAGCATCTTAATGACAGCAGGTGAGAAGAAAGTTGGCTTTCCCATCTGTGGCTGAAGTACTCAGGGCTGCCCTTGTACCAGCACCTCCTAAAATTGGGTTGTTTAAACCTCCCAGATCTCATGAGATGCCCCCAGCACCTTCCACTAATTTCCTCTCTCTGCTTAAGATGGCTCAAGTTGGCTTCTGTAACTTGAGAGCAAAATAGCTTAACATACAACATGATCTGCCGGGCGCGGTGGCTCACGCTTGTAATCCCAGCACTTTGGGAGGCCGAGGCGGGCGGATCACGAGGTCAGGAGATCGAGACCACGGTGAAACCCCGTCTCTACTAAAAATACAAAAAATTAGCCGGGCGTGGTGGCGGGCGCCTGTAGTCCCAGCTACTCGGAGAGGCTGAGGCAGGAGAATGGCGGAGGCGGGAGGCGGAGCTAGCAGTGAGCCGAGATCGCGCCACTGCACTCCAGCCTGGGTGACAGAGCGAGACTCCGTCTCAAAAAAAAAAACCAAAAAAAAAACATACAACATAATCCAGTGTAAGCAATCAAAAATGGATTTATCGTTAAGGATTCAGAAGTGTCTCATGAAATCCAAAGGTCAGAATGTGCTCAGGCCTGAGGAGGAGTCTGAAACAGGAAGTGGGAACTGTCAAGAACTTATATATATACAATTTCCACCTCCCTCCTCTGTTTTTTTATGTCATTTGCTCACCTCCTGCAGCTTGGCTTTCCTTGCCTCTCAATCTATATGGGAGAAGATGACCACACCCTATCACCCACTTTTCACATCCATTCCATTCAAAAGTAGATCCCGGCCGGGTGCAGTGGCTCATGCCTGTAATCCCAACACTTTGGGAGGCCAAGGCAGGAGGATCACCTGAGGTCAGGAGTTTGAGACCAGCCGGGCCAACATGGTGAAACCCCGTCTCTACTAAAAATACAAAAATTAGCCGGGCATGGTGGCGGGCACCTGTAATCCCAGCTACTCAGGAGGCTGAGGCAGGAGAATTACTTGAACCTCGGGGGTCGGAGGTTGCAGTGAGCCGAGATCACACCACAGCACTCAAGCCTGGGCGAAAGAGCAACTCTGTCTCACAAAAAAAAAAAAAAAAAAAAGGTAGATCCCAGAATGAGCATGTGAGTCTCAATTCCAAGTTCCCTGGAAAGGAAAATCTGATTGGCCCCATTTGGGTGAGGTGTCTATTCTGGTCCAATCAAAGATGAGGTCACATGGTACAAACATGGCTGCCAAAGAGCTCACCTCATAGATGAGGATGATGTTTCTGAGTATTATTGTCAACAAAGGTGAAATCTCAAATGTTGAATAAACAAGCAGCTCCACTTCAAAATGGCCCTGACTGCCCTAGATTAAATTCCCAAGCACCCACCAACCTTTCACCAAAGCAGGCCAAACCTGCTTATCTTCCAGCACTAGGCCCTGCTTTGGCAAAGACATGTGAAACCGTCTTATCTGCCTGGGTCATGCCTATCTTCCTTGCATGACTAGGCACAAGAAGATTTCCTAATGGTTACCTACTGTAATTGTAACATTCAGGAATAATCGGAGGCCTGATATATGCCCAGGTACTGTTCAAGGAGTTCCATAGGCTTCTTTCATTTGACCCCCTCAACAGCCCTAAGAGAAGTACTGCTAATCCTATTTTATGGTAGAGGAAATATATTCTGAGAAGTTTGTTTCCCAAGCTCAATAACTATTAGTGACAGTGTAGGATTCAAGCCCAAGAGCTCTCCAGTGGGCCAAGGTCAACTCTGGGATGGAATGGAGGAGTGAACAGAGTGGAGTTAAGTGCCTTGGCCAGGGAAGCAGAGGGTAAAATGGAAACCAAGTTTAGACTGAGGGGCTCAGACACTGTGGATGCCCTGCTTAGTTTCTGAGGCTCTGATACTCCCCACAGCCCTAACTCAGCACATGCCTGTCTTACTCAACCTTCCCCAGTAAAATAAGGCTAATAAGGAGCAGAGTAGCATGATGATACAGTGATTTATCTTTTGAGTCTCAAAGCATTTTATAAGCATTTCCTGTCCTGGGCAGATTTAAAAGATAGACCAAATTTAGACCACATACCAATAATAATAACTCACATTTATCAAATGCTTACTGTTCCTGACACATGCTCAGAACTTTGTGTGCATTAAACCACCTACTTCCCCAAAACACAACAAGCTTTCGTAAGAGGAGACTGAGGCTTAGAAAATAACTTCCAGGCAGGGTGTGGTGGCTCACGCCTGTAATCCAAGCACTTTGGGAGGCTGAGGCAGGCAGATTGCCTGAGCTCAGGAGTTTGACACCAGCCTGGGCAACATGGTGAAACCCCGTCTCTACAAAAAATTAGTCGGGCGTGGTGGCACGGGCCTGTAGTCCCAGCTACAGGGGGACTGGGATGGGAGAATTGCTGCCGAAAGAAAGAAAAAGAAAGAAAGAAGGTAAGAAGGAAAGAAAGGAAGGGAGGGAGGGAGGGAGGGAGGGAGGAAGGAAGGAAGGAAGGAAGGAAGGATCCAAATTTCAACAGCAAGTATGCATTTGAACCCAAGCAGTTTATCCCAAAGAGCCTCAAACTTTTACTGTGTTTCAAACAAATAAATATTGGATGTAGGGCTGAGCACAGCAGCTCATGCCTGTAATCCCAGCACTTCGGGAGGCCAAGGTTGGAGGATCACTTGAGCCCAGGAGTTTAAGACCGGCCCAGGCAACATAATGAGACCTCATCTCTACAAAAAATTCAAAAGTTAGCCAGGCGTGGTGGTCTGTACGTGTGGTCTCAGCTACTCAGGAGGTGGAGATGGGAGGATCGCTTGAGCTCACAAGGTCGAGGCTGCAGTGAGCTGTGATCATGCCACTACATTCCAGCCTGGGTAACAGAGTAAGACCCGGTCTCAAAAAAAAAAAAAAAACCAAAAACAAAAACTGTAGATGTAGGCTGAAGAAAAACTTAAGGACATATCCAGGGAAGTTTAAGAAAGGAATTTGTTACACAAGAGGAAATAAGGCCAAGGAGACATTCTCTCTAAAGGGAAGAAGCAAAATGGCAAGGCAGCTCTGGGTTATGAAAAGCAGCTTCCACCTCCTCTCCAGGAGGTCAAGGTTATCTTTACATCAAGCTCTTAACCATGGCACCTGCTCTGCTCAGCATGCCTGTGTGTGAATGCCTGGGGTATGTGAACCCCTGGGGAACACAGCATGACTTTCCAAGGGGTACTTGGAATTCCATTTTAAGGGACCCGCCTACCATTCTAGATCCTCCACTTCGAAAAGAACTCTTTCCTAATTTGATTTGATGGTGAACTCTCCCATGGTCCAGGTGTCTCTTTTTTTTTGAGACAGAGTCTCACTCTGTCACCCAGGCTGAAGTGCAGTGGTGCAATCTCCACCTCCCAGGTTCAAGTAATTCTCATGCCTCAGATTCCTGAGTAGCTGGGATTACAGGCGCACACTACCATGCCCAGCTAATTTTGTATTTTTAGTAGAGATGGGGTTTCATCATATTCAAGGCCAGGGTGATCTTGAACTCCTAGCCCCAGGTGATCTGCCTGTCTCAGCCTCCCAAAGTGCTGAGATTACAGGCGTGAGCTACTGCGCCTGACCCAGGTATCTCCTTTGTAACAGCCCTTTCCCCTCTAGACAAAGATTCAAGATGACTGAGAGGTTACCTTTCTTTTTGTCAAATGATAAAGAAGCACCTCGGCGGCCCCAGACAAAGGGACAATTGGAAATATTGGGTGGCATTGAGAAAGCCAGTGAGTCTCATGATGAGATAACAAATCCTTTCAGAAATCAAATGGTTTTCAATCTTTTTGCTTGTTTTGGAGACGAGGTCTTGCTCTGTCACCCAGGCTGGAGTGCAGTGGCACAATCATGGCTCACTGCAGCCTCAACCTCACTGCAGGGCTCAAGCGATCCTCCCACTTCAGCCGCCTGAGTAGCTGGGACTACAGGTGCATGCCACCATGCCCAGCTCAAAAAGAAAAAAAAAAAAAAGACAGACATAACCAAGTTGCTGGCTAATGTATCAAGTATAATTTGTTATCATTCAAGGAATTTTAAAAATCGAGTGACATTGCTGTAACAAAACTCTATCCATCCCCACATACTTGTTTATATTAATATAAACATTCCTTAGCACTTACATGTATAAATATCTTTCTCCCAATGAACATTATTTGTCCACAGTTGTATTTTAAAAGCTCTGTCTGCCGGGCGCGGTGGCTCAAGCCTGTAATCCCAGCACTTTGGGAGGCCGAGGCGGGCGGATCACGAGGTCAGGAGATCGAGACCATCCAGGCTAACACGGTGAAACCCCGTCTCTACTAAAAATACAAAAAATTAGCCGGGCGTGCCGGGCGTGTTGGCGGGCGCCTGTAGTCCCAGCTACTTGGGAGGCTGAGGCAGGAGAATGGCTTGAACCTGGGAGGCGGAGCTTGCAGTGAGCCGAGATCGTGCCACTGCACTCCACCCTGGGGGACAGAGCAAGACTCCGTCTCAAAAAAAAAAAATAAAAATAAAAAATAAAAATAAAAAATAAAAGCTCTGTCTACCTCATTAAGAGATGTATTTCTAGTAAAATTACTTTGGAAATGAAATAATTCTCAAAATTTTTATTATGTTTATGTTGTTTTGCTCATAGGAAATTAAAATTCACTATATACATTTAGATGTACAATTTTAATGCATAGAATATGAAAGAGTGTTTTAAAACACTTTCAGCTATAAAAACCTTATATTGTGATAAAAGTCTGCAAGTGAAGTAGAATGACAACGAGTTCCAATGGAAAAGGAATGATATACATTTCTGTCATATTAGAGAAGCTGGTTTCTATGTATTAAAATGAATCTGCTGGGCACAGTGGCTCACACCTGTAATCCCAGCACTTTGGGAGGCCGAGGTGGGCGGATCACGAGGTCAGGAGTTTGAGACCAGCCTGGCCAACATAGTGAAATCCGGTCTCTACTAAAAATACAAAAATTAGCCAGGCATGGTGGCAGGCACCTGTAATCCCAGCTACTTGGGAGGCTGAGGCAGGAGAATCACTTGAACCTGGGAGGCAGAGGTTTCAGTGAGCCAAGATCACACCATTGCACTCTAGCCCAGGTGACAGTTAAAAAAATAATAAAATGGATCATCATCAGTATAAAATTATGATAGGGGCCAGGCATGGTGGCTTATGCCTATAATCTCAGCACTTTGGGAGGCTGAGGCAGGAGGATCACTTGAGGCCAGGAGTTGGAGCCCATCCTGGGCAACATAGCAAGACCCTGTCTCTTAAAAAAAAGAAAAAAATGGTGATGGCATGCAGGTCTGAAGGGATTTATTTAAAAGAGTGATATAACAGCTTTATTCTGAAATGTCAATACTGTTTTGTTTTGTTTTAGCCTTTTAGCAGCCTGAAGCCAGGGTGTTTAGTTTCTGTCTCTAGTGATAAGCAGAAAAGAGGGATAAGGAAGGGGCTTTACTGGCCCAACCAGAAACAGAAACTAAGAACCCATGACTGTATTCTCTCTTGGACACTTAAAGGGTAGGTGAACAATAAGATTGGAAGAGCACAGGCCTGAGCCAAGGAGCTCAACACACTAACACAGGGAAGTGGGCTTAAAAGGGTGAGTGTTACGGGAGTTACCCTGCCCCAGGGAGAGTGCAGACACCTGGCCTCACATTAAATCCTCTCCCCGACTTCCCTCATCAGATGACATTCTGTGAAGCAGATGGCTTTTCTTAAAGGGCCATTTCATGCCCTCTCTTGGGCACCTCTTTCGTTCTTTACAGTGGGTCACCAAGCCTATAGAAGCACTTTGAAAGTCACTGATTCTCAAACTCAGAGACCCACCAGAGTTGGACCCATTGGAAGGTCTGCTTAACAATGCAATTTCCAGGCCTTCCTTAAACCCATGGAATCAGATTCTCTGAAGTCTTTGAAAGAAACTGTCCCAAATATAAGCTGGAGTAGAGCACTGTGGTTGGTGTAAATAGCTGTTGCTTCCTAGAAGAACTTTGCATTCCCAACAAAACAACTGAGCAAATTTCTAAGAGACTTGAATGGTTTTAAGATCCCTTTCTAGGAGCTTCATCTAGCTACGTGTGGCCTTGGGAGGAGCCTAATGACCTTTCACCAATTCTAGAAGGGCTCTGATAATCTTTCACCAGACATTCTTTTTTTTTCTCCCTGGTCTCTAGTCTAGCAATGATTATCTAAACTAGAACTGTCCAATAGCAACATAATGCAAACCACAGATGCAAGTGATACCCTGGTTCCTCCTACCTCCTGAACAAATATTCCTGAGAAACCCAGCTGCCAAACTGTCCTTGCTTCACTGTGACACTCAATCCAGAGCTACTCCTGCTTCCCCTTGTTCCAGCCCCAAATCATTCATCATAAGCTCCAAACCCTATAAAATTTTTCCCCACTCCCTTATGAGGAGATGCCCAAGGACGGTCATAGTATGTGTCTTTCCTTATCACCCTTTTTAAACTGTGGGTATGTTGGCCAGGTGCAGTGGCTCATACTTGTAATCCCAGCACTTTGGGAGGCCGAGGTGGGCAGATCACCAGGGGTCAGGAGTTCAAGACCACCCTGGCCAACGTGGTGAAACCATATCTCTACTAAAAATACAAAAATTAGCCAGGCATGGTGGTGCACACCTGTAGTCCCAGTTACTCGGGAGGCTGAGACAGGAGAATTGCTTGAACCCAGGAAGTGGAGTCTGCAGTGAGACCGAGATCACACCACTGTACTTCAGCCTGGGTGACAGAATGAGACTCCATCTCAAAAAATAAATAAATAAATAAACTATAGGTATGCACCAGTGGGGTTTAGTGGGTCTTATCACAACACTGTGAAGTAGAATGATGTTATCCCCATAGTAAAGATGAAGACTCTGAGTCAAGTAATATGTTTAGATCACAACTATACATGGTAGAACCTGGTTCTGAAGTCAGGCTACCTAAAAATAGCAGCTATGGCCCAGTCCACCATGCACAGCTGGCCACCAACTTGGATGTAAATGTGATATGGACTAGTTAGAAGAGTGATCCAAAAACTGAAGTGTGCACAAGAATCACCTGGAGCAGCTGTTAAAAGGCAGATTTCCAGGAACCCACCCCATTCTCCACCAGCAGTTAAAGCAACTTTTCAGACACACTGATTACCAATACATGGCAAAGTTTTGTTTCAAACTTGCTGCAAGGCAGGAGGCTTTCTAAAAGAAGAAGAAATGAACTCAAAGATTTCTCTCTTGGCAGAGACTTTTTTTTTTTTGAGAGAGTCTCACTCTGTCACCCAGGCTGGGGTACAGTGGTGCAATCATGGCTCACTGCAGCCTCAACCTCCTGGGTTCAAGTGGTCCTCCCACCTCAGCCTCCCAAGTCACTGGGACTATAGGCCTATACCACTACACCCAGCTAATTTTTTATTTTTTGTGGAGATGAGTTCTTGCTATGTTGCCCAGGCTGGTCTCAAACTCGCGGGTTCAGGTAATTCTCCCACCTTGACCTCTCAAACTGCTGGGATTACAGGTATGAGCCACCTTGCCTGGTGTGGGCAGAGACATTGTAAAAGGAAAAAATAAGAATGTTTAAATATTTGCTGGCGAATATGGAACCACAAGCCAGATGTGGCTCCTGAGCACTTGAAGTGTGGCTAGTCTGAATTGAGATATGCTAGAAGTGTAAAATGGGATGTTCCAAGTTCATTGAAAAATTTCTAGTAGCAACACTTCTCATTGTCCATGATTGTAGAGAACAAGGTTTCTCAGCACTAAGTCATTGATGTTAAATAACAAAAACAGCCAGGCACGGTGGCTCACACCTGTAATCCCAGCGCTTTGGGAGGGTGAGATGGGTAGATTGCTTGAGCCCAGGAGACTGAGACCAGCCTGGGCAATATGATGAAACCCCATCCCTACAAAAAATACAAAAATTAGCCAGGCATGGTGGCATGCACCTGTAGTCCCAACTACTTGGGAGGCTGGGGTGGGAGGCTCACCTGAGCCTGGGAGATTGAGGCAGCAGTGAGCCACGATTGTGCCACTGCACTCCAGCCTGGCAACAGGTGAGACCCTGTCTCAAAAGGAACAAATAAAAAAAGCGTCATAGAGGATCTTGTCCTAAGACTCCCAGCAAACTTCCCAGAGCTAAAGATTCTCTTTTTGGCCAGGCGCGGTGGCTCACGCCTGTAATCCCAGCACTTTGGGAGGCCGAGGCAGGCAGATCAAGAGGTCAGGAGATCAACCTGGCTAACACGGTGAAACCCCGTCTCTACTAAAAATACAAAAAATTAGCCAGGCATGGTGGCAGGCACCTGTAGTCCCAGCTACTCAGGAGGCTGAGGCAAGAGAATGGCGTGAACCTGGGAGGCAGAGCTTGCAGGTGAGCCAAGATCACGCCACTGCACTCCAGCCTGGGCGACAGAGCGAGACTCCGTCTCAAAAAAAAAAAAAAAAAGATTAACAACCAGCTGGTCTTAATTTCTCCTCATCATTAGAGCACTCAGTGATCATATTGTTGAGGTTTTTTGTTGTTTGTTCCCGTCTAAAGTTGTTGTCCTAATTCTAGTTCAGAGATGCATTCTAAAGGGTCTTCTTTATTGCGTTTTCTCCTAAATTTAATCTTAATTCGGTTTGTCTGTGTGTATTTGCATGTGAAATGAACTGTTGTTTTCATATGTTAATGAAGACTGAGTTTTCTCAGCTCCAAAGAGAAAGGGCATTTTGCTCCTCCCATCTGAAAGGCACTCCTGGGTGACTGGGGGCCTTGTGGGAGTGTCTAGGGGGTTGACCCCCTGCTATGTGCAGCAGCCCTGCGGGGAGATACCCAACAAAAATTAATTTTAAAAATGGCTTGTTAGCCAGGTGCAGTGGCTCACACCTGTAATCCCAGCACTTTGGGAGGCCGAGGCGAGTGGGGTCATGAGGTCAGGAGATCGAGACCATCCTGGCTAACACGGTGAAACCCCATCTCTACTAAAAATACAAAAAATTAGCCGCGTGTGGTGGCACGCACCTGTAGTCCCAGCTACTCGGGAGGCTGAGGCAGGAGAATCACTTGAACCCGGGAAGTGGTGGTTGCAATGAGCCAAAATTGCACCACTGCACTCCAGCCTGGGCAACAGAGTGAGACTCTGTCTCAAAAAAAAAAAAGGCTTGTCCAGGAAACACATATCAGGGCTGATTACACAGCATTCTGAGCCCTCTCCGAGGTCATAGACCTCTCGAGAGAGAAACTGAGACACGTAAAAGGGTGGAAACGACTCAGTGGTGACAGACTCTGGAGTCCTGCCGACAAGCAGCAGATGTCAATCTACCACACAAAAACCCTAGACCACAGCTCAGGTGCTCCTTTTAAGAAATAAAAAGAAGTATGAAACAATCTAAGAATGAGGAGAAAACAAGGAGAATGACCCCCTTTTCAGTACTCCATAGGTTTTATGGCACCTGTACTTGCCAAAGTTTACGTAAAATGAAAATAATAAGATCTTTGTGCACATTTACATTAAGGAAAAAGAGCCCTAAGGTGGACCTGCAAACTATAGAGTTCCTGAGTCCTCCTTTTCTCTGTCCTTTTCTGCCTGCTCTAAATCTGCTGTTATTTTTCTATTAAGACAAAACCACTGTTTAGATCCAACAAGTTCTTTTTGCAAGCCAGTAAATTTGTATTTATCTCATGACTAAAAGCTCTGAAATAAAAGCTGCAGGATGTGTGTGTGTGTATTTAAAAGGCCTTAATAATTTCTTTTTTTTTTTTTTTTTGAGGCAGAGTCTCGCTCTGTCACCCAGGTTGGAGGGCAGTGGCACCATCTCGGCTCACTGCATGCTCCACCTCCTGGGTTCACACCATTCTCCTGCCTCAGCCTCCCGAGTAGCTGGGACTACAGGCGCCTGCCACCACGCCCTGCTAATTTTTTTTGTACTTTTAGTAGAGACGGGGTTTCACCATGTTAGCCAGGCTGGTCTTGATCTCCTGACCTCATGATCCACCTGCCTCAGCCTCCCAAAATCCTGGGATTAGAGGTGAGCCGCCGCGCGCAGCCCTATAATTTCTATAATCCAAATTTTTCTCTCTGCACCTTATGATGTAAATTTTACTATTTGACTTCCCTTAAGATGCAAATTTAAGGCTATTTAGCTGACAACTGCCCGGGGTTGTAAAACAGGTTACCATGAATCTGAAAGTCTAAGATAGGAAAAAAAAAAAAAAACAGTACCCTCCCCCGCCCCCCGCCCCCACCACCTGCCCCTGCCCCCACCACCTGCCCCTGCCCCCACCACCTGCCCCTGCCCCCACCACCTGCGCCTGCCCCCACCCCCTCTGTGGCCCAGGCTGGAGCGCAGTGGCACGATCACGGCTCACTGCAACCTCTGCCTCCCAGGTTTAAGAAATTCTCTACCTCTGCCTCCCAGGTTTAAGAAATTCTCTGCCTCAGCCTCCCGAATAGCTGGGATTACAGGCACGTGCCACCATGCCTGCTAATTTTTTTTTTTTTTATTTTTAGTAGAGATGAGGTGTTACCACGTTGGCCAGGCTGGTCTTAAACTCCTGACCTCGTGATCCACCCACCTTGGCCTCCCAAAGTGCTGGGATTACAGGTGTGAGCCACCACGCCCGGCCAAAAGCATTTTATGAATCTATAAAATGTGCTTCCATTGGCATACCAAATATGTCTGTGTATTTATGTGTTATATACACAATGTTTTACTACTAAAATAATATATTAAAGAGCTCTAATTAATTGGCTTAAGAAAATTAAAGCGCTACTAAAAAAGAAAAGACTAGTCAAACGCTTTTTTAAGTTTATGTAACTTAAGTAAAATCTTTAATCAATAAGCTAGCTTTAAAATTATTGGTAAAGTAATATTAGAAATGTCTTAAGAATTGCCAGCATACAGCCTGGGTGTGGTGGCTCACACCTATAATCTCAGCACTTTGGGAGGCTGAGGCATGCGGATCACCTGAGGTCAGAAGTTCGAGACCAGCCTGGCCAGCATGGTGAAACTCTGTCTCTACTGAAAATACAAAAATTAGCTGGGCATAGTGGCAGGTGCCTGTAATTCCAGCTACTCAGGAGGCTGAGATAAGAGAATCACTTGAACCCAGGAGGCAGAGGTTGCAGTGAGCTGAGATTGCGCCATTGCACTGCAGCCTGGGCAACAAGAGCAAAAATCCGTCTCAAAAAGAGTTGCCAGCATACATCTTTGTTTGCATTTATTAATCAAGCAATTTCATACTTATCCCTGCCAAACAATAGAGGGTGTCAAAACTTGGCACAGGGGTTATAGCAAAACTATAAAACAAGTCCAAAACAGAATGGTCTTTGCTGGTGTAATTTTTAATAAATAAGACATTTATACTGCTTTAATGAAAATACCTGCATCTTAAATTTAGTAAGATTACCATAACTTCTGATCTTGTAGCTCTAGGCAATCTAGTCCACAGGAAATGAGGAGGTTTGTTTTGGGAAAGGACTGTTTCCATCTTTGTTTCAAAGCTAAACTATAAACTAAGTTCCTCTTAAAGTTAGTTCAGCCTATACCCAGGAATGAACAAGGACAGCTTGGAGGTTAAGAGCAAGATGGAGTCAGTTAGGTCAAATCTTTTTTCACTGTCTCAGTTATAACTTTGCAATGGTGGTTTCATAACTTTAAATCATATCACAGTTTTCATAAATAATCTAAGTAAACAATTAAAATAATTAGGTAAATGTAATGGGATAAATACTTATAGACAAACTGATCATAATTTAGGATGCAAAGTTAAATTAAATATCAGAGGTTTCATTATTTGGGTATTTTCCACTAAGTATATATTGTAGGAAAACATTCTTGCTAAAAAAAAAAAGTGTATCCTTTTTTAAAAAAGGTGAACAAGTTCTTTCTAATTCAAAGCTAACTTAAAGGTTATGTATGAAACAAGGTAAAAGGAACCAGAAAATAAAGAGATGTAAAGAAAGTTACAAAAATAAAGAGGTATTGGCCGGGCACGGTGGCTCACGCCTGTAATCCCAACACTTTGGGAGGCTGAGGCAGGCGGATCACAAGGTCAGGAGATCAAGACCATCCTGGCTAACATGGTGAAACCCTGTCTCTACTAAAAATACAAAAAATTAGCCGGGCGTGGTGGCGGGCGCCTGTAGTCCCAGCTACTCGGAGAGGCTGAGGCAGGAGAATGGCGTGAACCCGGGAGGCGGAACTTGCAGTGAGCCGAGATTGCGCCATTGCACTCCAGCCTGGGCGACAGCGCGAGACTCCGTCTCAAAAAAAAAAGAAAAAAAAAGACTCCTTCTCAAAAAATATTTAAAAATAATAATAATTAATTAATTAAAAATAAATAAAAATAATAAAAATAAAGAGGTATTTTTTGTGGTAAGAAAGCTTAAAGATAAATAATTTTATATGAGAAAGAATCTTGTATGGTAAATTTAATCCTAAAATAAAATGGTTGTTTAAGAAGGAGGGATGTTCAGGACAAACCAGAAAGTCCCAGCATGTCACAAATGGTCAGCATAAGTCACAATAAGAGGATTTATATTAAAAAACATAAACTTTAATATGATCAACTTGTCATCTTATTATTAAGTTTTGGTTCACTTAGGAAAAAAACTGAGATAAAAAAATTTTTCTTGGCCAGGTGCATGGTTCACGCCTCTAATCCCAGCACTTTGGGAGGCCAAGGTGGATGGATCATTTGAGGTCAGGAGTTCATGACCAGCCTGGCCAAACTGGCAAAACCCCATCTCTACTAAAAATACAAAAATTAGCGGGGCGTGGTGGTGCGAGCCTGTAATCACAGCTACTCAGGAGGCTGAGGCAGGAGAATCGCTTGAACCCAGGAGGCAGAGGTTGCAGTGAGCCAAGATCATGCCATTGCACTCCAGCCTGGGCAATAGAGTGAGATTCCATCTCAAAAACAAACAAACAAACAAACAAACAAATTTTCTCAGTTAAGGTTATTACACCCATGTATCTTCCTGTATGTGCTTTTAAAATCCTTGTGACATTGAGTTACAGGGTTTTGATTCCTGGATCTAAAAAAGACATCAAGTCCTGCTAAATCTTAAACACTGACAGCAATTAAAGCCTCATCTTTAGGCCCCATAGAAGATGCCAATCAAAGTAAACTGCATTCCTGAGACATAGGGCAAGAAATTAAAGTTATTCAACTCCTCAAGGCCCAGGGACTATCGTGGAAGAGGTAGGCACCTAAGATTGTAAGCACCAGTTTTGAATGATAAAATAAGTTCAATTTCTCTATAAATTAATCATTAATGTTAAAGGCACACTGATGCAAGACCAGCATACGGGCCTATGTCAGATTAACAAGATTTTCTTGAAGCATTATCCAACTCCTTAATAAAGGTTATAAAGGTTATAAAAGGTTTATGGAAGTTATATCTTATGGTCAAGGTTAAAATTTTATAGATTGTTTATAAAATTTTGGCTTCATGCTGGGTTTTTTTTTTTTTTTTTTGACGGAGTCTCGCTCTGTTGCCAGGCTGGAGTGCAGTGGCATGATTTCAGCTCACTGCAACCTCTACCTCCTGGGTTCAAGTGATTCTCCTGCCTCAGCCTCCTGAGTAGCTGGGATTACAGGCATGAGCCACCATGCCCGGCCCATGCTGTTTTTATTAGGGCTTATTGTTTGGAAAATTTAGTTGTCTGTCTCAAAGAATAAAGGTTTTCTCCTTTTTTTTTTTTTTAATCCTTGAGTTATCACTTTGGTTAAATGAATGACTTATTTTACAATGACCTGTGATCCTATTTTGTGATATCAAGTGTTTAAAACCTTTGATATTTGATAAACTTTCCAAAATTGGATTATAAATTATGTCTTTTTTCTGACCTAATTAGTCCTTTAAGATATTTAGGTTCCCTAAAGTCCAAAAAAAAAACATAATTTGGCTTATTTGATACAAAAATTATACAGGAAGCATTGTCAAATATGAAATGGTGTTGGGTTTTCTTTGACCTATATTTGTATAAATATGTTATTGGTATGTGTTCCAAAATTAAGGAAAACTATAATTATGATATCATTTAGTGTACATTATCAGTAATAATCATAATTGCTATGTTAAAATTATTGTGTGCCACAGAAGTAACAAATTTCTTCATCAATTGTGTCTTTGACTATGGCTGCCCTAAGACTTTGTCCATCCATGGACAACTTTTTTTTTTTTTTTTTTTTTTTTTTTGAGACGGAGTCTTGCTCTGTCACCCAGGCTGGAGTGCAGTGGCGCAATCTCGGCTCACTGCAAGCTCCGCCTCCCAGGTTCACACCATTCTCCTGCCTCAGCCTCTCCGAGTAGCTGGGACTACAGGCGCCCGCCACCACACCCAGCTAATTTTTTGCATTTTTGGTAGAGACAGGGTTTCACCATGGTCTCGATCTCCTGACCTCGTGATCCGCCCGCCTCGGCCTCCCGAAGTGCTGGGATTACAAGCGTGAGCCACCGCGCCCGGCCCATCCATGGACAATTATTGTCTTGTTTTGGTTCTCTTTAGAAGGTGGTCTCATAATCAGCTATAAAACTATAATAGGTGCTCTTGAATGGAGGTTTCTGATAACTTTGGAGATTGTGGCATTAGAATAGGGGAAAAATTTTCAGGACTCATGGAGAGCTAAAACGTTCATGAGTATCAAGCAGAACAGGAATTAACTGCCTGGACTGAACTAATCTTACTGACTTTTTGCTTAAAATGTTTGCTGATCCTTTGTTTTGTTTTTCAGAGCCTTAAAACTTTTCTTTTGAGCTACTGACAGCTTTTAACAATTCAGTATAATTCTATGAACAAAATTTGGAGCATATTTGTTTCTCTCTACATAATTTCTCCAGAATTTGGAAACTATTTGTGAGTATTTTTAACTTATGGTAATACGGTTATTTGCATAAATGTAATAAGAATCTGTTTTCATTTGTAACCGGACACAATTGGAGAAAGTAGTTATTATACCAAGGCTTTGACTGGAATGGTGTGCTTTCCTCTAAGGAATCAAACTTGACTGATGCAGTCAATAAAGCCTTTGGGAAATTGGCCTCATATTTTGTGTACACAGTCCATGTACAGGGTTTCTGACCTGTGGTAAATAAAGTATGCCGCCTTCTGACAGGTGCAGAAGCCCCAGGTTTACCTTGGAATGTCGACAGGAGAGGAAATTCACTCAACTTATAGGTATTTGATAACACAAATCCATGACTGGGCTTGGCTTTAAGAAATCTTACCTGAGATTCCTCTTATGGAACAAGTTCCATCAAAGCCAATTTAAAAGCCTATGTAAAAAATAATTATTCTCGCTGCACTGTATGCAAATAATTAGGCCAAGTGTAATGAAGCAAACCAGTTCTACCATGATTTATCTTTAGTAAAAATGGGAAACTGGAGAGAGAAAAATTGTGTTTCAAAACAACAGTACACCTGTTGTTAGAGTCTAGTCTTGCCTAATGTTATTTCAATTTTTATTATTTTTCTACAGTTTGAACCAAATTCTAATTTTTCTTGGCTACAAGTCTTCAAAATAATATTTTCAGGTTTTTTCTTTCTTTTTTTTTTCTATTTTGCCTAATTTGGAGTCACTGAAAACTCAGCAGTGCTTTCTTAAAGCCCTGTGAACTGAAGCTAGACAACTTAAACTTCAGAAGAAAATAACAGCAACCTATTTACATACATAAGCCACTTTCATACCTGCCTACGTATGAACTTCAGAGTAATGTGGCCTATCTCAGTTTTTCCAGGATTGTTCTTTTGTTTGCTGTTGTTTTTCTCCCTTCCTCCCCGCATTTTCTCTTTATAGGAAATGAGACTTCACAACCTGCTAAAAATGAGCTTTTGAGGCCTACCCATCTAGGAATAAACTGTCCTTGCCATGAGAGATCAGATGAAACCTGAGACCAGAGATTCATTTTCTTCTAAAATACTTTCTCCAAAAGATTTTGAAAAAGAAAAGGGGGAAAATGTGAAAGGAAAATATCTTGGCCCCCTCAAGCTGGGAACCACTCAGGGCAAATCTGTCTCCCATTCTATTCAAAGTCATCCCTCTGCTCACAGAGCTAGATGCATATTCTGATTGCCTCCTTTGGAAAAACTGATCAGAAACTCAAAAGAATCTCCCATAGACCTGTGACTTGGAAACCTGGGGGGCGGGGGAGGTGGCAGGGGTTGCTTTGAGTTGTCCCCGCCTTTCCGGACAGAACTAATGTACTACTTACATATATTGATTGATGTCTCATGTCTCCCTAAAGTGTATGAAACCATGCCTGTGCCCCAACCACCTTGGACACATGTCATCAGGACTTCCTGAGGCTGTGTCATGGGCACGTCCTCAACCTTGGCAAAATAAATTTTCTAAATTAACTGAG
This sequence comes from Nomascus leucogenys, assembly GCF_006542625.1. Taxonomy (NCBI): domain Eukaryota; kingdom Metazoa; phylum Chordata; class Mammalia; order Primates; family Hylobatidae; genus Nomascus; species Nomascus leucogenys. The sequence continues at coordinate 86,778,213 of NC_044381.1, read as the reverse complement.
ACTCGTGCAGATTTTCTGGGTTCACTCCATGTACAAGCTGCTTAAAGTCTCCTTGGGAAATGGAACCTTGTTTTACGAGGAGTCAAGCATTCATTTCAACCCTGCTGCACTAGATTAGAGCCATTTGCCTAAAGTGCCACTCTCTTGTGCGTGCCCATGCACAAAGGACTGCCTAGGTTCTGTTGGGTGTTTTGTTTTGCCTGTGCAATGCCCACACCTGTAACCCCATCTCCACCCTCTTTGACACCTGAGGAAACAAAGCCATTTCCAGTGTCCTCTCTTAAACCTGTCTGACAAAGATGGGTTTTTCATCAGACAGGTTCCTCCTCAGACAGGTTCTTCCAGCTCAGGACCTTAGGTAGAGCACCCAGTTGCACTTCTTGCTTTCAGATGCAATGACACTGAGATTCATAAAATAAACCTTTATTTATTTTGAATGTTTAAGTTGCTTTCATTTTTCTATATGCACCGCATAGGAAAAAAAAGTAGACTATCCAGATAAGCAAGAAGAATCCAAGCTATCACAGAAGCCCAGCCCACATAACATTACTGCTAACTTTTTGGCATCCATCCAAGCCTTCTTCCTATGCTAATATTTTATCAGAATCAAAATTAGGATCATCCAGTTGACAGCATTATAACTTTTTTTTTTAATTTAGCAAGAATAGCCAGGCGCGGTGGCTCATGCCTGTAATCCCAGCACTTTGGGAGGCCAAGGTGGGCGGATCACGAGGTCAGGAGATCAAGACCATCCTGGCTAATGTAGTAAAACCCCGTCTCTACTAAAAATTAAAAAAAAAATCAGCTGGGTGTAGTGGCACACACCTGTAGTCCCAGCTACTTGGGAGGGCGAGGCAGGAGAATCGCTTGAACCCGGGAGGCAGAGGTTGCAGTGAGCTGAGATCGCGCCACTGCACTCCAGCTTGGGCGACAGAGCGAGACTCAGTCTCAAAAAAAAAACACAAAAAAATTTAGTAAGAATGTCCCGCAGACACCTTAGTCAGATATATTTTGACACCATGACTTTCAGTGGCACCTAGCGTTTATGAATTCAGTTTGCAGTGTTACTGAAGCCCCAGTCACTTTCTGTCACAGTGCTGTTTTCTTCAACACCAGAAACATAATGCTGAGTGGATGAATGGTGGGTGGCAGAGTGTTTTGAAGCAGGTGACAAATAGCTGTGCATCTCTCTGCCAGGACAAGAGACTGCCTCACTCTGTCCCTCTAAACAGGACACATTCTTTTTTAAAAAATAAGCCGCCAGAGGCTCACACCTGTTATCCCAGCACTTTGGGAGGCCAAGGCGGGCGGATCACGAAGTCAGGAGATCGAGACCATCCTGGCTAACACGGTGAAACCCCATCTCTACTAAAAATACAAAAAATTAGCCGGGCGTTGTGGCAGGCTACTGTAGTCCCAGCTATTCAGGAGGCTGAGGCAGGAGAATGGTGTGAACCCAGGAGGCAGAGCCTGCAGTGAGCCGAGATAGTGCCACTGCACTCCAGCCTGGGCGACAGAGCGAGACTTCGTCTCAAAAAAAAAAAAAAAATCAAAAATAAATAAAATTTGAAAAATTAAAAAAAAATAAGCCACCAGAACAAGCCACAGATACTAAGTGCTCAGCAGTAGTCCGTCAGACACATTTACCTTGTGGTAATCTGCTGTTCCAAATGTCTAAAAGTGCATTTTAACATGACTGAAATCACACTACAATAACTATTAATATTTTATAAACTGTCTTTTTCCATAAACCAAGAAGACCTTTCCCTGGCAGTAAACATAACTTCAAAGGCTCATTTTTTTAAAATGGCACAAAATTAATAGAATATTGATACTGTTGAAGCAGAGTAATGGGTACATGAAGGTTCACTGAACTATTCTCTGTTGTGCCTGTTTGAAATTTCCCGTAATAATTTTTTTTTTTTTTAAGAGGGAGTCTCGCTCTGTCGCCCAGGCTGGAGTGCAGTGGTGCGATCTCAGCTCACTGCAAGCTCCGCCTCCTGGGTTCACACCATTCTCCTGCCTCATCCTCCCAAGTAGCTGGGACTACAGGTGCCGGCCACCACAGCTGGCTAAGTTTTTGTATTTTTTAGTAGAGACGGGGTTTCACCTTGTTAGCTAAGATGGTCTCGATCTCCTGACCTCGTGATCCGCCCAACTTGGCCTCCCAAAGTGCTGGGATTACAGGTGTGAGCCACCGTGCCCACCATAATTTTTTAATAAGATATAGTTTGCTTTTACATTGCATCTTTTGTTTTCTGAGACCACACCCCAGGGTCAGGGAGATTAAGGAATCCTCAAATTCAGTAGTTGAGTAGCAGTATTCTCCTCCAAGCTGTCACTTGGAGGAGAAAACCAATCACAAGAAATGGAGCTGGCGTTTCTCAGTCTAGAAAAACTATTGTACAATCAGCAGGGCAGGGCGAAGAGAGGACACAGAGGTGGAACTAGTTATTCTGTGTAGCTGCCCAGGTCTCTTCCTGGCAGGACCCACAGTTGCTCACTTTGTTCTGCCTCCTGAGCCAGCCCAGGCTTCAGATGCCATGATCTGTCATTAGTACCTGAGCCCTCTGGAAGGAGCTACCCTCTGCACCCACTGGAGGCAGGCCATGGGTGACCCAAGGATGCTCGGGAATGGGGATCAGGTGGAAAAGACGTTCCCAGGGAACACTTTTCACCTCCTGCTACCTAAGGCACTCTTTGCCTCCAGTGACTCTGTGGTTACAAAGCTAACCCAGACATGCTGAGTGAGGGAGGGGTGCTTGCAAACAAGACTGGGCTGAGGAGTGGGTCTGGAGATGAATTAAGCAAACATGCACCGTGTTCTAGGCACAGGGGTCTTTCTGCTGTGATTCTGCTGAACTGATTTGATATAGGACAGGCTGGCAAAGGTGAAGAAAAAGAGGATTGATAATTTACATAGAGAACTAAACCTCTGGCCATATAGGTTTCTCTCTCTCTCTCTCTTCCCCGCCACCCCCCTCCCCTGCCCGTCACTTGCTTGCTTGCACAGTATTCAAAAATCAAAATGACAAACTTATTATATTGGATTTAAAACCAGAGTTAATACCTGCTAACTGTTAAAAATTGGGAGCTATTTCGCCTGTATTTTGGGCTTGTTTAAAAGCACCTGGAGATCTGCCTTCCAACCTGCTGGCTGTAGGGGCTGACCAGGACATCACCCCTGCTTCCTCCCTGTCCACCCTTTCATCCCTCAGGCCTGGCCCTGGGAATCTAAGCTCAGGGCCATTGGTTATAGACCCACAGAATGTCAGTGGATCATTTAGCCCAAAGATTTCCAAACTGGGGGTTTCAACCCATTGGTGGCTCTTGAAATCACTTTAGTGGGTTTCAACCCGTACTTTATTTTTAATGACTTGCCTTGTCTCAGATGAGACTTTGGACTGTGGACTTTTGAGTTAATGCTGAAATGAGTTAGGACTTTGGGGGACTATTGGGAAGGGATGATTGGTTTTGAAATGTGAGGACACGACGAGACCTGGCAGGGGCCAGGGGCAGAATGATATGGTTTGGCTCTGTGTCCCCACCCAAATCTCATGTTGAATTGTACTCCCATAATTCCCAAGTGTTATGGGAGGAATGCGGTGGGAGATAATTGAACCATGGGGGCAGTTCCCCCATACTGTTCTCATGGTAGTGAATAAGTCTCAGGAGATCTGATGGTTGTATCAGGGGTTTCCGCTTTTACATATTCCTCATTCTCTCTTTGCCTGCTGCCATCCATGTAAGATGAGACTTGCTCCTCCTTGCCTTCCACCATGATTGTGAGGCTTTCCCAGCGATGTGGAACTGTAAGTCCAATTAAACCTCTTTCTTTTGTAAATTGCCTAGTCTCAGGTATGTCTTTATCAGCAGTGTGGAAACAGACTAATATAGAATGAAACAAATAACAAAATGGCCAGAAAAGGCCGGGCACAATGGCTCATACCTGTAATTCCAGCACTTTGGGAGGCCAAGGTGGGCAGATCACTTGAGGCCAGTAGTTTGAGACCAGTCTGGGCAACATGAGACCCCTTGTCGCTATAAAAAATAGAAAAAAATTAGCCAGGCGTGGTGGTGTTACCTGTAGTCCCACCTACTCAGGAGGCTGAGGTGGAAGGATCACTTGAGACCAGGAGGTTGAAAATCAGTGAGGTATAATTGTTCAACTGCATTCCAGCCTGGGCAACAGAGCAAGACTCTGTCTCAAAAGAAAAAAAAAAAGGCCAGAAAATAAATAGACAGTGAAGTTTTTCTTGTATTAAACTTTGTATAAACAACCATCCAAGGCTGGGTGCAGTAATCCTAGCACTTTGGGAGGCCAAGGCTGGAAGATCACCTGAGGTCAGGAGTTTGAGACCAGCCTGGCCAACATGGTGAAACTCCGTCTCTACTAAAAATACAAAATTAGCCAGGCATGGTGGCGTGTGCCTGTAATCCCAGCTACTTGGGAGGCTGAGGCGGGAGAATTGCTTGAACCTAGGAAGTGGAGGTTGCAGTGAGCCAAGATCATGCCATTGCACTCTAACCTGGGCGACAAGAGCAAAACTCCATCTAAAAAGCAAAAATAATCATCCAAGCACAATTCAAAATAAAACATAAAATAGGGCCGGGCGCGGTGGCTCACGCTTGTAATCCCAGCACTTTGGGAGGCCGAGGCGGGCGGATCACGAGGTCAGGAGATCGAGACCACGGTGAAACCCCATCTCTACTAAAAATACAAAAAATTAGCCGGGCGTGGTGGCGGGCACCTGTAGTCCCAGCTACTCAGAGAGGCTGAGACAGGAGAATGGCGTGAACCCAGGAGGCGGAGCTTGCAGTGAGCCGAGATGGCGCCCCTGCACTCCAGCCTGGGAGACAGAGCGAGACTCCGTCTCAAAAAAAAAAAAAAAAAAAAAACATAAAATAAATATTACAATACAGAAATAAATGAGTTAAGTATTTGTTAATTACATTAATTTTTTTTTTTTTTTTTTTTTTTTTGAGACGGAGTGTCGCTCTGTCACCCAGGCTGGAGTGCAGGGGCGCGATCTCGGCTCACTGCAAGCTCCGCCTCGCGGGTTGACGCCATTCTCCTGCCTCAGCCTCTCCAAGTAGCTGGGACTACAGGCGCCCGCCACCACGCCCGGCTAATTTTTTTTTGTATTTTTAGTAGAGACGGGGTTTCACCGTGGTCTCGATCTCCTGACCTCATGATCCGCCCGCCTCGGCCTCCCACAGTGCTGGGATTACAAGCGTGAGCCACCGCGCCCGGCCCTTAATTACATTAATTTTTTGGGGTTTTTTTTGTTTTGTTTTTTTACAAAAGAGTGGAAAACAGCAAGGCCTGGTGGTTCACGCCTGTAATCTCAGCACTTTGGGAGGCTGAGGCAGGAGGACTGCTTGAGCCCAGGAGTTTGAGACCAGCCTCGGCAACATGGTGAGACCCCCATTTCTACAAAAAATACAAAAATTAGCCGGGCATGATGGCATGCACCTGTAGTCTCAGCTACTCAGGTGGCTGAGACATGAGAATTGCTTGAATCCAGAGGGTGGAGATTGCAGTGAGCCAAGAGCACGCCAATACCCTCCAGCCTGGGAGACAGAGCAAGACTCCGTCTCAAATAAATAAATAAATAAATAAGAGATAACTAATAAAAATGAGCTAGTCTGAAGCTTACCTATATTTTATTAAAATTCAACGGTAATGGCAGCAATTGCTTAGAACTTAGCCTGACAATGGAGTTCTTCCAGGGAGAAGCCCTTTATCACTGCCATTGTTCAGAATTGCCAGCACACGGTGTTGCTAAAAGTCAGGGTGACTTTTAGTCAGTTTTCTTATTGTTTGTGAATTCCCTGCAGACAGTGCACTCTCTGATTGCCTACTGACCCACAAGTCATGCAGCTATCAAGGCCTGTGGGGATCAGCCCAGGTCTTGCAACTTCAAGGCTAGTGCCTGCTTTGTCCTAGGTCAGCCATGGAGTTTGACCTAAGTAGACCCCTCTCAGGTCAAAACCTCATGACTAGAAAGAGGAAAGAGGCTGGAGTTGACTTTACCCAGGCATCTGCATCTTCTGCTTGTCCACCTTCACACAAAGGTCATTGCTTCCCCTCCTCTTTGGCAGACTCAACACCTTTTCCTTCTTGTACGTTTCTGCTGCGAGGAAGGGTGGTCTGACTCACTCCCCAAACCGCTGCCCCTTCCCCTGTGCCCTTGCCCTCTCTCTGCCTCTTTCCCTTTCTGCAGCTCCAGGAGGAACTTCCTGCCATCCTTGGTTCCCTTTCTTCTCACATGCTCGTAAAACCAGAATAATGAGGTTCATGAGGAGGATGCAAAGGACTACCATGCCCGGCACATAATAGGGACTCAGCAAATGATTGGTTACCACCCAGGGGATAGCCACGCAGTGCCTACTGTATACCAAGCACTTCTCGGTCCTTCATGCTTCCCTGGCCACCTGCTTTGGCCGTCCTCATCCCAGGGTAGAGTGGGGTCAGTTGAGATGCACTGCCCCTTATGGAGGTTTTTCTGGGCAACTAAGGGAGAAAGGGGTTTCCAGGACAGCAGTGACAGCCAGCCACTGCCTCTTCTCAGGAGACTGTCAGACCAGCTCCTCAAAGGAATCCACCGGTGTAGTAGAAGAGACTAATAAACAGGCACTCATGTTTCCAGTTTTATGATCTAATGTCAATAAAATCCATAAGCATCTGTTGAGATAATTAATACAGGCAGATTTATTGAGCATCTACTATGTGCAAGTCACACTCTAGAGACCACTTTTTCAGACTGGCCCCTTCAGTTCCTTTCCTAAGAGAAACCTGTTGCCCTCCCCTCTTATCTACCCAGTGCCCACAGGGCATCGTGGGCAGATCCAGACAACAGTGAGGTGCTCTGCCTCTCAGACCTGTACGCAGGAAGGGGTCAGAGGCCACCTCTCTCTAAACTTCAGGGAGTGTCACCCCCTGTAAATACCCAGCACACGGTTCTCAACTGGACCTGCATGTATGGATCTCCTAAGAGCTGCATGCCTCCATCCAGCTTTCAACTATGAACATTTCCCAACACCCTGAAGAGCTGAAAGAACAGTACAATAAACATGCTCCACTTAGATTCAGCAACTGTTACCAATTTGGCACGTTAGCTTTAATGACTGTGTACGTATGTGCACGTGTGTGTTTGGCTAAACAGTTTAAAAGTCAGTCGCATAATCATGACACTTCACCCCTCAACACTTTAGCATATGTCTCCCAAATATAAAGACACTCTTATACCTAATCACAACACCATTATCACACGCAAGAAAATTAACAATGATTCTTTAACGTCCCATCATATCATATGTATATTCAAATTTCCCCTATTGTCATATTCAAATTTCCCAAAAAATGCCTTCAAGAATTGCTTTTCCCCCAATGCAGGAGCCAGTTGAGTTGCACACACTACATTTGTTTGTTTGTGTCTCTTTAGGTGCTACCTGTTAGCTGCTTCCTTGGAGAATGAGCAGGATCCAAGGGCTTCCAGTCCCGCCCCCATCACGCCCCTTCCCTCTCCACACACCCCAGTATGCTTTCTTATTTGTTTTGGCTGCTGTTAATTTCTAAAATATTAAACAGGGCTGGGCACTGTGGCTTACGCCTGTAATCCCAGCACTTTGGGAGCCTGAGGCAGGTGGATCACTTGAGGTCAGGAGTTCAGGACCAGCCTGGCCAACATGGTGAAATCCTGTCCCTACTAAAAATACAAAAATTAGTGGGGCATGGTGGTGCACGCCTGTAATCCCAGCTACTCAGAAGGCTGAGGCAGGAGAATCACTTGAGGTGGAGGTTGCAGTGAGCCAAGATCACACCACTGCACTCCAGCCTGGGCAACAAAGTGAGACTCCATCTCAAAAAATGAAATAAAATAAGCCAGGCATGGTGGTTCATGCCTGTAATCTGAGCACTTTAGGAGGTTGAGGTGTGCAATCACCTAAAGTCAGGAGTTCAAGACCAGCCTGGCCAACATGGTGAAACCCCGTCTCTACTAAAAATACAAAAATTAGCCGGGCATGGTAGCAGGCTCCTGTAATCTCAGCTACTCAGCAGGCTGAAGAAGGAGAATCACTTGAACCCAGGAGACGGAGGTTGCAGTGAGCCAAGATCGCACCATTGCACTCCAGCCTGGGAGACAGCGCAAGACTCTGTCTCAAAAAATAAATAAAAATTAAAATAAATAAATAAATATAAATAAAATAAAATATTAAATGTATTGATATTTAAATGAATGCCAAAATCTCTTTCCGAAAGTAAATAATAAAATCTGGAGATATTCTAAGATTTTCCATTTTCTCTCTAGGTGATCTAGTTCTCAACTACCTTCTCCTACTAAACAGCAATGTGACCTTGGCAAGTCCTTGGTGACATTCAGTAAATACTGGATGGATGGATAGATGGATGGATGCATGGACCAAAGCATTTGTCTGTTTCATCACTCTGGATTGATTATCTCTGTAAAAACAAGCAAGTCAGGCCTGGCGCGGTGGCTCACACATGTAATTCCAGCACTTTGGGAGGCCAAGGCGGCCAGATCACGAGGTCAGGAGTTCAAGGCCAACCTGGCCAACATGGTGAAACCCTGTCTCTACTAAAAACACAAAAAATTAACTGGGCATGGTGGCAGGCGCCTATAATCCCAGGTACTCGGGAGGCTGAGGCAAGAGAATCCAGGAGGCGGAGGTTGCAGTTAGCCGAGATCACACCATGGTGCTCCAGCCCTGGGCAACAGAGTGAGACTCTGTCTTAAAAACAAAACAAAACAAAAAAAAAACCAAGCAAGTCAGAAGCTCCAGTTCAGATCTCACATTCTGCTGTTATAAGGTTCTGGTCCTGGTGCGCGCGCGCGCGCACACACACACACACACACACACACACACACACACACGGTATTGGCTATGGACCTCTCATCTTTCATTGAAAATCCCCCATTCCTTCTTTTTCTTACTGGAATCTTGTGTTCTTGACCAAGTAGTTGGGTAGACTGAACTCCGAACTGTGTGCTTACTGCACCACCTGGTGAAAGAGTTGCAGTACCTGCAGTTTTTATCTCCTCCAAGGAGTGGACGAGGCCACAGATGTCAGAAAGCTCTCCCCGTATTCTGAAATAAGTGCTGTGCTTCGCTACCAGACCCCTTTTCAGTGCCTGACCATTTTATGAACCCAAACCTGTTTCTAACCTTCACCAGCATTTTGATTTTAATTTGAAAGAGGACCATGTGCCTGCGCATCAAACCACTCAAATGGAGCAAATAAGAACAGAGCTTGGCATGAAAATGAAAGAAAGACATGAAAAATCCATTTGGCACATGTTTATGCTAGGAGCATAGGGCAAGCAACAACTGACAAACTTCAGGGAGAAATAGGTAAGTCAACAATTGTAGTTTGAAATATTACCAGACTCCTCTATGGTCAAGCAGAGGTGTTAAAAATAGGGTCAATATACTTAATAAGATTGAGCTATTAGCTCTATATAGCACTTTATACCTGGGGATAAAGAATATGCATTCTTTTTGCGATATTCAACATTTAAAACAATTTGGTAAACTATAATGGAAGCCTTTACAAATTCCAAAGGATCCTTATTATTCAGACTATATTATTTGATAAAAATGCGATATAATTAGAAATTTATAACAAAAGTCAAATTTTTTTTAAATTTCAGGACAGACAGGCCAATGTCTATAAATTTTGGAGGAGGAGAGAAATAATGAATAACTTCAATTTTTTTAAGAAAAAGTTGGGTGATGTAGGGGCGGAAAGGGGATGATCTCTTTTCTCCCCATTATAAAGAATCACAGAAGGCCGGGCGCAGTGGCTCACGCCTGTAATCCCAGCACTTTGGGAGGCCGAGGTGGGTGGATCACCTGAGGTTGGGAGTTGGAGACCAGTCTGACCAACATGGAGAAACCCTGTCTCTACTAAAAATACAAAATTAGCCGGGCGTGGTGGCGCATGCCTGTAATCCCAGCTACTTGGGAGGCTGAGGCAGAAGAATCGCTTGAACCAGGGAGGCAGAGGTTGCAGTGAGCCGAGATCGCACCATTGCACTCCAGCCTGGGCAACAAGAGTGAAACTCACTCTCAAAAAAAAAAGAAGAATCACAGGAGACGCTCCTATAATGAAAGACAGATTAACAACAGAAAACACATGCATGGGAGTCTACAAAATATGAAAACTCAAGGATAGGCCCAAAGGACTGACACTTAAATACCCTCTTCATTAGGGAGAGGGAAGTGAGGAGTGTAAGAATAAATGATTTTCAGGGGAAATGAATGGACCTGGAAAACAGATATTAACTTGTAAATAATTCTCTTTGGAATTTGAATGCACACAAGAGGCAGATATCATCTTGTGAAAAAAGCTGGGCGTAGTGGCTCAAGCCTGTAATCCCAGCACTTTGGGAGGTTGAGGCGGGAGGATTGCGTGAGTCCAGGAGTTCGAGAATAGCCTGGGCAACATGGGGAGACCCCGTCTCCAAAAAATACCAAAAAATTAGGCATGGTGGCACACTCTTATAGTCCCAGCTACTCAGGAAGCTGAGGCAGGAGGCTCACTTGAGCCTGGGAGGTTGAGGCTGCATGAGCGATGTTTGGCCACTTTACTCCAGCCTGGGTGACAGAGTGAGACCTTGTCTCAAAAAATAAATTAAATAAATAAATGTCTTGGGAAAAAGTTCATCCAGGTGTGGTTACATTCTTCAGTCTTACTTTTCTGAGATAATGAGATTTCAGGGAGAGGACGGAAGGCAACTGTGGTCCTATTTGAGGGTCTGGTTTCTAGGTAGATAAGAGAACTTCATTAAAAAAAATTTTCGGCCGGGGGCGGTGGCTCAAGCCTGTAATCCCAGCACTTTGGGAGGCCGAGGCGGGAGGATCACGAGGTCAGGAGATCGATACCATCTTGGCTAACGTGGTGAAACCCTGCCTCTACTAAAAATACAAAAAATTAGCCAGGCGTGGTGGTGGGCGCCTGTAGTCCCAGCTACTCGGGAGGCTGAGGCAGGAGAATGGCGTGAACCCGGGAGGCGGAGCTTGCAGTGAGCCGAGAGTGCACCACTGCACTCCAGCCTGGGTGACAGAGCGAGACTCCGTCTCAAAAAAAAAAAAAAAAATTTCGTTTTATTTTATCAACTCCCAAGCACCTGGAAACTTCAGAAAATAGCCTCATTCTGCGCTTTGAGAGAAACAAAGAATTCAGAAACAAGAGTTGGGGGAAGGTCAAAGAGATCATGAGTCTGCTTCTTTAGTCCAGCATGTCAAAGAACCATTGGGGTATCAGTTTCTGAGTCCCAACATTGACTTCCAAAAGAATAGAAATACAATCTTACGGATTTTGTCCAATGGAAAAATAGAAATTGTAGAAAGTTGATAACATCTTTAATCCAAAAGAAGATAGGAAAAAGTAAAAAGAAGAAAATAAAGAACTCATACAAAAGAAGATGGTAGATCCAAATGTATTCATAACTATAAGAAAGATAAACATATTTGTCAGAGGCGTTCAAACCAGAATGACTTCATCTTGAATAGGGGCTGAGTAAAATAAGGCTGAGACCTACTGGACTGCATCCCCAGACGGTTAGGCATTCTAAGTCACAGGATGAGATAAGAGGTCACAAGATATAGGTCACAAAGACCACACTGATAAAACAGGATGCAGTAAAGAAGCCGGCTAAACCAGCTACTCAGGAGGCTGAGGCAGGAGAATCGCTTGAATCCAGGAGGCAGAGGTTGCAGTGAGCCGAGATCGGGCCATTGCACTTCAGCCTGGGCAACAAGAGTGAAACTCCATCTCAAAAAAAAAAAAAAAAAAAAAAAGAAGCCGGCTAAAACCCACCAAAACCAAGATGATGATGAAGGTGACCTCTGGTCATCCTCATTGCTCATTATATGTTAATTATAATGCATTGCCATGTTAAAAAGACACTCCCACTAACGCCATGACCATTTACAAATGCCATGGCAATGTCCAGAAGTTACCCTATATGGTCTAAAAGGAAGAGGAACCCTCAGTTCCAGGAATTCCCACCCCTTTCCTGGAAATCTTGTTTGGCATATAATCAAGAAATAACTATAAATATACTCAGTCGAGCAGCCCATGCCACTGCTCTGTCTATACAGTAGCCGTTCTTTTATTCCTTTACATTCTTCATAAACTTACTTTCACTTTACTCTGTGGACTGGCCCTGAATTCTTTCTTGCGGGAGATCCAAGAATCCTCTCTTGGGGTCTGGATTGGGAGCCAATAACATATTTAACTCAGATATTAAAGGACAGAACGTATCAGATCAGATCACAGTTCTACACTGTCTCAAAAAATAATAATAATTTTTATTTATAAGGTAGGATATTCTATGGACCTCTGTTTCATGGGTCTCTCCCTGTTGCACCGTCTCCACCCCTGGTAATTATGACAACTAGCACATGCTTTAAAACCTTCTCGGGTGCCCACCTACAAGATACTTCGAACGAAGAGAATGGCTCTCAAAGCCCTTCACCATAGAGCCACAGTCTCCAGGTCTGGACCATTTGACACCACCTTTCCCCCACAACCTCCCTTCCAACCACACCTGGCTCCCAAACTCCCCAACCTCACGGCCCCACTCACAGGTGGGCATTGCCCACCTGTTAGCTCTGCCTAGAAGGCCTCTCCCCCTGGCCCATCTCTTCTGCCTGGCAACCAAACTACTATTGGTTCAAGACCCAGCTCCAACAGCACTTGCTCTGTAAAGCCCTAGCCAACTGCTCTGCACCCCCTTCCCCGCTGCGTGGTCTCCCTGCATCATTCCTGCAGCCCTTCTTTTCTCTCTCCTGCCCTTCCTCCATCCTTCCTTCCTAATTCAATGAAATACAGGGCCTCTGGGCCGGCCCTGCTAGGCACTGAGGAGTCAAGGTTGAAGGCGGACATAGATCGGTGATGACACTATTAGTGCCAGTCGTGAGAACCTCAAGGACAGAGCAGCTCCGTGTGCCTAGCCCTCAGCACCAGCCTGGCACCTTACAGGTGCTCAGGGGACAACTGTTGAGCGAAAAGATTCTGTGGAGGGTACCTAACCTCTGGTTCCTGTGAATGTGATCTTATGTGGAAATAGGATGTGATCAGGTTAAGATGAATCCTACTGGATTGGGTGGGCTCTAATCCTATAACCCGTGTTCTTATAGGAGGGAGATGTGAGCCTGGACATACAGGAAGACAGAGACTGGAGTGAGGCATCTGTAAGCAAACCCACAACAAGAATTGCGGGCAGCCGCCAAAAGCCAGAAAGAGGCCAGGAAAGACTCTCTAGAGCCTGCGGAGGGGGCACGGCCCTGCCCACGCCTTCATTTCAGACTTCTGGCCTCCAGAACTGTGAGAGAAGACACCTCTGCTGCCTTAAGCCACCCAGTTAGTGGTAATTTGTTACGGCAGCTCTAGGAAACAGAATACAGAATCCAAGCAGGAGTCAGTTTCTCATAGACTCCTAGGTCGCATCCCTCACCCGCTGGAGGCCCTGGCTGTCACACCCCCGACTCCCCGCTGACGCCCGCTTTGCATAACCTGGAAGCTAACTCGTTCACCCCACGCCCCAGCGTCCCCTCCAGCCACAGAGGGCCGCCTCCTGATTCGACACTAGATGGCGCCAGCGGGCAGAGCCGGCCCGGTTTCGTGGGCTCCTGGTGGGTGGAGTGAGTCGCCCACGGGCCGAGACCCCAAATCCAAGGTGAAGATCAGACATCCAACTTCTTCGAGTTCTTCCCAGGGAAAGTGGCTTTTTTTCCGATCAGAGGGAGGAAATCGGACCCTCTGCCCTGGCCCTGCCCCTGCCCGCCCGGCGCGCCCTTGCGGCCTCAGGTCTGAGCTGCCGGTGGTGCTTCCTCCGGCCTCTGCTGCAGGCCCGGGCGCTGCTGAGCCTGCGTGGGGGCGCGCACGCGGACCGCGAGGTGGCGAGCAACCTGGCCTGCGCAGGCAGAAGGATGTGCCCTCGTGCTGTGGGCTGAGCCGAAGCTGGGGCTTTCCAGGCGTGAGGACGGCTGCCTGCCAAAGGGCATGGCAGCGGGGAAGGAAGACGGGGTGGATCCACTCCTCTTCGTGGACCCTGTATTTTCTTCTTCTTTTTTTTAATTTTAAAGTTTTGCATCATTAGTTTTGTTCTGGTTTGTTTTTTGTTTGCTTCTTTTGAGACAGGGTGTCACTCTGGCGCCAAGGCTGGAGTGCAGTGGCGTGAACACTGCTCTCTGCAGCCTCGATCTCCTGGGCTCAGGTGATCCTCCCACCGCAGCCTCCATACTCCATCCCAGAAATGAAAAACTAGGCCTGCGACAGACCTGGCAGAGCCGTGGGCATGGTGCCCCCAAGCTCTGGCCATGGAGAAAAATGAGAGGGGTTTAAATTACTGCCTCTCACAGATGGGCTATACTCTGGTCCTTCAAGTTCCCTTACCTCTTCCTGTGGGATATACACCACTTCCATTTCACCCCATAAGTAATTTCCTGAAACAGGCTTTGGTCCTTCCCTCTGAACAAGTGTGATGGACCCTGCTCCGCATCCTGGTCGCAGTCCACAGACCCATGCGCCCCAGCCCTCTGCACAGGTTCCCTGCACACTCTTTTCCAAATCAAAGCAATTTGTTCATTTCTCTGTCCTTCCCGCCTTTCTTCTCCTTGCTAGGCATAGACATAAGTAGCCTTTTTGACTCCTTTGTCTGTTTCCCATTCCTTTCCATACAGTCAGCCACAAAGCTCAAGACCCCTTTGCCTGAATGATTTCCCCAAATACATGAGCAATTCTGTCAATTCTTCCTAGCTATGTCAAGCCCACCTTCTGCTCTCATCATCTGAGGGCTAATGAGCATCTTTTACCAGATGCCTACAGTGGTCTTTCCAGTTGGTGTCCACTCCAATCCATTGTCCATTAAGTTCTTTCCCAATATGTTACACTGAGAGCACACCATTCTTCTCTTCTGTATCCTTCAATGGCTCCCATTTGCCTACGGAATCACATCCATATCCTTAGTATGGCATTCAAAGTCCTGCCCCACTGGATGCTTTCTTTCCTTTCTTACTAGTTCCCTCACCAGCCCCCTCCATGCTGGCTGCCTGCCCATTCTCTGGATGTGTTCTTTTTTTTGAGACAGTCTCACTCCGTCACCCAGGCTGGAATGCAGTGGCGCCATCTCAGCTCACTGTAACCTCCACCTCCCGGATTCAAGTGATTCTTCTGCCTCAGCCTCCCGAGTAGCTGAGACTACAGGCATGAGCCATCATGCTGGGCTAATTTTTGTATTTTTAGTAGAGACGGGGTTTCATCATGTTGGCTAGGCTGGTCTCAAACTTCTGACCTCAAGTGATCCACCCACCTCAGCCTCCCAAAGTGCTGGGATTACAGGCACGAGCCACCACACCTGGCCTGGATGTGTTCTTGTTGTGGGAAGAAGCCCTGGTCCAACTCCCACTTCTGAGACTGAATGAATGAGTTTGCTAGGGCTGCCTTTACAATCTTCCATAGACTGGACAGCCTGAACAGTCCATAGACTATTGTTTAAACAACAGAAATTTATGTTCTTACATTCTGGAGGCTGGAAGTCCAATATCAGGATGTCAGCAAGTTTGGTTCATCCCCAGGCCTGTGAGGGCAAAATTTGTTCCAAAACTCTCCTTGGCTTATACAAGGCTGTCTTCTCCCTGTGTCTTCACATCTTCTTCCATTTCCTCTTCTTGTAGAGACACCAGTTATATTGCATTAGGGCCATCATAGTGACCTTATTTTAACTTAATTACCTCTTTAAAGACCCTGTCTCCAAATATGATCACATTCTGAGGGACTGAAAGTTAGGATTTCAACACTCCAACATATGAACGGAGGGAAGGGGGCACAATTCCGTCCATAATACTGAAAATCCCAACAAATAATTTTATTTTTCCGGGTTAAGTAGATGAAAATAGCAGGCAATGAGAATTGTTTATTGTTCTTAAGCAAGGCCGTGCAGGGAGCTGTGTGACCTGTCCCAGAAGGCAGATTACTAATTTGTAACAAGAGATCAGATAAATTTTTAAAATTTCTTGTTAATTTATTCCTTCTATTCCTTCTGTGTCTAGGTAGCATGCCGTTTTGTTTTGTTTTGTTTTGAGACAGGATCTCTCTCACCCAGACTGAAGTGCAGTGGCATAAACACAGATCGCTGCAGCCTCAACCTCCTGGGCTCAAGCAATTCTTCCACCTCAGCCTCCCAAGTAGCTGGGACCACAGGTGTGCACCACCATGCCCAGCTAATTTTTTAAATTTTTGGTAGAGACGAGGGTCTCACCATGTTGCCCAGGCTGGTCTTGAATTCCTGGGTTCAAGAGATCCTCCTGCCTCAGCCTCCCAAGGTGTTGGGATTACAGGCATAAGCCACTGTGCCCAGCGCATTTCACTTTTTAATATAGAATTTTAGTTTAATTAATTTATTAAACAGGTAATACATGCACTTGCTTCAAAATTCTGAAGTACAAAAGGGTGTAGAAGATTCTTCCTCCCATGTCACTCTCCCAAGCACCAGAACCTCTCTCCAGAGTCACCCAGTGCTCTCAATGTCTGGGGTGTATTTACAGAGATCCTCTGTGCATACAAAAGCAAGCACATTGACACTGTTTATCTCTTTTTGTACACAAATGATTGCATTTCTATACTTGGCCTATTCTATACTTGACCTATTTCTTCTAATCCTCCATACTTGGCCTTTTTCATACAATGTATTCTGCAAATTGGTGCCAGGCTGTATTATTCTTTTTTTTTTTTCTGTATGCATTTTATGTTTGGATATATCGTATGTATTTAACCAGCCCATGTTGGTGATTATTTAGGTTATTTTCAAATCTTTGCTCTATTAAACCATTGCATTGAGTAACTTACACACATATGAGCAAAGATATCTCTAGGAAAAATTCCTGCAAGTAGAATGCTATGGTTTGAATGTATGCGTCCCTCCAAAATTTATGTGTTGGAACTTAAACCCCAAGGTGATCGTATTAAAAGGTGAGGCCTTTGGAAGGTGATTAGGTCATGAGAGTTCCACCCTGGATTCATGCCCTTATGAAAGTGCTGGAGGGCACTAGCCAGGCCTCTTCGGGCCCTTCCATCTCTTCTCCCACATGAGGATGTAGGAATCATCCCTTTTGCCCTTCCACCATGAGAGGATGCAGCCAGAAAGTGCCATCTTGGAAGCAGAGAGCAGCCCTCACCAGACACCAAATCTGCAGGTTCCCTGCTATTTGACTTCCCAGCCTCCAGCACGGTGATAACTTTCTATTGTTTATAAATTACTTAGTCTAAGGTATTGGGTTATAGCAACAGGAACAAACTAAGTCATACAATTTCCAGGGTGAAAGAATTTCATATCATTTCAAAGAGTGCATTATCTACATAATGTTGTTTAGAAACAATCACAAATTTACAGATCATTTCCTGAAGCATTTGAGAGTACTTTTCCCAATCCCCTCCCAGTACTTTAATGTGTGTTTCCCACTGGCAAGGATATTCTCCTACATAACCACAACTGTCAAATCAAGAAGTTAACATTGAGACATTGCTACCATTGAATCCTCAGACCCTATCTGCGTTTTGCCCCAGTAACATCTTTTATGGCAAAAAGACCCAGTTCAGAATCATATGTTAATTTCTTTTTATTCATGTCTCTTAGTCTCCTTCAGTCTGCAACAGTTCCTCAGATTTTCCCTTGATTTTCATGACCTTGACATTTTCAAGATTACAGGCCAGTTATTTTGTGAAATATCACTCACTTTGGGTCTGTCTCATTTTCTTTTCCATTATTTTTATTTATTTATTTATTTATTTATTTATTTTTTTGAGATGGAGTCTCGCTCTGTCACCCAGGCTGGAGTGCAGTGGCGCAATCTTGGCTCACTGCAACTTCTGCCTCCTGGGTTCACGCCATTCTCCTGCCTCAGCCTCTCCGAGTAGCTGGGACTACAGGCGCTCGCCACCACGCCCGGCTAATTTTTTTTGTATATTTAGTAGAGACGGGGTTTCACCATGGTCTCGATCTCCTGACCTCGTGATCCGCCCGCCTCGGCCTCCCAAAGTGCTGGGATTACAAGCGTGAGCCACCGCGCCCGGCCTTCTTTTCCATTATTAGTGTAGGTTGCATTCTGTAGGAATATCATGGAAGTGATGCTGTGTTCACTTGGTGCCTCCTGTCAGGTGGTACACGATTTTGATTTGTCCCAGTGATGAATGCAATGTCTGCTGGGCATCTCCACTGTAAAATTTATCCTATGGATTCATGGTTTTCTGTTTTATTCAATGGATTATAATCCATTATAATCATTATTTATTCTGATGCTCAAAATGTCCCTGATGTGGCCAGTAGAAGCCCCTTCAGTGGGAGTCTTTCGGGCATGTATGTATCATTCTTTGAGCACTTTCTTGCTTTCTGATACAATATGTTCCAGGCTCATCTCACAGTCTTCCTGCCTCAGCTCTGGAATCAGCCATTTCTCCAAGAAGCCTGGGTCCTTTTCAAGGACAATATTAATTAATTAATTAATTTACTTATTCATTTTTTGAGACGAGCCTCTGTGGCCCAGGTTGGAGTGCAGTGGCACCATCTCGGCTCACTGCAACCTCCACATCCCAGGTTCAAGTGATTCTCTTGCCTCAGCCTCCCAGGTAGCTGGGATTACAGGCAAGTGCCACCACTCTCAAGTAATTTTTTTTTTTTTTGTATTTTTAGTAGAGATGAGGTTTCACCATGTTGGCCAGGCTGGTCTCAAACTCCTGACCTCAAGTGATCCACCCGCCTCGGCCTCCCAAAGTGTTGGGATTATAGGCGTGAGCCACTGCACCCGGCTGAAAATACTATTTTAAAGCAAAGATCTGAATGGCAGGTGTACTCACTGCTGTTGGGGTGTAACTGCTAGCAAGTCCTCTGGGAAGAGCTGGGGAATTTCTCTGTGTGTGTGCATGGGTGTGACTGTGTGTATACCAGCAAACCCACAGTACTTCTATATTTATTTCTGTATCAATTATGTATATAGAAAGCCATAAGTTCACATCAATATCTCCAATTCCAATCTGGCATTGTAGGGTTCATTCTGTTTGTTTTGGTTGGGGTCGTTCCCTCTTTCTGAATATGTAACTCTCTTGTCTGCCCTCACTTACTGTCTTTAGGACTGAATGAGTTCAGTAAGGGAGGAAGATAAGGAACTACATTGTAATTTTTTTTTTTTTGAGACTGAGTCTCTCTCTGTCGCCCAGGCTGGAGTGCAGTAGCGCGATCTCGACTCACTGCAACCTCCGCCTCCCAAGTTCAAGCGATTCTCCTGCCTCAGCCGCCCGAGTAGCTGGGATTACAGGCATGCGCCACTACACCTGGCCAATCTTTTTTATTTTTAGTAGAGACGGGGTTTCACCATGTTGGCCAGGCTGGTCTCAAACTCCTGACCTCAGGTGATCTGCCCGTCTTGGCCTCCCAAAGTGCTGGGATTACAGGCATGAGCTACTGCGCCTGGCCCTACGTTGTAATTTTGATGGTTGTTGCCAAATTGCCCTCCATAGACAACGTACCAATTTACACTCCTACTAGATACCTTTAAGCCTTTTCTTTTCCCAAGCTGAGGTGAAACATTATTATTTCTGATGTTTTAATATGTATTACTCTTATTATAAAATAGCTCGATTTTTTTGAATGTTTCTAACAAAAAATAGAAAAAGTTAACAAGGAGAGAATGTTGTAAATGGGTGTAACTTCTGTCTCTCATTTTCTATCCTATGGAAAACAATAAAAAGGGTCAAAACATGTCTGCATTGGAATAGCTGCCTGGCTGTTGCTGGCAGGAACTTAGTTATGAGTTGTGGGTGTCCTTCTGTTGTCCACCTGGAAGAACAAGTGCATTGGTGCTGTCCTGGAGACTTGAATGGCTCACGTGATTTCTCCAAACGCCTCCTGCAGTCAGCCGGCAGGAGCTGGCTCATGGTAACCAAAGAGTCAGCTATGCTCAGCGCTCTGTTATTGTGGGGCATAGACTCCAGGACAAGAAGACTTTGGACACTTTGTTTGGGTGCCCTGGAATTTCCTTCTTGTGATTAAAATAATTAAAATGTAGTAGTCTAACTCAGAGAAGAAAGGCATCCCCAGATCTGAAGACAATTGTATGTTAGGTTAAAATTGCCCATATCTGAACTTTTTTTTTTTTAACCTGCAAAAATGACAGTTTCATGTGGTTCATGTTTTAGATGTTGGTACATTTGGCCAGGCGCAGTGGCTCATACCTGTAATCCCGGCACTTTGGGAGGCCGAGGTGGGCAGATAGCTTAGGCTCAGGAGTTCAAGACCAGCCTGGGCAACATGGTGAAATCCCATCTCTACCAAAAAAACCACAGAAAATTAGCTGGGCGTGGTGGTGGGTGCCTGTGGTCCCAGCTACTCAGGAGGCCGAAGCACAAGAATTCCTTGAACCTGGGAGGCAGAGGTTGCAGTGAGCCGAGATCGCGCCACTGCACTCCAGCCTGGCAACACAACAAGACTCTGTCTTAAAAAAAAAAAAAAAGATGTTTGTACATTTGCTTCTATGGGTCTCTACAGCCTGAAAAGTCCTCTTCTTCCCATTCCACAGCCCCTCATTTACTTACTTCTCTATGAATAATATCAAAACACAACAATTTAGACCCAATGCGAGTGGCACCTTTCTGGGGAATCTTTGTTCATACCCTAAAGAAATTAGCTCCTTTCTCTTCACTCCCAAGCACTTTTCTGGTGTATCATTATAGGTTTGTTTTTTGCTTCTTTGTTTGTTTCAATTTTAAGTTGTGCCTTAAGTTTTAGATAGCTGTTTAATCTCTTTCTCCCCTATTGGTCTACAAACTCTTTGAGGGCAAAGACTGACTCTTGTTCATCCCTATGTTCCTAGAACCTAACACTAGGCTTTGTGTAAAGTCCTCAAAATGAATGAATAAATAAATAAAAGTCTGTTGAATGAATTAGCAAACGAGTCAATGAATGAGGATTGCAGCAGGAATGGGGAATGGCCATCCCAGAGAGAGGCTACAGCACCAAAAGTCCCTAAAAGTCTCTGGAGCCCAGCTGCTCAAGGCCCTCAAGAGGCCAACCCCAGAAGCCAGGGCAGCCCCCACACTGGGTGCATTTGTGTTGAGCCATAGTCTTGTCGCATACCCCAGTCCCTTCAGACGCTGAGCCCTGCTGACACGCTTCATCTGCAATAGGCTGCCTTTGCTGCAGGCAGGGCTACTTACTCCCCCAGAAAACTCTGCTGTGGGGAAGTCCATGCTTGCCAAAACCTCTGCAGGAAGAACCATAGAATCATCTACTCCCCCAGGTTCAGAACAGTGTACACTGTCCCAGACAGCCTGCTCGGGACATTCCTAGCTTGTGAAATTTCCTTTTCTAGGGGCACTGGAGCGTCACAGGAAATGCCGAGCGGCTGTTCGCCTCTTGGGTGTGGGATTGGATGGTCCCCAAGCCCGGTAATGCTCCTTCATCACCAGGCAGCTTGGAGGATGAACTTAGGCTCAACTTGCGAATGTGCCATGTCTCACCCCAGGTTCACAGCAGATGAAATTCCCTTTTCAGTAACAGAAAGCGAAAAGCCTGGCAAGTGCCCCCAGCTCTAGTCGCAAGGAGAAGCAGGAAGACCTGAGAATACAGAGCATTCTCCTCACCTTTCAGAAGCAAGGCCAGGGAGGAGACAGGGGCTGCCTGGGTCTCCTGGCTTTGCCTGATCTTTCCAGGGACCCAGAACCCATCCTGACTGCTGAGACTGCTGAGCATCTGGGACTGCATTTTTCTAAATGGCTTGGTGTCCTGGTTTTGGACATTGCTGAGAGGGATTCTTGGGCAGGGTAGTAGGTGTGAAGGGATCAGGTGATCAAGAACCCAGGGAGAAAAGCTGGGGAGTAGAAGAGGTGAGCAAGTGAGCCGTGTGAGGTGAAGAGGACAGGAGTGGCACACCTGAGTTCAAACCCCAGCTCAGCTGAGGATTCATGACCTATGTGGTCTTGGACTGTACTTGAATCTCTCTGAGCCTTACTGTCCTCACCTGTAAAAAGGGTAATGACATCTGTCTTGCAAGACTGGCTGAGTTGCTTAAAATAACACCTTTTTGTTTTGTTTTGTTTTGTTTTGGAGACAGGGTCTCACTCTGTTGCCCAGGCTGGAGTGCAGTGAAGCAATCATAGCTCACTGCAGCCTCAACCTCCTGGGCTCAAGCAGTCCTCCCACCTCAGCCTCCTGAGTACCTGGGACTACAGGTGCAAACCACCTCACCCAGCTAATTTTTTTAAATTTTTGTAGAGATAGGATCTTGCTCTGTTTCCCAGGCTGGTCTCAAACTCCTGGCCTCAAGTGATCCCTCCCACCTCGACCTCCCAAAGTGCTCGGATTGCAGGCATGAGCCATTTCTCCCGGCCTAAAATAGTATCTTTAAAGCACCTTACCCAGTCCTGGGAACCTATTAGGTGCTCAGCAAACATCAAGGAAGGTTGGGGAAAGGGAAGCTGTGTGGTAGATGTCCTATGGAGCTGACACTCCCCCACATGCTCCCCACCAGACCAAAGTCCCTATTGGGGCACAACTGCATTTGCTGCTGTCACCTCTCATGTTGAAGAAGATCGTGAGACCCGCTCCATATACAGCTTGGCTTCTGGGATCACTTGAATGGGCAAGGTTGGGACAGTGCCATTTCCCCTACCCTGGGCCGCTGCTGGGAAGGCAGGCCAGCCAGCTTCTACCATGGACTGGGCCACTCAGAATCTCCCTGTGATCCGTTCTTCTCATTCCAAGGCCTGTGGAGAAAAGGAGTCTCCTTTCAGCTGGGACTTGCCACTACCAGAGTGGGGGATTCAGCAGCAGTGCCTCTGGCCAGCCAGAGTCTTACTACCCTTGCCTCTGAGCTCCCTCCTCTCCTGCCACTTCCAATGCAGGGGAAAGAGGCCGCCTGTCACCCAGTGAGGTGGAAGCAGGTGATAAAGAAGGCAGCTCTCTTCCTTCCCCAGTCAACTCTCCATAGTCTAGGCTGCAGATAGGCCACAGCCTCAGGTTGAGATCAAGACTGGAAGGAAAATAAAGTGCTGCCCCAGGTCTTGAACTCTGGGAAGTATTCCCCACTCATACTAGGGCTCTTTTCCTTGCCTCCTGCCCAGGCCCTGATCTGAAGGAAGTAGGAAAGGAGTGAAGAGCTTCTCAGAACTTCCCCCAGACACCTAGGCTGCCTCAGGAGGTGATATGGTTTGACTCTGTGTCCCCATCCAAATCTCACCTTGAATTGTAATAATCCCCACATGTCAAGGGCGGGACCAGGTGGAGGTAATTGAATCATGGGGACAGTTTCCCCCATGCTGTTCTCATGATAGTGAATTCTCACAAGATGTGATGGTTTTTGTTTTTGTTTTTAGACTGAATCTTGCTCTATTGCCCAGGCTGGAGTGCAATGGCACGATCTCAGCTCACTGCAACCTCTGCCTCTCAGGTTCAAGCGATCCTCATGCCTCAGCCTCCCAAGTAGCTGGGACTACAGGCATGAGACACCACACCCGGCTAATTTTTGTATTTTTAGTAGAGATGGGGTTTCACCATGTTGGCCAGGCTTGTCTTGAACTCCTGACCTCAGGTAATCCACCTGCCTCGGCCTCCCAAAGTGCTGGGATTACAGACATAAGCCACTGCGCCTGACCGACGTGATGGTTTTATAATGGTCTTCCCCCTTCGCTTGGCACTCATTCTCTCTCCTGCCACCCTGTGAAGAGGTGCCTTCCCTCATGATTGTAAGTTTCCTGAGGCTTCCCCAGCCACGCAGAACCATGAGTTAATTAAACCTCTTTTCTTCATAAATTACTCAGTCTCATGTTATTTCTTCATAGCAGCATGAGAATGGACTAATACAGGAGTTTGTCCTCAGGAGTCGCTCTTCCTTCCAACCTCTCCAGGAGCAGCATTCAGGGCCAAGGGAGCCACAGTGACTCTGGCATACTCTGGCGCAATGAGTCATGGGTGTTCAGGATGCAGAGGGAAGTTGTGTTGGAGAACAGGATGGGGCCGGGCTCCAAAGCCAAGCAGGAGAGTGGACTTACTCAAGATGGTGGGACAGGGACACACACTGGACCTGGACTAGGGGCTTAGAATTTCAGCCCAGCTCTGCCACCAACTAGCCATGTGGTCTTGGTCAAATCAGAGTACAGCCATGCACATCAGTGCCCTCATCTGTAAAACTGGGCATTTGAAACAAATGACTACTGAGGGTTTGTGGTTCATTTTCTTTCCTGCTCTAAACAATAAAGCAAGACTCATGAAGAGTTTCTGAGAAAGAAAATGATGTCATTCAAGCCAGGTCTTGGTAGAATTAGCCTGGAAGTGGGGTGCTGGGTGTTGAAATCAGCTGCGCATTGTGGTTTAAGCCAGTGGGGTTTTCTGTTCTTGCAACATAAAGAAGCCTGCATGCTGTGGGCAGTGTTCTTTGAGGCAGATATTAAGACACTGGGCTGTGAGACAATCATGTTTGAGTCCCAATTTCCATCATTTCAGAGCTGTGTGACTTTATAATAAAGCTTCACTACACTATTTTGAGCCTGTTTCTTCACCTGCAAAGTCAGGGTTAATCAGAATGCCCACCCCCTAGTGCAGCTGCCAGATCTGGAGTTACTGCAGGCCAAGAGCCTAGAAGGGTGCCTGGTACATACGGAAGCACTCAGTAGACGCTGGCTCGCATCAACATGAATCCTGGCATGCTGCCAGCTATCTTTTGCTTTTGGCTTCCCGGAATGCATTCCCACCACTTCTCCCTGTGTTCCTGCCCTCCTCACTACTCCTGCCCACTGAACTGCCGGCAATGCCTACTGTTGCCATAGTTTCCCCAGATAAATAGAATGCTTCCCTTATTTTAACTTGGGCCTCACTGCCTTCTTCCTGAAACCCTTGGTGTTTTGGGAGCCATCACCACAGTTCCTTCTCTCTTTCCGTCTGCTCCAAGACATCTGCCCTTTACAGGAATATAATCCAAAGCCTTGCTTCTGTGAGCTCCTTTCAAATGCCCTCCTTGCCACACTGAAGCTGTGGTGGCTTTCTGCCCAGTTTGAACCTCCCTTTGCTGTTGTCCCTCCCTTGCCCAAGCACCCGCACCCATACTGAAGATTTGGTGGTCAAGACTTTTTTTTTTTTTTTTTTTGAGACAAGAGTCTCGCTCTGTTGCCCAGGCTGGAGTGCAGTGGTGCGATCTCAACTCACTGCAAGCTCTGCCTCCCGGGTTCACGCCATCCTCCTGCCTCAGCCTCCTGAGTAGCTGGGACTACAGGCACCTGCCACCAAGCCCGGCTTTTTTTTTTTTTTTTTTTTTTTTTTTTAGTAGAGACGGGGTTTCACCATGTTAGCCAGGATGGTCTCCATCTCCTGACCTCATGATCCCCCCATCTCAGCCTCCCAAAGTGCTGGGATTACAGGCATGAGCCACTGCGCCTGGCCAAGACTTCTTTTTTATATTTATTTATTTCTTGAGACAGTCTTGTTCTGTTGCCCAGGCTGGAGTGCAATGGTGCAATCTCAGCTGGCTGCAACCTCCATCTTCTGGGTTCAAGCGATTCTCCGGCCTCAGCCTCCCAAGTAGGTGGGATTACAAGCATGCACCACCGCACCCAGCTAATTTTTGTATTTTTAGTAGAGATGGACTTTTGCTATGTTGGCCAGGCTGGTCTCAAACTCCTAGCCTCAAGTGATCCAACTGCCTTGGCCTCCCAAAGTGCTCTCCATCCTGGCTCCTCCACCTCTTGCCAGGCACCCCTCCTTACAGAGCTAGTGCCTCATCCTTCCATGACCTCCTGCCCACATATGCTCTTTCAATCTAAGGTTTCTGCAAAAACTTTCAGGAAGGATCACATCTCCCATAATTGCCTTCATAAGAACTTTTTTTTAATTATTTAGAAATGCAGTTATATACATAGAACAATTAAAATTAAATTAAACTTTGTACAAATATTAAAATACTATCTTCACACCCACTGCAATGTACAGGATACCAAAAAATATATATATAAAATAAAATAAAGCAAACTCAAACTGATTGAGTGACATCCTGCAGAGAGTCAATTATGAATGTGTTGTTTTAAACCATTATATGAGTACCATTCTGCAAAGGATTCCATAGTGGTGCGATAACCTGAAGAAGCCAGGGCAGGGTGTGGGGACTGCCACACAGCCCACATACATCTCTCCTCCTTGCTTGGCAACTGAGTGCTTTGCCCCTGCACCCCCTTCTACTAGCTCTGCTGCTTGGCAGAGGAGCTCAACCTTGAGGTTATCATTCACAATTCTACTAGGATTTCAACTGGAAATTAAGAGCCATTTCCCAGCAAAGCTGGGCCTGCCACCTTTTCCTCTCTAGGGAACCAGCAACTACACCATTCAGACCAAACATATGCCAAGCAAAATATTCTCCAAGTCCCACCTTGGGGCACCAGTAATGACTGTCCCTATTCTGAGAGCTGACAGACCCAGCAGGCCCAAGAGAAGCTCCCAGCCTCACTCGCTGTCCTTGGCATTAAGCTGTGAAGCCTGCATGCTGCTTCCCTGCTAGGCCTTTTTTTTTGTTTGGGGGTGAGGAGTAAGGATGCAGAAATGATTGCAGCATATTTCATTCTCTATGCAAGGATGTTCCTCAGAAATGGAGGCGACATTGTTATGCGGGAAGCAAGTGGTTTGAGAGCTCAACTGGGACTGGGAGGGAAAGGGCTAAGGGCTATCTATTCCCGTGCCACCACCCATGAAGCAGGAAGAGTATACCTTTGTCTGAATTGCCATCTGGCTTCTCCACTGAACTTTAAAGCTGGCGGGAGGAGGGGGAGGGCAAGATGAATGGGAAAGAAAATATTAGCTTAAGATCTGTTTGCAAATGGAGTGCTTGTATTTATAGAATGTACATTGAAATGCCTTATAAAACCAAACAAACTCATAAAGTGGCCAGGATTCAGTCCATTTCACAGTTCATACCCAGTGAAACGGGAACACAGCACATAAAATACAGAAATGGCAAAAGATAGAGCCTACCTGCTAAACTAAGGCATGGAAGGGACGGATATTTTAAGTGATTTTCACCATATTCTGGCCCTTGAAAGTCATTAGAATGTGACTGCAAGTCACCAGGATATTAAACCTGCACTGAGTCAGCTCAAGTGTGCAAAAAAAAAAAAAAAAAAAAAAAAAACAAAACAAAAAAACCAACAACAAACAAACAAAAAAACCCAAAAACTCTTTTAAATGTCCTTTGGTGCTGGCCATTCTCCTGCATCAGCCTCCTGCTGGAATGCCCTAGAGGTTAGCCCAGGAAAGCAGGGCTGTGGCCGGTTTCTTCCACCTGTTTCCACCTGCTCCAGGCTCCTCAGGCAGCCTGTCTTCTAACAGCCTGCCACCTGCCGCTGCCCTTGTCTCTCAGCCAGGCCCCACCTCAAGGCAGCTGTGGATTCCCTAATCTCTCAGTAAGAGACAAAGCCCAGAAGCCCTAGAAATAGCAGCACATGGCTGATGGTTAAGAAATTGCTTTGGAAGAAAGAGAAATAACTGGGGGAAGAAGCTGTCACAGACTTCAGCAGCGAGGGGAGAACGAGCTCCTGCACTCACAGGCCCAGGAGCCTCTGGGAAGTGGGCCTCATCAAAGCCAGTGACAAGAAGGAGGGGAGGAGACGAGAGGGGAGCCAAGGCTCCCATTATTCTAATTTCTTCCTTTCCTACCAGGTGGGCAAGCCTGGGCTTGTGCTCCTCAGTGTTGTTAGTGGAGGGCAGGGCGGAAAGAGGCTTCAGGAGAAGGAAGGCTTTTCATTTCACCAGGGATCAAGCTGGTCATCTATGCAGCTGAATAAACCCCAAACAAAAAGTGCAATCTCTTAGGGGGACAAAACCCCAGAGTAACAAGATAGAAAAAGGTAAGATCTTCCATTTTAAAAACCATTCTAGAATAGAATTCGGGTTGTGAAACAGTGAAAAATAAAAGCTGAAGGCTCAGCAGTGAGACTTCGGATTACCACCCCTCCCCCTTTTGTCCCTGCTTTCTGTTTTGGAGGAAGACAAGGGCACTGCTGTGGGTGTGGTAAGGCGACTGGGGCCATTAGGGACACCCCTCCAGGTGGGCCCATGCTAGTCTCATCTGCCTTCTAGTTCCAGCACCTTCTCCAACCAGCTCCCTACCTAACTATGCTTTCCTGGACTCAGCACAGCAGATGAGGGCTCCTGGGGGAGGGGAAGTGTGGGAGTGGCCAACAGGCACAGCAGGCACTGCCCTTACCCTGAGAGGAAGGAAGGAAGACTACAAGTGGCAGCAAGAGGCCAGGGAATGACCGGGTGGTAAAGTGCGTGTGTAAGCGCGGAGGCAGGAGGCAAGAGGCAAGAGGGTAACAGGCTGGGAGAAGACCACTCCCCTCATCTTCTAGGCCACCCACGCCTGGAGCCAACCCTGTTAGGTAAGGTACTGAAAATATACTGGGATTTTTATTTTTACCACCCCTAAGCAGAGAGGCTCAGGGGAGGAGCAGACATGCAGCACAGAGTCCACTTCGAAGTTTCCCAGCCACAGTGCTTCAGAAAATTTCACAAAAAAGCGAAACAAACATTCCTTACTGCTGTGTCTATCTTCTGAAGATGACAGCAGCTGGCAGAGTTCGTCCACCCCAGCCTAGTTAGCATTCAACACATGGCTATGGGAAAGCGCCCCTCATCAGCGGGCTCCTCCCCCAGGGCCCTGTACTCCAGGCTGCTCCACACCCCTCTGCCCACCTCAGGCCATTAAGGTCGGGGTGCACATGGACTGTTTCTCAGCCCTTCCCCCAGGGGGCCAGGGAAGACAAGGAATCGCTTGTCAGCTGTGACATGCGAGGGGTGGCAGGGAAGGGCAGAAGTAGGAAAAGCAGCAGCACAGCAAGCAGCAGGCCACTTCCTGGGCACAGTTACTAAGGCACGTGACCATGGTGAGGAGGATCCTCAGGACCGGGCTGGAGCTGCCTGCAGCCACCCGGGAACTCGGTCTGTGCCTCTCGGCCTCCCCTCCATCACCACAAACCCAGAAAGGGGCAACCTGCCCAGACTGCCAGTGACCAGATGGGCACTCCACGGCATCTCAGCAACTCTCCTTCCTGCCCCAGGCCCCTGTGAGCGGCAAGAAAGCCAGAGCTATCTGGGATAAAACCCAGGAGGCAGCATGCAACTTCCCCTTATACTCCAGGGAAACAAAAAAAAAAGACAAGGCCAGGAAGGCCGATGCTGGAAGTAGGAAGTGACAACTTGCATATTAGGAAGACAATCATTATCAGCCATTTTCCTTCTCTCCCTTGGGATCTTCTGGATGCTTCTTGGAAACTCTCAACTCAACAGGGCCAGGAGCTTGCACCTTTGGGTCAGATGGCTGGGTCCTGGGCCAACGTGGGCATGATTTTCCAAATCTTCCATCCTCGGCCAAGGAAACGTGCCACCAGGGTCAACCCAGGGCAAGCCCAGGGACTACACTCTCACCCCAATTAGAGTCACTTCTGCCACTCCTGACTCAAGAGCTCTCACACCTGGATCTGCTCCTACAAAGGGCAGTAGGGGCAGCCCTCAAAGGAAACAGGACAGACCCAGGCCCGGCCCCCTGTGTGGCAGGGGGCAGCAGTGCAGCCACTAAGGCTTGTGGACAGCAACAAGCCTGCATGACAGGGAAACTGGACAGGGTGGGGGAAAGGCACAAGTAAACACAGCAGCACTCAGGCCCACAGGAGCTCGTGGGGGCTGCCGCCAAAGAGCTGGCTGGAGGGGACCCAGAGGCTTAGGAAAAGGGAGGGTTCGATCCAGCACATTCAAATATGTCTCTGACAGATGGGAAGGCGGGGCCAGGCAAAGAGCCAGCTCCTCCAGCTGTCCAACAGTCAGATGGCGAGAATCTTCCTTGAGTTTCCAGCAAGGTGGGCCTATAGGGCCCTCAGAGACAACAGATACACAGGTGGCAGCTCAGGTAATCCAGGTAAGGTGGGTGGGGAGTACAGGGTGCTCAATCCCACAGGGAGAGGGAGGAAGGGCTGAGAGAACCTCACAGAGAGGAAAGGCTGGCCGCTGCCCTCATGCTTCTTTCAACAGTGGAATATCTGCAGGAAGACCAGAAGAAAAGCACAGTGGTTACCTCGTGTGGATCTCCAGAGCACTCTTGACCCCACTGCTGGGATATGTGGGATAGCCCCTAATTTAAAGAAAGTAAATGTCCCACTCATACACTTCTAGGTAGGCAAAAACTCCCTATCTCCTTTTTATGACTTTCTAGCTTATCTTTCCCACTGCCTATGTGAAAAAAACTGAATGTTCAGCCTGGTATTCAAACCATCCTCCTCTCTGCCTTAGCTCTGCTGGTCTAGTCACTTCCCTTTCTCTCCTAATTCCACCCTATGAGGCTACAAAGCCCTGTTAAGTCCCACTACCTCCTAAAGCCATCTGCCAGTCATGTGACTTTGGATAAATCACTTCCCTTCTTTTGGTTTCAGCTTCTTCATATGCTGTGGGCCTCAAGCTCCCAACTTCCTAGGGTATTATCAGTCCCAAACAGCTCAGGCATGGCCTGCAAGGAACTCACTGACTTATGTGTCTTGTTTTCTGAACCCCTCATTCTGACATAGACGCTACAATTCCTGGTTCTATTATTTCTTGAGTATAGGCCCCACCATCTTCCCAAATGGCTGATACTCCATACAGGAAGATAGCACATTTCATATTTCTCTGTATCACCCCTGAAACCTAATCCAGCATTAGGCACAAGATGGCCTCTCAAAATGATTGTTAAATACAAAAAACAAAGCTAGGTAGCATGGAAGAGGAGGAAGAGGAGGGCCCCACCTTGGCTCCTTGGGAGGATAAGGGCT
Source organism: Nomascus leucogenys (assembly GCF_006542625.1). NCBI lineage: Eukaryota > Metazoa > Chordata > Mammalia > Primates > Hylobatidae > Nomascus > Nomascus leucogenys. Next base: position 86,747,354 of record NC_044381.1, on the reverse strand, counting down.
ATGATATACACTTAGACACATCTCACAATATGTGTGGCTGGCTGACTGTGGCGTTACTGGCTTCCAGATTCAAACCTGGGTCAACTATTTTAATGGCCAACCAAGAAAAACGAAGGCAAGATGTTGATAACCAGGAAGCTCCATAAACATGATCTGCTTTCAATAATTTCCAACTTCTTTGCTTTCAGATATTCTAAACCTTAGACATTTACTATGCCCAGGATACCCAGGAAGCATAAAGTTTCCTCTAAAGCTCTTTTAGGGAGGCTTTCTGAGTGTACAAGTCTTCACTATAGAAAGTGGCATCTAGGGTTAGTCTCATCCTGAACCACACTGGGATTTACCTTAAAGACAGCTTTCAAAGTGACAGACTCAAGCCCAAGGTAAACTGGGCTCTGGCAAAGGCAGAAACATCAGGAGGCAGTAATTTCATTCTATGATTGTTTGCCACAAGGGCGCTAGAGCCACCTGGAAGGCAGCATCTGGCTTCAAATCCCAGCTCAGCTATTTACCAGTGGGCCAAGTGACTTACCTTCTTTGAGCCTTAGCTTCCTGAGCTGTAAAATGGGGATGTCAATAAATACCTATGTCTTAGGATCATTGTGATGTTTAACTGAGATAGTGCAAGAAAACAAACTAGCATAGTACCCGGAACACTCCTGCTTAGAAAGCAGCAGCTGTCTGCTCTGGACAGGCTCTCATTTTTCTGTAAAATAACCTATGCCTCCTTGTCATTCCTGACCTTTCAGGAACATAACATTTATAACAAGAGGACAGACCCCACCCCCAACTGCAACAAGCTGTCTATCTTTTGATTTAGCAAGGCTCTGTGACCATGAATGGCCTCAGAGACTCCAAATGATCAGAATTCACAGGCAACAGTGAAAAGTCTCACTACAGAGAGCCCAAAGCCCTACTCAGTACTCTGAGGGTGAAATTCTATTTTGTAGGCAAATACCCCAGGTACTATCTTTTTTTTTGCTAAAAATATACCAATTATTTAGAGAGGCTCACAGTCCTTCCTCACTCCAAGCAAGGACCCTAAGCAGCTAATAATTCATGTTCAGCTCGGACCACTCACCATCTGTGTACTCCTCTGACGTGAGGGATAAAAGGCTTTGTATGTCACTGTTCTCTGAATCTGCAGTTTCTTTGTGTGCCAGTTGGCGGTTCCCTGAGCCGGCCACCCAGGAAGAGGTGGTTGCCTGATGCACCATCACAGTCTCTGAGCCCCGAGAGCCCCGGGCTTCACATAGTCCAGACTGGCCTGGGGCCTCATCCTCTCCACTTGCAGAGGAGCAGGCCCCCTGGTCCGGCAGCTGTTGCTCCCTTGGCACACTCCTCCCACTGGGCCCAGACCCTTCTGACAGCACAATCTGTACTCTGGGGTCAGCGGGTGGCACACAGTGACCAGAACTGCCATATACAGCCTCCTCGTATGATGGCAGTGCAACCTGGACTCCATCCACCATGATGGAGACCTGGTCCCCAGATACCCCCTGGTCACGCCTGGAGTGGAGAGGAAAAGACAAAGGATGAATTAGAATAAACACACAGATAAACAAGCACAATAATAATAATAGCAGCAGCCACCATTTTTGAGCACTCACTATGTGCCAGGCAAAGCACTAAGAATTTTAAACACCTTATCACGCTGGATTCTCACCTGAGCCCTTTCAGGTAGGGATTCACCAAGAATGCAAATGAGGCTCGGAGAAGTTAATTAACTTGCCCACAATCACCCAGCTGGTGAAGGATGGAGCTAGGATTTGAATCTGGTTCCATCAGCCTCCAAAAACTGTGTTCTTAACCTCTGGGTACACAGGCACCTGGCCCTTTTACCCTGTGGAAAACCTAGGAGCCTACAGACCCAGAAATAAAGGCATTCATTCAGCACAGCTAAAATAAGAAAGTGAGAGAATGATGGTGGCATATATCTGTGAATATACTAAAAACCACTTCACTGTACACGTTAAATAGGTACATTGTATGGTATGTGGAATATATCTCAATAAAGCTGTTAAAAAACAGGGAAGCACTATGGCCTTAAAGTGGGATACTGGACCAGAAATCACAATAATTTTGTTCTGACCCAGCCATACTGCTTTTTTTTTAATTTGTAAACTTTTTAAAAAATTAGAACACAAATACAGAAAAGAGAACACAAGAAAAATCTATGTACAGCTAGCTGATTTACTCCAAAAGTAACACTGGTATAAAATTCCTACATAGGTCAAGAAAAAGAACACTGCGCAGACCCTAGACCCTTTGCACCTGTCCCAAAATCACTCCCGTTGCCTCACCACAAAAAGTAACCACTATCCAGACTTTCATGAAAATCATTTCTTTGCTTTTTATTTTAACAGTTCTACTACCTAAACATGAATCCTTCAACACTATGGTTTCGTTTTGCATATATTTTTTTTAAATTAAAAAAATTGTTTTTCTTTTGAGAAAGGGTCTTACTCTGTTGCCCAGGCTGGAGTGCAGTGGCGTGATCACAACCTACTGCAGCCTCAACATCCTGGGCTCAGGTGATCCTCCCACCTCGGCCTCCCAAGTAGCTGGGACTAAGGCATGCACCACCACGCCTGGCCAAGTTTTTATAGAGACGGAGTTTCTCCATGTTGCCCAGGCTGGTCTTGAACTCCTGGGCTCGGGCAATCCTCTCACCTCCTCCTCCCAAAGGATTACAGGTGTGAGCCACCGTGCCCAGTGTTGCATATTTTTAATCTTTACTTGAATGGGATAACACAGTAAATTTGTGAGAGTATATATCTGTTTCTGGCTTCTTTTACTCAATCTCATATGTGTGAGGCTTATTCATGCAGATACCTTTTTTGGGGATAACTTTTGTTATACACATAAACATGGCTTTTTTTTCCCTGAACCATCTAAAAGTAAGGTGAAGACGTTATTTAACATATACTTCCTAAGAGTATCCTTTCTGATACAACTACATTATCAGATCCCAGAAATTTAACATTGGTGTAATACAATAACACAAATTTTCCTAACTATCCAAACATATATCCACTTCAGCTGCAGTCTTTGTTTTCATCCAGGACCCAATTAAGTATCATGTATTGCATTTAACTGTCCTGTCTCTTTCATCTCATTTAATCTGTTAAACAGTCCACTCTAGTTTTTCCTTCATGACATTGGCCTTTTTTTTTTTGAAGAGTCCAGGCCAGCTATCTCAAAGATTGTCCCACAATCTGGACTTGTCTAATAGTTTCCTCAGCATTAAATTCAGGCCAGTCCTAGGTGATGCTGTGTCCTTTCAGCTCATCAATTCAAGAAATATAGATGGTCTGCTGCTGGACCATATTATTGTTGCTGGATTGTTGTTAGTAGTTCTCAATTTCCTCACCTGCTCTTGGCAGTAAAATCTGTGCTACATACACTCTGAGAGGAGAGAAGTGGCAGAGGTTTTTGGAAGAAAGGGAAAGTTTGATGGGAGCACTTTAAGAGGCTGAGGTGGGCAGATTGCTTGAGACCAGGATTCAAGACCAGCCTGGCAACATGGCGAAACCCGATCTACAAAAATACAAAAAAATTAGCTGGGTATGGTGGCACATGCCTGTGGTCGCAGCTACTAGCGAGGCTGAGGTGGGAGGATCACTTGAGCCCAGGGAAGTTGAGGCTGCAGTAGGCTGTGATCACGCCACTGCAATCCAGCCTGGGCAACATGAGTGAGACCCTGTCTCAGAAAAAGAAAAAAAAGAAAGCAGTGTGTAAACTGGCATGTGCTTGACTTTTATTACTCAAAATAGTGTTTGGCTTAAAAAGTAATATATGTACATAGCACAAAATTTAAATGGGGTCTACAATGAAAACTAATCTCCCCTATACTCAAATCAAGCAAAACTAGCCAGTTACTTTTAACAAAATTACAAGTAAACTATAGGGGGGAAAAACTCCCTAATTTAGATGAGATGCAGAACTGATCAGTTTGACTTTAGGTGGAAATAGCTGATTATTTCAAGTAAACAATCCCCTTCAAATCCTCTTCATCCTATTAATTAATAGCCTTTAAAAATAACTGCTAGCCTCTTCCCAAAAACAAAATAAAGAAAACCACACATAGTACACAGAGATTAAATCTAGCCTGGTCCTTGTCTGTAAATCCAAATTTGGAACATTTTACTGAATGCAGTTTACTTTGGCCCTTTATGTTTGTAACAGTGACTGATGAAGAACTGTGAGGATATATAAAAAATGTTACTCTTCAAGAGGGAATGAGAACTGCCAGGAATGGCCAAGCAACTGCAGAAGCCACAATGGCCTGGAAGAAAAGTCCATCATCAGGAATCCACTCAGGGCTAGCACCATCAGCCCTGCCCTTCATGCTCCTCACCCCTAGACAATTTGTGGCTAAAGCAGTAGACTGGAAAAGGAAACTGATAAAAGGCAGGCAAGAAAATCCACTTCCTTTGTTTCTCCTCAGTGTGGTGCAGTGGTTCTAAATCCTAGCTGCACAGAAAAACTGAGAAGCTTTTTATAAAAAGCGAATGCCAGGGTTCCATTCCAAACCAAATAAATCAGAATGGGAATGGAGGCCCAAGTGTTTATATTTGTTTTTAAACTCCCCCAGGTGCCTCTATATTGCAGCCAGGACTGGGAACCAGGAGTACAGGATAGTGGCTCACAAACTTAAGTGTTCATCAAAATCACCTGGACAGCTTGTTAAACAGTATCACTGGGCCTCACCCCTAGAGCTTCTCATTCGGTTGATCCCAACAAGTTCCACGATCCTGACGCTGCTGGAACCACGCTTTGAGAACCACTGGTGTAGGGGAAATGACATGGCTTTGGAATTGAACAGATTTCAGTTTTTTGTTTTTTTAATGGGACAGAGTCTTACTCTGTCTCCCAGGCTGGAGCGCAGTGGTGCGATCTTGGCTCACTGCAACCTCTGCCTCATGGGTTCAAGCAATTGTCCTGCCTCAGCCTCCAGGGTAGCTGGGACTACAGGCGCGCGCCACCACACTTGGCTAATTGTTTTGTATTTTTAGTAAGAGACAGGGTTTCACCATGTTGGACAAGCTGGTCTCAAACTCCTGACCTCAGGTGATCCGCCCACGTCAGTCTCCCTAGGTGCTGAGATTACAGGCGTGTGCCACCGTGCCCAGACTCAGTTCTGAGCTCTGCTGTCATCTAGAGGTATAATCCTGAGTGAATAACCTCTCTGAGCCTCAGTTTCCTCATCTGCAATGTTCCTATGAGGATTAAGATAATGTATGCAAAGCAATAAGCACAATGCTAGGCACATCTAGGAGTTTAACACATGGCAGGGCCCTCCCCACTCCCTAGACACACACAGACCCACAGAGATTGGCAGGCTACCAGCAACCCTCTACCAAAGACTGGCCCCCACAGTAATGCTTGCATCTGCCTGTCTCACGTCAGCTCTGCCACTGGGCTCACCTGCTATGATGGAAAGACTTCAGCTTTGGCTGCAGCAGCACAAACAGCACCACCAGGAGGAGAATAAGCGCCACGGAGCTGGCAGTAGAAGCCACTATAGACAGCGTGGGGACCCCAAGTGATGTGTGGGTGTCTTTATCTATAAAAACAAGCCATCATCAGAAGGGTTTTGTACCCAAATACACAAAAACAGCTGACGGGCCCCACAGCTGATCTTGTCAAATGCCTCCTGAATGGTGCAATACAGACATCCTACAGTCAGGGTCATTTCAGGAATAACAGCTTAGAATGACCTAAGTATACACAGTTCTTCTGGAAAAGGACCATTTCCCTACCCTGTTTCCTGAATAAAAAATTCCCTTCACTTCCAATCTTTGAGGTCCATCTGACACATAAACTCACTTAACCCTAGAGATTTTACCTTTATAAACCACTCTGATCCCATCCTCAAAAGCAGGTTTGTAAACATCGACCATTTAACTGGGCACGTCATTCCACCATCTTAAGTTCTACCTATGTTCTCCCCAAGTGGCAGGATTAATTTTACAGAAACTGGGCTGTAATAAAACCTTGTCTTAAGATCCACAGCTTTAATTGTAACTCTCAGGTTGGTTCCCACCCATTTCTGGGGTGTCATGGGTTAAACATGCTCTGGTCTTGAAGCCTGAGTGGGAAGCACAAAGATGGTTATATGACACACTTTCCTACAAGTAGCTGGATTTTCCTGTCATGCAAGGCAGGAGGAAGCAGGAAGGGTGGGAGGTCTTTTGTCCAGCTGGTCTGTAGCTCCATTCAAGGAAAAATGAAATGGAAGAGACACTACAGAAGGTATTAGCATTGTGCTCACTGTGAGAGCAGAACATGGTCAAGGGTCACCAACACTTGGCCAGGTAAACAAGAGATCTTGAACATCAAAGGGGCTTTACAGAGCAGGGCAGATGGCTCAGTGAAATGCAATAGGACATGCATCAGCAACCTCAAGTATCTTTCACAAAGATATGAAGACCCAAGCAAGGGAGGCTGCACAGCATCAACTGGGCTGGGCTGCACCACAGCAAAGAGTGCTCTGGAGGAAGCATGCATTGCGTCCTGTGAGTTAACAGAAAGCAGAACCCCAGCAGCATCCCTTTTTCATCTGCCAGACTGACCCTCATTGAGATGGCAGCTAATCTCCATGGCTGGTTTCCACTCGCCATTCTTACACGTCAGGTATTTGTAATCGCCCTTCAACATGTAGCCTTCAGCACACAGGTATTCGATGACACTGCCCGCTGTCAGGGGGTCTCTGCAGGGCCGGGGGTGGCAGATGTAGCCACCATTCTCTGGCTCCGGTGGTAGGGGGCACACTGCAAAGACAGGGAGAGAGCAGGGGTACAGTGGTGAGGTATCCAGTAGGAGTCTGCTCTCAGTGACGCAGCTCTGAAGGCCTCCACAGGAAACACAGGAGGAGCAAAGAACCCTTTCTTTGGAGGAGTTGTTAACCAAACCCTGGAAACTCAGGTTGCCACTGACAGAGGGGAAGTACACTGGCAACAGGGGAAACGTGGCTGCTTGCAACATTTCCCCCTCCCTCCCCACCATGCCTTAAGGGAATTCCATCCATAAATGAACGGCAGACTCTAAAGTCTTGAACCTATAGAGATCTCGACATAACAGTTTTAATAAAGCCTGGATTATGTAATAAAGCCTGTAACACACACAATAAATCAGAGTGAAAGGAGGTAAAATGTTGGCCTTGTTTCCACTATCAATGTCAGAAAAGACTCCATAGTATAATAAAAACATGCATGCTTGGCCTGAGAGGGGATTTCTGATAGATTCCCTGGGAGGCTACCCAAACCCCTTGTGCATCTTCCATCCTCTGACTATAGTAGTCAATGGCACCACCTGTCTCTATCCCATAATAAATCCACATTTTCCACTGATATACAGAACTGCCTAGTTTCAAAAGCACCTCCTGCCTTATTTGTCCTGACAACTCTGTGAGACAGCTATCATTACTCTCCTTTGAAGATGAAGACACTGAGGGCCATAAAAGTTAAGTGACTTTTAGCCAAGCTTACAGCAAGGTAAATGGCAGGCTTGGGGTCACCGTCAAATCTTCTGATTCTAAATCTCTGCTCTTTCCACCAGCAGACATTGCTTCTACCCCATGAGCTGCATGGCCTTTAAGGGGTATGGGTGTCAAGGTTACCTCCCCTTTGCCCTCTTGAAACTGGTCAGTTAGGGAGATGGCAGGCAGTGCCTAGGTATGGTGGGAAGCCTGATAAGTTGCAGTAATGGTAAGTCAGAGGATCTGGAAGGTCTGAGTGGACCTGAGGAGGAAAAGGACAGCCTCTGATTCCACTCTGGACAGACACTGCAAAACTGAAGCCCCCAGGTGGTGGACTGCTGGGTATTACCAGCCAAAACAGTAAAAGTGGGGGCACTAAAGAATCACTGTTTGGAATGTTGGGCTGAGGTAGAATGGCCAGACAACCATGAATGCAATAAAGACCAAAAGTTTTCCAAAGGAAATTCAATTTTGCTGACAAATAACCTGCCCCTGTCCTGAATATCACAACAACATCTGTATGAGAATAAGAACGGTCGTTTTCTTTTTCTCATTTCCTCTAACAGGCCTGGAGTGACTGGGAGTCACACCGCAGTGCCTGACTGTCCAAGATAAGGCAGTTTCTCATCCACAAGATGGGCAGACCACACCACCCTGCAGCTGTGCCCTCACAGCCTCTCTCACCCATGCCACTTCTTTCCAATCTACAAATGGCTGTTAAGCAAGCTGACTGCCAGCCAGGTTGGGGAGTGGACACCAAATGAAAAGGAGATGATGGCTCCCTACCCTCAACTTGCTTATCACTTGAGATGGGGAGAAAAGATACTTTTTCTTTTCTTTTTTTAGGTGATGCCACTAAAAGAAAAGATGCCATTTTTAAAAAGCTATTAACAAAACAAAGCTGGGTAGGTGCCACAGGGATCCAGAGAAGTCTGGCAGCTTCTCTGAAACTAGGAGATGAACTCCAGTAAGCTCCTCCCAGTCCCCTCTAAGGATCCAACTTGTCCCTATTCTCCTCCACCACCAGGGTCTTGAACAGGAGGAAGAAAAACACAAACACTCCCTTCTGGTGCTCTTTAACTTTGGCCAAGTAGTTCAGAGCGCTGGCCAGCTAGATTTCCAAAGAAACCTCCACAAACTGCTTTAGCCTTTACACTTTCCCTCTGTTGTTCAGGGCAGCAGGCCTGCCACACATCTCTCTGACTTACTCCCTGGTTCTCCTTGGACTGTGTCTAATTGGTTCATTTCCGCAGCATAATTAATGCTGAGCACCCCAGGGCAGCTCCTGAAAGTAGGCAGGACCCATGCACAAGTCCAATGTGCTGGGAAGGATAGTCTCAGGGGAAGAGCTGCTGATTCTAAAGCCACTCCTGCTTTGCTGGGTATCTCTTTCCATAAAACCCACATCTCCACAGAATCTTTGAGTGGGACCCTGGAGGTCACCTAGCACTCACAATAAGTCAAAAAAAAAAAAGTGAGGACTGCAAAGAAGTGACTTGCAATTCAGTTTAATTTCAATTCAACTAATACTTATTGATTCTGAGTAGGGGATCACTGTGCTATGCTCCGAAAAAGGATAAAAATATAAGCACTTCAGGTCCTTCTTGCCAAATAGGGATATGACCATTAAGTGCACACATATATTTTAAAAATCATTCTCTTTATGGCTTCTGGTTTAAGGACACTTTCTCTACTCTGAGGTTATAAGCATACTCTCCAGTATTTTCTTGTAATGTTTTAGGGATTAGGTTTTTGTTATTTAAAATACTTTCACAAACAAAACAAAACAAAACAAAACAAACAGACTCACGGGAAATATACAAGGTATAACATTCAAAAAGGGTGCACAGTGTCCCCTAGTCACCCGGTTCCTCTTTCCAAAGGCACTGCACCAGTTTCTACCATATTCTTCCAAAGATACTCTATATACGAATTTATTCTAACATATGTCAAATAATGTGATTTGTGCCACAAGAGAGGAAGTTCAAAGCAGGAACAGGGGAGCCTAGGAAAGGATCTCCGAGGAAGTAGCACTTCATATGGGACTTCACTTCATCAGGAAGAGAGGTGATAGCTTGAAGTAAATGCACTGAAGTGGGAAAATGTAGGTTAAGTTCAGAGAACAGCAATCAGCCCAGTTTGGCTGGGTTGAATAATTTTTTAAAAGTCCAAAAAATAACATGAAGAGTGATGAAACCATCCTGTAGAGGACCTTCCTTGCAAAAGGAGATATTCATATTTATAGTCAAAGAAAAGGGGGAGCCACTGAAGGTTCTTGAGAAGGGTAGCATTATAAGAAAAGCAAACTTATTTGATATAAGATGGACTAGAGGTAGGAGAGACCCCTTAGATTATGTCAACATTATAGCAATCCTAGTATTGATACAGGAGCTAGAAAGAAATTATTTAGGCAGATAGTGAGGGCAAAAGAGTCCTCAGCAAGGTTTCCCTTTTAAGGAAAAGTAGCCTCAAAATCATTTCTTTTCTAACAAAGAGCAGCCTGAAAAATCGAGCAGCATAGATAAGCAAGCTGGAAGCTTGCACAGGTGAATGCCAGCAGCTGTGCCAATAGAAAAGGGCTACCTGGAAGCCAGGTGTGTTCAGTGTGGAGGCTCCATGTTCCCTTTTCTTTGTCACCACCGGTACAGTAAGGACCAGGCAACATGGTGCCCACCAGGTAGAGAACCCATCTGCATAATAAAAGATTAGGGTGGGACGGCCAGCTATTTCACAACTATGCAAATGGCAGCACACCTGGTCCAACCAATCTTTCGTCCCCTATGTAAATGGTCTCCTCAAGCTCATCTATAAAACCTTCTTCATTTAACTGCAGAATTGCAACCCATTTTCTCTGGGACCCCTCTCTGTGCGGAGAGCTCTTCTCTTTTGCCTATTAAACTTCCACTCTTAACCTCACTCTGGTGTGTCTGCATCCTAATTTTCCATGGCTGTGGGACAATGAACCTCAGGTATTACACCAGACAACAACACCGCTTCAGTATGGCAAAATAAACTCAGTACAAAAATTATTTTATGCCCATCTATGAAGGTCATAGAAAAGAAATAAGCAGAAGTATGTCATAAGATGCTGCTCCAGGTTCAAAGAAGAAATAAGGAGGCTTAAGAAGAAAAGGTCCAAAAAAAAAAAAAAAAAAAAGGCAAGTCATTTTAAGACACTAAGAACATGTAAAAAGGCTGGGTACAGTAGCTCACGCCTATAATCCCAGCGCTTTGGGAGGTCAAGGTGGGCAGATCACTCGAGGTCAGGAGTTCGAGACCAGCCTGGTCAACACGGTGAATCCCCATCTCTACTACAAATACAAAAATTAGCCAGGTGTGGTGATGCACACCTCTAGACCCAGCTACTCAGGAGGCTGAGGCACAAGAATTGCTTGAACCCATGAGGCAGAGGTTGCAGTGAGCTGAGATTGCACCACTGCACTCCAGCCTGGACGACAAAGTGAGACTCTGTTTAAGAAAAGAAAAGAAAGAAAAGAAAAAGAACACATGAAAAAATATGATCCTCTTGACCAAGAGCAGAGTCCTGGCCAACGGCAGGTATTGAAGAGGACCCTCTCAGTGATGCCTGGGAAGAACACTAAAAAAAGGCAAAACCCACATGGCAAAGAAATTGCTTAGTGGCTTCCAGAAGCCACAGTCTAGGCAAGAAACTGTCTTGATCTGTGCACCAGGATCATTCTCTGACAATTCCAGGTTCGCAGAAGGAAGCTCCGTACTTAACTCTGGGAAGACAATGAACTCACCTGATTTGGCAGTGCCACATAATTTTAAAAAGAAAAGGAGAAAGCCAGACAATTTTACAGGGGGAAAAAAAAAATCAATGAATTATCTTTAGCTTCCTCTCTGCTTTCCATTCTGTCCCACAGCCACTTAGGCTTTCAGTGAGCACAGGGAGTGCACACAGTAGGCATTCAGTCAAAGTCCACCCTGGTAACAATGCAGATGAGACGCAAAATGATCTAGTTGATACTTCCACCACCTCCATAGCCTCAGCCTGACACCCTGAGCAGAAACTAACTGCTGAGGACCCTCACCAGCCCTTCTAAAGGTTCCCTGGTTTTGTTGGTTTTGCAGGCCAGCCTTTCAAAAGGAGGCAAATTAAAACAAAACAAACTTTTACAACATTCCAAAACAAGCAAAGCAAAATAAGCTCCAGGAAAAGGCCCCAGGGGTCAAAGCATTCAATTTAACAAACAGAACAAAATGGGGTCAAAGCATTCAATTTAACAAACAGAACAAATACTTGAGCTCCTTCAAAACAAGGTGTGGAAAGCAGGGAATACAAAGATCAGTGTGACATGCATGCAGCCTCAAAGGGATTAGGGTTGAGTAGGAGACGGTTACATTTAAATTATCTATAGTGCATTTTTTGTTTGTTTGTGATGAGTCTCACCCTGTCCCCTGTCGCCCAGGCTGGAGTGCAGTGGCAATCTCAGCTCACTGCAACGTCTGCCTCATGGGTTCAAGCGATTCTCCTGCCTCAGCCTCCTGAGTAGCTGGGACTACAGGCGTGTGCCAACACACCCGGCTAACTCTTGTATTTTTAGTAGAGACAGAGTTTCACCATGTTGACCAGGCTGATCTCGAACTCCTGACCTCAAGTGATCTGCCCGCCTCGGCCTCCCAAAGTGTTGGGATTACACGCGTGAGCCAGCACATCCGGCCCCTTTACTTTCCTAATCAACTTGCTTTCACTTTACTCTATGGACTTCCCTAAACTCTTTCTTGTGTGAGATCCAAGAATCCTCTCTTGGGGTCTGGATCTGGACCTCTTTCCGGTAACAGAACCATGCCCCCACTAAACAACCTAGAGAAGACAGACATGGTCACAGCCAATTCTACCCTAAACCAATGAAGTGTTAAATGTGACACGAGATGCTCAAATATGAGCTTTTCTAATAGCTTAGGGTGTCCTTCTGGCTAGGTGATCATTCATCGGCACCCAGGGACAGTAAGAGCCTGAGGCAAAGAAGAAAAAGAGTAGAAACTAAGAAAAGGAGGAAGGAATAGATGGAAATCACAAACCTAGCACAAAGCTGTCCAACAGAAATATAACATGGCCACAGATGTAATTTAAAATGTTCTAGTAGCCAATTAGGAAGATAAATGGAAACAGGTGAAATTAATCTTAATATTTTATTTAACCCAACATATGAAAAAATACATGACTGATTACATCTCACATGTAGTCAACATAAAAATTCACTAATGAGATACTTTATATTCTTTTTCTCATAGTAGTCTGTACACTTATATAAGAGGCATCTGAATGACAGCGACTCCATCTTGAATAGGGGCTGGGTAAAATGAGGCTGAGACCTACTGGGCTGCATTCCCAGGCATGGCATTCTAAATCACAGGATGAGATAGGAGGTCACAAGATACACGTCACAAAAGACCACACCGATAAAACAGGTTGGGCAGAGAAGTTGATCAAAACCCACCAAAACCAAGATGGTGACGAAAGTGACCTCCGGTGTCCTCACTGCTCATTATATGCTAATTATAATGCAGTAGCATGCTAAAAGACATTCCCCCACCATAGCCATGACAGTTCACAAACGCCATGGTTACATAGGAAGTCACCCTATATGGTCTGAAAAGGGGAGGAACCCTCAGTTCCAGGAATTCCCACCCCTTTCCTGGAAATCTAATGAATAATCCACCCCTTGTTTAGCATATAATCAAGAAATAACTATAAATACACTCAGTTGAGTAGCCCATGCCACACTGCTCTGTCCATACTGTCTGTACAGTAGCCGTTCTTTTATTCCTTTACTCTCTTCATAAACTTGCTTTCACTTTACTCTGTGGACTCGCCCTGAATTCTTTCTTGTGGGAGATCCAAGGACCCTCTCTTGGGGTCTGAATGTGGACCCCTTTGCGGTTACACTTATAGCACATCTCAACTCAGACTAAACACATTTCAAGTTCTCGGTCACCACATGCGGCTACCTAGTAGTGGCTATTGTAGTGGACAGCAGAGTCTCAGTGAAGGAGTCCTTGGCCAGCAGTCAGGACAGGTCTGGGGATCTGAAAACAGTGGAAAAGGTTCAGAACCACACCACAGGGCATGAAATGTGAGGCTGAAGATGTAGAAAGAAGGAGGCATTTAGCACTAAGGGTCTCTTAAAGTTATTTAGAAAAGCACTATTTATGTGCTTGCTCTCAAAACCCTTTCTTATTTTTTTTTTTTTTTTTTTTTTTTTTTGAGACGGAGTCTCGCTCTGTCGCCCAGGCTGGAGTGCAGTGGCTCAATCTCGGCTCACTGCAAGCTCCACCTCCCGGGTTCACGCCATTCTCCTGCCTCAGCCTCTCCCAGTAGCTGGGACTACAGGCGCCCGCCACCACGCCCGGCTAATTTTTTGTATTTTTTTAGTAGAGACGGGGTTTCACTGTGGTCTCGATCTCCTGACCTCGTGATCCGCCCGCCTCGGCCTCCCAAAGTGCTGGGATTACAAGCGTGAGCCACCGCGCCCGGCCAAAACCCTTTCTTATATATAAAGGTTGTGTTTCTATTTCTAGCCTTCAATGGTTTGTAGAAGCAGAGATCCAGAGAAAAAGCAAGGTCAATACAGCGAACAAAGGTGTTTAAATGTATAGTTTTGTTTGTTTTGGACATAAGGAAAACAGTAATTATTGCAAACAGATAGTTTATTACCTGTGCCAAGTACTCTTCTGTGTCCTCTCTCTACATGAAGCAGGTACTATATTTTCTCCACTTTACAGATAAGGACAATAAGGCTTAACTGAGTTGAGTGATCTGCCTCAAGCCACACATTTGTAATTGGCAGGGCTGGATTCACCAGGAACTCTGGCTTCTAAGCTGCAAGCCTGACCACTCAGTTAAGCTGGGCCTGCTGAAGGGGGCAGGGCATCAGGAAACCTGCCAGATTCTGTTTTGTGGCTCATTTCCCCATTTGATGTGCTCAGCCTACAGCTTTGGAGACATCCAGCTACTTTGTACAGCATATAAAAGAAAGAGTCATACCCTAGTATGAACAGCCTTTTTCAAAGGGGAGGTGATTCCCCTAAAGAAAGCCTCCCAGGCAAGTTGGAATTAGAGAATTCCAGACAAATACAAAGAAGAAAAAACAAGTGATGACATCTGATATGGTCAAAAGGCTTCTTCTGAAGCCTCCTAATAACAACAGCTTGTGTTCACTGACTATAGGCCAGGCACTATCTGAGCACTTTACATGTGTAACTTATTTAAGCTTCACAAAAAACCCTCTAGAAACATAACACTGCATTACACAGATGAGCCAGGGGTTGAGATACTTGCTCAATTTCACCCAGCAGGTGGGTGGCACAGTTAGGATTTGAACCCCAGAAGGCTGTATTCCCATTCCACAGCACTGGGCAGTATCAGAGTGTCTCGGAGTCAGGCTTCTCTCACACCCATAATCTGTCAAGGGAGCCACAGACGGCAGAGTCCAGTGACAAGGACAAAGGGTACTGCCCGTAGACTCTGGGCCTCAGTTTCAATACATGAAGGCAATGAACCAGATCACCTCTGAGATCTCTTCTGACATTTGTAAATTTGTCTGAAGTTGGCGGGCCTCACTACCTCTCAAAGGTTCCTTTGCAAAAGTCCTGCAACCATTTTGGTTTTGGATACAGCACAGGGTGTGAGGGGCTAGAGATCATCCTGTCCATGCAGAAACTCCTGCATCGGGACAGATTCCTGCTGTGGACTTGTGGTGAGAGCCGGAAAACAGGCAGGAGTCCCACTACTTAAGAGATACCTGGGGCTGCTCTGGTCCATGGCTCTGTCCAGTCTTCTGGCTTCCAGATCCCGCCAAATAGTCAAGTCTAAAACAGGCTGCAGTGAGAGGGAAGTGAGATGGTTTCTCATGCCATTTGCAACCTTCCTCTCCTATGAGACAAATCTTCCCAGCAGTCAGACAGGAAGCCTATTGTCCAGCCAGGATCCCTTTTCTCATGAGAACTTCCCACTCACTGGGGGAGAGCCAGCCTGCAGTAGCTCAAGCCTTTTTCAGGGTGTGGCACCAGAGCTGGGGTGGGAGAACACAGGGAGAAACCACCCATGGCTCAGGCTACCTCCTGTGGCTCTTCTCGGGCCCCCACCACTGCCTTCCTAAGAGAGGCTCAACCTAAGCCCTCCTCGGAAGATCAGCAACTGACAGGTGGGACAGGCCTCAGACCTGTCCATCTTGTTTTAGGCCTGGGACCCTCACTTCCTCCCCCTCATAGGAGAGGGAAAATGCCAGCCAGAGGCCTCAGAGCCAACAAGCACTTTCTTTTACTGCACCCTGCCTCAAACATGAATACTCCTGTCACCTGGAGTTTTCATGTTTGAGGCACGGCGTTCAATAAAAGAAAGTGCTTTTTGTGGCACCTATGCCTCTAAAGTCCTTAGTCATTCAGTAAAAAGTAATGTTTCTCTCCCAGCCTAGAAACCCTGAACTGAAAGCACATGCAGTCAGCTGGAACTCCACCCATCTCCAAGGTTCCAAGGCCACCTTCCCAGGCATGGCCAGAGAGAAACAATGAGCAGCACAGGGTGGAGCTTACCAGCTTGGCTGAGACTTACACTGCCTGGGGTTGCACACTGCTCCAACAGTTACCCATTGGGTAGTCCTGGGGAGATCTTCCTATTCCTCAGTTTCCTCATTTGTAACATGGGGATTCAAAAGGTTAATCACAACTATGCAGGTAAAGTACCTGGTAATGGGTCTGTCACACACTAAGTGTTCAATAACAGCAGCTTTATTATTCCTCCTCTGGGTTCCCATTACATCGTCTTCACTCCTCTTTGTAACCTATCACCATGTTGTAGTCTCTGCAGGTTTTCTCACAGGTTCGTCCTTCCTTCATTTCCCCAATAACCACCAACCCACACACCTAAGCCACAGGGCAGAGACTTGTTCTGCTCATTTTTGTATCCCTAGTACCTGACAAAGAATCCAGCAGATAGTAGATGGCTTAGTAGAAAACCAACGTCACTTGCAAAATTTTGTCCTCATTTCAAGACACTGTTTTGTTTTCAACTGCAATGAGCCACAATGATTTTTGATTTGAGATGAGTCAATAACAGACAATGGCAAAGAGAATCCCTCTCCAGGGTACAATTTGTATTCTCCAAATTGGTACCTAACTGTGAAAATACACTGCCTACCTAACAGGACCAGAGCCACATGGAGTAAGAGCATGGTCTTGGGGGTCAGACAGATGAATCTGGGTTTGACCCAGGGGCCTGCTCTGCAGCCTTGTCAACTGTCCTAACTCCTCTAAGCCTTAGTCCTTAGCAGCCAATATCCAGCTCCATAGGTTTTTTTAGAGGACTAACAGAACTGCATACTTGAAAGGGTCTTGTATCATGCCTGGCACATTATTAGGCACTGATAAATTTTCATGTAGCAAACTAAACCCTTATCTCTGATTTTTGGAATGGGCAAAGGCTTTGGTAAAAAGAAAAAGGATTATTTCAGAAATTTCTGGATATTTGGAGAGGGGGGCAGGCAGAAAACAGAGCAGGATAAGCACTTTGGGGGATGTTGTTTGCTCTCTCCTTGTTCCAGTTCAGTAATAAGCTGGCTCCTTTTTCACTTCCCGTTCTCGACCATACAGCCCAGGCTGCTCTTGGCTGACAAATGGACTCCATATGGCCTGTTACCCTTTCACCTCCTCTTGCTCTTGCAGCTCAGGGACCCAGGGAAACAGGCTGCCAGCTGGGGCTGGGAACCCCTCCCCCTCCCACTGTTACGACTGCTATAAGGAGGGGCAGGCCAGAGGACCACTCTCCTTTATCCTGCTGCTCCAGGTATAGGGCTAGGCCACTCAGTGCCCAAAGCCACTACCACTGATATAGGTCAGTACAGTGACCTATAGAGCACAGCCCACAGCTGTCTCCTACCTCCACCTCCAGGATGGTGGGATGACAGTGGATCTAGGGAGCCAGGCTATTCCACGTGTATTAGCAAGTGTTACTGTTTCCCTTGACAGTGGCAGTTAAAGGCTTAAGAAAAAGCAGAGAATGCTTATTTTTCCCTCATCAGCAATTGTCACTTCTTGTTCTCATCTCCTTCACCATATTACCTACCCAAGGTAAAGTATGTGTTTGCTCTCCCCTCTCAGAATTCCTCATCTCCCAGAGAAGGTGGCTGGTCCTCTCAGGAAAGGCCAAGATGGCTGCTTAGGGCAGCTCAGAAGGAAAGCTGATGAGGAGGTGATAACTGACTTAGGAGCCTGGCTTAGAGTTTAGAATAGGGTTGGACTCTTGGGTACAAAGGCCAAAATTGTGGTTTCATTTCCAATTCTACCATCTAATGGTAACTCCTAATGCCAAGTACAGTCCCAGGCATACACAGCAGGGCCTCAAGAAACACGCAGTCAAATTTAAAACAAATTTAATGATCTCTGTTGCCGAAAGGATATAAGTAAGGAAGAGAATTAACATTTATCACCAGGCACTGCACTGGTACTTTCAAAGTGTTACCCTATTAAATTCTTCCACCCTAGGAAGAAGGTGGTGTAAAACTTGATTTGTTCAGAAAAAATTGAGGCTCTGAAAAGTTTAGTAATGGACTGAGGTCACCTGGATTCTAAGTACCAGAGTCTGCATTCAAATTCTGGCTGGCCCTTCTACAAGGAAGCTTCTTGATTTTTTCTGCTGCCACCAGAAAAAATTTACCCCAAGACCTACAAAGCATAACATAGGGGTGGGATACATACAGACAAAAGCTGCTATCATTCCTGTTTGGAGAAGAATATGGCCTGGTGAGTTTAGTTGTGCCCAGAGGACTCAGTTCATATCTCAAGTGGGGCCACATTTTTCCAGAGAAGTGGAGGGAAAAGGCAGGACAGTTTCCTTCACTAATTTCTGTGTACTACACACAATGGAGCTATTTAAGGATCACAGACACCAAAGCTGCAAGTGGGAGAAGATACGCGGGCATTTTCAGCTGAGAACACATGACTTTTTTTTTTTTTTTTTGAGATGGAGTCTCACTCTGTCACCCAGGCTGGAGTGCAGTGACACGATCTCAGCTCACTGCAACCTCCGCCTCCTGGGTTCAAGCAATTCTCCTGCCTCAGCCTCCTGAGTAGCTGGGACTACAGGCGTGTGCCACCACACCGGGTTAATTTTTGTATTTTCAGTAGAGACAGGGTTTCACCATGTTGGCTAGGCTGGTCTTGAACTCCTCACCTCAGGTAATCTACCTGCCTCAGCCTCCCAAAGTACTGGGATTACAGGCGTGAGCCACCACGCCCAGCTGAGAACACAAGACTTCTAAGACGGATATGTGAGAGGAAGGTTGTCACTAAATGCAGAATGGGGATGTGACCTGGAATTAGAGGGCTACCTTTCTGCCACTGCCCAGAACACACAGGGCCACTGGGTTAACACTGCCAAAGCCTGAAATAAACAGCCTCTGCCACATACCCCCAAACAGGGGGGTTCTCTTAGGCACTCAACAGGCCACTGCTACTCAAAAAGGCCTAGACAACTGCAAAGAACGAAAGGAAACACCAGTAAACTCTAGTTATGGATGGTAACAGAAATCCACTGAGGCAATGGCCCCAAATCAGCAAAACACCATAGGTCTTTGAGAAACACTCACCAGCAGTTGAGGGGTGGAGGTCTGAATGGGTTTTTTGTCATTGTTGTTGTCTTGCTCTGTTGCCCAGGCTGGTGTGCACTGGCACGATCTCGTCTTGGCTCACTGCAACCTCCGCCTCCTCCCAGGTTCAAGCAATTCTCATGCCTCAGCCTCTTGAGTAGCTGGGATTACAGGTGCATACCACCAAGTCCGGCTAATTTTTTGTATTTTTATTAAGGACAGGGTTTCGCCATGTTGCCCGGCTGGTCTTGAACTCCTGACCTCAGGTGATCCACCTGCTTTGACCTCCCAAAGTGCTAGGTAGGATTACAGATGTTAGCCACTGCACCCAGCCCTGAATGGTCTTTTCTGAAGAAAGAGATGTGACTGGGTCTAAGGCATGCCATGAAGTTGAGCCCTGTATATTCTGGGGTGTGGGGTCCCACCATGAGACAAGGACTACAAATACAAAAAAGACAATAAAAGGTGTGTGGTTTTTTGGTGCCGGGGGAGGAGGCTGGACGAAGCCACAAGTCTCATCTCTATTGCCTCTGAACAAACAAGCCTAAGGAACTCTGTACTCGCTGTGCACAGGCAGGTGGAGCAGAAGTTACCAAGTCCATTGACCTGGATATTCTTCCTCCTCCATCTTGTGTGGGATGAGATTCTCTGTTTTAAACAATCTTAAACCACAAAATTTTAAACCACTTTCTCTCAAATGACCACCACAGGAAAAGCAGTTTGCCATGCCTTCTTGGTTTCATTTGCATTTCCCAGGAGGGGAACTTTCACCAACTGATTCTGGACAGTGAGGAGTCAAATCTCCCCAGGAGTTCTCTTCTTTACTACTTTGAACTTTTGCATCTTGCTCAGCATACAGTGCTCCTGGAAGATCCCTCTGCTCCTCCTCCAAGCTTTCTCTGTGACTCCTTCCCACATGCTTTTCTCTGAGGAAGCCACATTTAAGCCTCTTTAAGGATCTTTAAAAACAACAGGAATGCATTCAAGCCTGCTGCAAAGTCCAAAGAAGGATGGATGCCTGGCCCTGAAGGTCTAGGACTTGCCTTTGATGTTAGCCTGTGTACATATTGGTCTGGCTCTAGTAAAACAAAGCAACCTCAAAATAGTGAAACTTGGGCCTAAACTAGCTAACAGTCAGGAGTAGAGTCTCAACCATGCTTATTTATCAGGGTGAGGACCATGCCCCTGTCACCTGTCATGGCCTCTCTGGCTCTTTGGACCCTAGACTCTTGCAAGCCACTTTTGACTGACCAGTCTGAGATGCCTGGTCAGAAGATAATGCCTCGGACAGCCTCACACACACTGCATGTTGGTAGATAACTATGTCTAAATGCCACATTGATGTACAGAAAATACCTTTAATCTCTTGTCCTCCAGACAGCAGGTTTAATAGCTAATAACTTTCACTCGAGAGTAAAAAAAAACATGGGCATGATGGCTTAGGCCTGTAATCCCAGCACTTTGGGAGACCGAGATCGAGATCAGCCTGGCCAACATGGTAAAACCTTGTCTCTACCAAAAATACAAAAATTAGCCAGGCGACATGGCACACACCTGTAATTCCAGCTACTCGGGAGGCTTGGCATGAGAATCGCTTGAACCCAGGAGGCGGACGCTTCAGTAAGTGGAGATCGTGCCACTGCACTCCAGCCTGGATGACAGAGCGAGACTCCATCTCAAAAAATTAAATAAATTTAAAAAAGCATTTACAAGTGTTGATTCTTATTCTCTCTGGGTTTCACTTTCCTAACAAATTCCTTCATTAATTTAACAAATTTCTATTAAGCACTAACTATGTGTTAGGCTGGTGCTAGAAATTCAAGAGCAAATAATACACATGGTGTGCCCTTGAGGGGACCTCAATCTCTTTGGGAATACAGATAAGGTGCCCCAACAAGATTAAAATAAGAGTAATATCTACTGCTTCTCTTCCAGAATCCATGTAAGGATTATATTTACCCATTCATTCTTTTTTTTTCTCTTCCCTCAGCTTAATTCTACCATTCATTTTTTCAAGAAGTTTTTACTAAGTACCAAAAGCACTGTGGCAGGTGAAGGTTGGCAGGTGGAAAGATAAAAAGATATTGGTCCTACACTCTAGGAGCTTTCTAATAAATGACTATAACAGATATATGTTAGAAATCAATATGGGCTACAGAAAGTTCTGAAGAAGGATTAATCCAATGGGGAAGAGACCAAAGAAGATTGTAGAAATGGTATTAGAGCTCCAACTTCACGGGAAGTAGGATCATGAGCACGGGATAAAGGATTATGATGGGGATAAAGGAGAGTAGGGAGAACATGGTCGGGGAGACAAAGGCACAAACAAAGGCAGAGAAGCAAGAAGAGGTGCTATGTGTATGGAGATGTTAGCAAATGTTTCCAGGTTTAGCAGGAGATAACTGAAGATTTAGAAAATCAGGCTGGTGCCAAAAGAGGGTAGGCCCTGAATGCAAGGCTAAAGAATGTGGAATCTTGGGTTGCTCTTCCATGAGATGAGATTTTAAGGACACTTCTAGGCCTATAATGCAAAGCCATGTTATTCATAATAAAATGAAAGCCTGCTAAATAGTATCAATCCCACTGAAGAAGCTGCCCATGTAAGTCTGCCTACATCCCCTGGAAACTATTTTCCAATAAACTGGATGTACTGACAGGGTGGAGTGGGGAAAGGGGAAGAAAACGGAAAATCCATTGCGAGTTTTCCAGTGCAGATTCATCATGCTTCTCAAGTCTGCCTAGGTGAGAGGGGACAGGAAAGAACTAAAGGGGCTGGAGCACACAGAAAAGGAATACAAAGATATCTTGTGGTCAGTTTCTTTCCCAGGGTTCTCTCACATGGCAGCAGATGGCCTATCCCTGGAGGACTGGATCCAGAAAGCAGCTGCTCCCAGGTCCTGGTTCTAACAGCTGGGGTCACAGGTCCTCTATGCACAAGCTGAATGCCAGAAATCAATGGGTCCCATTGTGCCTGCATGCATGCATGAGCTCTCACGTCCAGGCTCATGCTCTGTAACTGCCTAGAACAGAGGACTGGGAAAAATAACACTACACACTTTGAAGGACTACATTTGCAAACTAATGGAAAGATAGAGTATTATACAATCCAATTTAATCCAATTTTATTTAAATTACCTTGACTTTGCTAGGTAACTACTAAGATGCTAATTATTTGGGAGATAGAGGGTCAAGAGGGAGGTGGAAGAGGAACAGAAGTAGGGCAGATCATAATCAGAGGCTAATCAGTAAATACATCTAGTCCTCCTCTTTCTGCCCAATGCAGAGAGGAGTCTGGCTCTACCACAACAACCAAAAAGCAGGCTAGATATTTCATGTATTAGAAAAGGGCATACAAATTCATAAAACAATGTGTGTGTACACAGAAGAGTATAACTGTATAATTACATAATTAGGCACATTATAAAGTATTTATACTGCTGAGACTAAAAGCCCCTACTCAAAGGCATTCCACCAAAGTTGAAAAGGGAAAAAAAAAAAAAAAGAAAGAAAAAAAGCATCTAATTGCAATCTTCCACAAAGCCAGACATCCCCAGCTGGTGCCACAGCTGAATTCTCTTAATTAACATGTTGTAATGGCAAGTACGAAAGACACTGTATGCTTATCAACTCCATGTCGTGGCCAGCCAGGCATGGGAGAAGCCCGCAATACTGCTATAATTAGAGAGATTTTTCTCTTTTCTATTATAATAGTACCCCAGTGTGGAATGTTGGTTAGTTTTTCTTAAAAACTTTGTCATTTAAAGCACATACATAACAACTCTACCTACCCACAGTCAGGGATTGAAACTAGAGAGTATGAGAAAGTTCACAGTCTAAGAGCTGGTTTATTTTTTGGTGGTTTTCTCTTAACTCCCCAAACCTGGGGTTTTACGTTATAGAAGGTTAGCAATGTTCGAGCAGGCCAGTCTTTTAAATAAAAGCCCATCTGACAGCTTAACATCATAGGCTAGGCCGGGCGCAGTGGCTCACGCCTGTAATCCCAGCACTTTGGGAGGCCGAGGCAGGCAGATCGCCTGAGGTCAGGAGTTCGAGAACAGCCTGGCCTTCACGGCGAAACCCCGTCTCTACTAGAAATACAAAAATTAGGCTGGGTGCAGTGGCTCACACCTGTAATCCCAGCACTTTGGGAGACCAAGGCGGGCAGATTACCTTAAGTCAGGAGTTCGAGACCAGCCTGACCAATATGGTAAAACCCCGTCTCTACTAAAAATACAAAAATCAGCCAGGCATGGTGGTGGGTGCCTGTAATCGCAGCTACTCAGGAGGCTGAGGCAGGAGAATCGCCTGAACCCAGGAGGCGGAGGTTGCAGTAAGCCAAGATTGCACCATTGCACGCTGGCCTGGGTGACAAGAGTGAAACTCTGTCTCAAAAAAAAAAAAAAAAAAAAATTAGCTGGGTGTGGTGGCAGGTGCTTGTAACTCCAGCTACTCAGAAGGCTAAGGCAGGAGAATCGCTTGAACCTGGGAGGTGGAGGTTGCAAGTCAGCCGGGATCACGCCACTGCATTCCAGCCTGGGCAACAAAGCAAGACTCTGACTCAAAATAAAACAAAACAAAATAATAGGCTAAATGTATCTAAATAGAATAAAGATGGCAGAAATTAGCATATAACTGAGTACAATATGTGGGAAAAGCATTAATTCATGAAAAGACTAGCTCAATGATATGGTTTGACCCTGTGTCCCCACCCAAATCACATCTTGTAGCTCCCATAATTCTCACATGTTGTGGGAGGAAGCCGGTGGGAGATGACTGAATCATGGGCGCAGGTCTTTCCCGTGCTATTCTCATGATAGTGAATGGGTCTCACAAGATTTGACGGTTTTAAAAAATGGGAATTTCTCTGCATAAACTCTCTTTTTGCCTGCTGTCATCCATGTTAGATGTAACTTGCTTTTTCTTGCCTTCCACAGTGATTGGGAGGCTTTCTCGGCCACCTGAAAATGTAAGTCCAATTAAATCTCTTTCTTTTGTAAATTGCCCAGTCTCGGGTATGTCTTTATCAGCAGTGTGAAAACAGACTAATACAGTCAACATATAATGTATACTCATGGCTCTGGAAGGGCCTTTTACACTTACAAAAAGGGCTTTGTTTTTGCATGACTCTTACACCAGAACCTGTTGCAGGTAGTCCTCCTACTTCCCTAGCAAGGACCCTCACAGTCAAACAATAGGTTTACATATTATAAGAAAGTCAACTCAGAAAGCCAAAAAAGATAATAAAATATCAAATTATAGCCTGCCTTTTAGAGACAATCTTGGACAACATAACCTGGGCATTTTAGACATTATTCTTTGGCTACGGGTGTTTTTTCCTCTTCACAACTGAGCAGGGCTGTTGACTGAAGTCAATGAGTATTCAACTGACACTAAAGATTTCTCACTTCTGGCACATTCATTGAATTTAAAAATCTTTCAATTCTGTCAACTTTAGAAGACCTACCCTTACAACTACCATTAGTCATTTCGTTTTTCCATTTTCAACTCATCCTTACAAAATCAAGATCCAATAATGCAAGTTACCGCTCCAGCACATGTGGCTGCACAGAGTGAGCTGGCGAGGCTGCTCAGAGTGTGCTGCTGGCTGGCAGGCAGCCAAACCTCACGACTGCTCAAGAGGTTCTTTCTCAGCTGCTTCACAAAAGTCCAAATTCATTACACAAAGGCAATTGGGGTGTCAATTTACAATTTACCAGAGTACAGGTTGTTCCTATGACAAATGTTTAAAAGCAGACTGCTTGGAGTTGCTTCGGAATCCCCACTACCTCTACCCTCTCACCCCCACCACGGGTTTATCAAATTTAGATTTCTTGTCCCTTCACTCTCCTGGCCCTAAAGGCCCGGAATCACTTTGGTGAACCCAGAGAAAATATATTCTTAGGTAGGTCCACATACAAATGAGGAAAGTATCCAGGCTCCAAAATCTCTGGCACTCAGCAACACACACACACCTGCATTTTATTAAGAGACCAGGACTGCATCCAGGGCCCCAAGGTTTGCACTGAATCAAGGGAAGTCAAGCTAGTCAGCACCTGCACAAGCCTGTTACTCAGAATGACAGCTCATCCTGGGTTTCCCCGAACTCTATGCCTTGTTGATGGAAAAGACCTGTCAAACGTGCAATCAGGGCCCTGAAGAGTCTTTGCAGATGCCTCCAGCCAGACCTTCCAGTGGAATAATATTAGTAGCACAATGGTTCCTTCCTCAAAGGGGAGCAAAGTGGCCTATGGGAAACAATCAATGTGCCTCATGGCTCTATGCATGTGGGTAATGTCCTTTAGGGCTAGTCCATTTGTACTTGCAGCCCTTCACCTGAAAAACCAAATGAAATCACCCACCACAAAAGGACAAGCTGCAAGGCAACCGATTCTGAACTCTGGGCTTGCTGCTTTCTCCCTCAACCCTTCCTGAGTCCTCTCAACTGTCCCATCTTAGAAGGACAGAGAAAAATGTGAAAATTTCCCACTGTGACTTCTGCAAACGTGGGCAGAGCCACTGAAAGTCAGGCCTGTTTAAGGGCCACCCTGCTACTCAGCCCTAACAAGGTGATAACTCAGAATGGTATGAGCAGTTTATCTACCAGCAGTTTGAAACAGAGGATCAGGGACCTAGAGGCTTTCAAGAAAAGTGAGAAAGAAAGTGCTGGTCTTTAAAAAGAAGAGTAACTTGAGGTGAAAGTTGAAGGCTCAAGGCTCCAAGCTAGGTGTTTCTCCTTAGCTCCTCTTCTGCCATAATGGCCCCACATCTCTTGGCAGGGGAAGTCAAGGCTACCAGTGGAGCCTCAGCCTGACCTGCCCTCTGGCCTGGCAACATGCTGAGCTGACCCCCCTCTGCCAGGGCAGAGAGAAAGGATTTGACATTCAGGCTTTTCATCCTTGGCAAAGAGGAACTGCTTATTCACGGGGCTACAGACACGATGTTTCCACTGGCCACACCACGGTCTGTGCCAGGGCACTTGGGGCAAGTCAGCTGGGAGTGGCAGGCCCAGCCCAGGGCCAGCAGCTGTAATTGAAACTGTCATTCATTTTCTGACTATTAAGAAAACTGGGCAGTATCTCCCTTGGCAATAATTTACTCTCCCTACTTCTACTGGAAATTAATAGATCTTGGGATAAGCATAACATGTTTATGCTTGTTTGTCCCCACTGATAGAATCTCTCTCAAAATATTTTCCCAATTTCCATTTTTCACAAAGAGTAACTGCTAGATACGTATTCTACTAAGAACACTTTTTGACTGATCCTCCTTTATTTTACATATCAAATTTCTTATTTAAAATCTTTAAGGGGGTCCAAGGCACAAAGGAAGGTAGTAACACCCAGTATCAGCAAAGGTTTCAGGAAACTGCACTTTTACTGCTGATTAGGCATGAAATGACTGGTGTCACCTGGACCTGGACAGTATCTCCTGGCCAATCTCATTCTCCAATGACCAGCAGAGGCTTGAAACCTGCTACACATTATGATTGGGCCCACTGGGGGACATCACTTCCACCTGCAGCAGGGCATGATCAAAGCTTTACTCAGGGTGGTGCCTGAGAGCTGATCCTACTCAGCCAGCAACAACCTGATGACTCAACTGCTGTGCCCTGCCAGGGGGACTGCAGAAGGCCACTGGGCCACAGGCACCACTACGGGACCACACTCACCCAAGACAAAAGAAGGAGACTTCTACCAGGCCATTTTCCCCTCCCAGTATTTTACAGCATGATCTCCTTCCAAAAACCATGGACAGAGTTGGGGCTCCTTCCTGCAGCCCACCTGGAGGCATACTATAATTTACCCTCATATGCAAATCTCCCCCCCAAAACACATTTTTCCTCATGATGATTTCTTTTCAGAATCTTCCAAAGGCTGCCACTTTCTACAAGTCTAAATGCTTCTGCTGGCTATGCATGTCTCCACACTTTGGCTTGTTCCATTTCTCCAACATCAAGTCCAACTAGGCAGCCCCCACTGGCCTCGCTCACCCATGATCATGGCCTCAGCTCAGCCTTCTGGCCCCTCTCAGCGATTTCTCCTTTCCCTCTCCCTCAACATCCTCTAGTTTTTCCTCCATCAACTCAGACCCAACCCATAATGCAAGGCCCAATCTTAGTGCTCTCTTTTACAGGAATATTCTTCCTCTCTAAACAAAAGCATCTATGTCTACACAATCTAGTAGTTAAATGCCATTTTGTTCACCATTTCTAAATGTGACATGATCCTCCTCATGAGCTCCTCAAAAGGGCAGAGTGCCCACCTTTACCATCCTGGGCATATTTAAGGCACTGGACAAATACCTGATGGTGTCTGTGTCTGGAAGGGGTGTTATCTCTCACAACATGTATAAACTAAATGCTTACAAAGATCCTAGCTCTTGCTTCCCAGGGAGCCTCTCCTCCTACCTACACCCCATTCCAGACCCCAGTCCTGGCAAACCCTGAGACTTCTGCCTGTAGACAGCCTGCATTTCAGCTCACATCAAAGCATGAAACAAAGGACTTCACAACACCCCCAGCCCCCTTCAGGCTCCAGAGCTCTTCAAGGGCACCCTGTTTAAACAGGAGGTACAGTATATTTTTGGGAAATGATGAAGCAACTTCCCATAAGAGGAAAGTAAAAATTCCCCAAGTGAAAAAAAAAAAAAAAAAAAGGCTTCTTGGAAAACAGAACAGCTTCCCTGCCAGGGCAGAGAGAAAGGATTTGACATTCAGGCTTTTCATCCTTGGCAAAGCCTGTTCTAGGAGAGACAGGGCTTCAGGGGAAAAAAGGGAGGCAACTTCTTACGACCAGATGTGGAACTCAGCATAGTTTTCAGAGTTGCAGGCTCAACAACACACTTCATCTGATATTGCCCAAGGTGCCACTGGGACTCCACCCTCCTACTTTCTCTTTTTCTTAGATGCCTTAAAACAACAAATGTGATTATAAAAAATTAGGGGAAAATGTAATCTTATTATAGATAAACCAGAGCCCTTGCTATTTAAAACAACTGCACAGTGATTCCTTCAGTGGATGGCAAAACTTTTTGCAATAACTATACTCTGTTGTTTTTTTTAATTGAGGAGAGTTTTAAATTTGCATTTCATACATTTGGTTTGATTACAAGGATTGTTTTTCTCATATGTGCCAGAGGGCCTGGGTTCCAGGGGAGGAGACATGGGCAAAGTAGGGCAGAATGAGAAAATTGGTACCATTCTGCTTGATATGCAAGGCTTACCTAATTACTTCTCGTATTTTACCACCTCTTCTCTCTTTTTTTGAGACAAGGTTTCACTCTGTCACCCAGGCTTGACTGCAGTGGCATAATCATAGCTCATCACTGCCTCAAACTCCTGGACTCAAATGATCCTCCCACCTCAGCCTCCCGAGTAGCTGGGATTCCAGGCATGCATTACTATGCATGGCTAAATTTTAGAAATTTTTTTTTGTAGAGATGGGGCCTCGCTGTATTGCCCAGGCTGGTCTTGAATTCCTGGCCTCAAGTGATCTTCCCACCTTGGTGAAAGTGGCATGAACCACCCCACCAGGCCCATATTTCATTTCTCAAACTACTACTAATCAAACATTACAGCAACATTAGCAGTACTCTTCAAGTAACAAGACAAGCATTACCCACAAAAGAAACTTCTCTCTGATGCGTGTCCATATGAAAACATATTTTTCAACATTTAACACAGTATTAACACAGTAACCTAGCATTTGTGAGTGCTCAGACCCCACTTCTTTAGCCGTTCATTTTCAATGAACTTGAGAATTCATACCCACCTAGCCTGTTTGCAACAGACTAAAAGGAAGCATGCAACAGATCCAATCCTACCTTTGCCATGATCACTGCAATGTGAGCCAAGGATATAATTTTTCCCCTATTTTACTATCTTACTTTCCCCACCTTTATAGCGACCACTCTCAAGAACTAATGAAAGGGCTATAAACAAGTTGCCAAAGAAAGTCAACTCTTTCAGATGTAACAATGACATGAAGATTCCTGCAATCAAAGTCTCCCACTTCAGATCCCCCTACGGGGCCGTCCCCTTCTCTGGCCCACCTCAACCATCCTATTGCAGGCCACTTACGTCAGCAGTCTTCCAAGCAGGAGCCCCCTTTTCTCCACATCCATGTGGATTTCTGCTATAAAGCTCTTTCAGAAAATAAAAGTTAATCTGCTTAATTTGCAGGTCTAGAGATGTCCAGGGTTTATTTTTTTAGGCTGCTAAAGGGGAGGCAGGAGGCTAGGTGTGGCTAAATGGGAAAAACAGAGCACGATCCAGAATTCTTTCCCTGAGCAGGACCTTTCTGCAGACAGCATTAATGCATACATGTATTTCATGTACCATTTTAAAAATATGACAGATGTCAATGTACTACTTTTTCAAAATGCGCAATAAGTGAATTGGTGGTAGCGAAGGGTGAGGGACTAGTTGTTGGCCATCAGACTGTTCAGTGCATTCCCTCCCTGCAGGCAAGGCATACTAGAAGACAATTTATTAGGATATCAACATCAGCTCTTAACCACAAAAAAGGCATCTTCTTTTTTTGCAGCTACTGAAGAACTAGGCTGCAAAACAACTGGGGTCAACTCTGTAAACAAAATTTATGGGTAAGAAACTTCTGGGGAAGGGATGGAGATGTATCAGCCTTCCCCTAACAAAGCTACACGTGCAACAAAGACCAAGATAACTTTGCTGAGTCTTCGTTTTGACTAGAAAGGCTATCAGTGGGAAGACTAAAGGAATCATCCTCATAGAATTCATACTTGTTGAGTTTTGTAGGGTCTGAGAGACAAAAAAGATCTCCCCCAGCAGACAAAGGGGGAACAACATTTGAGTTGGAGGGAACAGCATAAGCAAGGCTTTGTGGGCACATACCACAGTATACTAGGAAAATAAATAAAAATGAGATGCCTAGTGAGATTCCAGGACAGAGGATAGGATACAGAAGCAGCTAGCAAGAAAGCTGAAAGCACAGATGAGGGTTATATTGCTAAGAATGGACCTTACCATAAGTCTTATGGGACTCTGAGTTTGTTTTCTTTTGTTTTAAGAGGAGAAGTAGCATCATGCCAAGTATGAGATTCTGAGAGTTACATTGGCAGGGTGGAAGACAGATTTGTGGGGAGAAAGGTGAGAAAGACACTGGAGACAGGAAAACCAGTAAGAGCCTGGTGACAGATGATGGGGCCTTGGATGTCAGCAATGTAATTTTTTTCCTTAGAGGAGGCCATTGTTTATATCCTTGACTGCAGTTAACCAGCCAGCTGCCTACACACCTTCCCACCCGAGCACAAACACAACCAGGAGTAAGGGCACTGGTGCTTCGACAGAAACTCAAGTATCCAGTGGAAACTGGGGCATGGGGACTAGTGGGTGCAGAGAGGGATTTTGCTTCCAGAATCCCTGTCACTGGTGGGTTCTGGGCCTCTGAACAGCCAACTGCAAAACCAGTGAACTCAGGGATCCAAAATGAGAGTGTACACCATTCTCAAGGAGACTGCTGTACTCTGCAAAATGCTAGGAGGCTCTCCTGAACAAAAGGAATCTGAGGAAGGTGGCCAAATCCCTATTCCCACATACTGCCCTCCCAAAAAATTGTATTCAGATAGGGAAGATGTTCCATTCAGGCCATATAAATGTTTCTGAGAAGGCATAAAATTAAAAACTATTTCTAGTGGTTGAAGGGCCTGGGAATTGGCAGACACCACCCATAAAAATACTTTCCAAAACTTCTACAAGAAAATATAAAAGCCCATCTTTATGAAATTTGGATAGGAAATAATTTCTTAAACAAGAAACATACCAGAAAGGAAAAAAAATATTTAAAAAATTGACATAGTAAAATAATAGTGGTTCTCAAACTCTTTGCTCTCAGGTTCCTTTACACCAGGGGTGTCCAATCTTTCGGCTTCCCTGGGGCACACTGAAAGAAGAATTGTTTTGGGCCACACATAAAATACACGAACACTAACAATAGCTGATAAGCTTTAAAAAAAAAAAAAAAAGCAAAATAAACTCATAATATTTTAAGAAAGTTTATGAATTTGTGTTGGGCCACATGCAACTCATGGGCCGTGGGTTGAACAAGCTTGCTTTACACCATTAAAAATTATTGAGGATGCCCAAAGAATTTGTGTGTTACACCTATCAATATTACCATATTTGAAGATAGAACTAAAAATTTTACATATTTATAATTCATTTTAAAATAACAATACACCCACAGATGTTAACATCGATGATTACAACACATGCCATATAGCTTTTGTAAACTCAACTATTCACTCATGAAACAATGAGTGCAAAAAAGGCAAACAGGATCTTAGTATGTAATATAGCATCTTAATATGAAAATAATTTCAACCCTGTCAATCCCCTAAAAGGATCTCAAAGGTCCTTGAAAACCACTGCCATAAGAAAAGTTCAAAAAAATCTACAAATTGGGAGAGGATAATCAAGGAAATACAAAATTAAAGCCTTAAGGAGATTGCATTTCATGTCCATCAAACTGGCAAAAATTAATACCTAACAATACCAGTTGTTGTAAAGCATATGGAGATATAAGAATCTTCTTATACATCAGTAGTAGTGTAAACTGGTACAATTACTGTGAAGAACAATATGCAGAAAGTTGAAGTTGTGCATTTCCAACAATCCAGCAACTCTCCTGCCAGGTGTAGATACCAGAGAAATTCTGCACACATGCTTAGGACACATGTACAAGATTGCTCCTTGCGGCACTGATTTTTTTAAGAACTTTTTTTCTTTTGTTAACTCTTTTTCTGAGATAGGGTCTTGCTCTGTTGCCCAGGCTGGAGTGCAGTGGTGCATTCATGGCTCACTGCAACTTTGGCCTCTGGGATTCAAGTGACCCTCTCACCTCACCCTCCCGAAGAGTTGGGATTAAAGGCATGTGCCACCACACCTGGCTAATTTTTGTATTTTTTTTTTTTTTTTGAGACGGAGTCTCGCTGTCGCCCAGGTCGGAGTGCAGTGGCGCAATCTCGGCTCACTGCAAGCTCCGCCTCCTGGGTTCACGCCATCCTCCTGCCTCAGCCTCCCAAGTAGCTGGGACTACAGGTGCCTGCCACCAAGCCTGGCTAATTTTTTGTATTTGTTGTAGAGAGGGGGTTTCACCGTGTTAGCCAGGATGGTCTCGATCTCCTGACCTCGTGATCCGCCCGCCTTGGCCTCCCAAAGTGCTGGGATTACAGGCGTGAGCCACCGCACCCGGCAAATTTTTGTATTTTTTGT
The DNA here is from genome assembly GCF_006542625.1 of Nomascus leucogenys. Lineage (NCBI taxonomy): Eukaryota > Metazoa > Chordata > Mammalia > Primates > Hylobatidae > Nomascus > Nomascus leucogenys. The sequence goes on along the minus strand of NC_044381.1, from coordinate 86,715,013 downwards.
AGACAGAGTTTCACCATATTGGCCAGGCTGGTCTCAAACTCCTGGGCTCAAGCGATCTGCCCGCCTCGGCCTCCCAAAGTGCTGGGATTACAGGTGTGAGCCATCGTGCCCAGCCACAGCACTGTTTTTAACAGTGAAAAACTGGAGTCGCCCATAGATCCATCAGTGAGAGAATGGTTATAAATATTTTATTATTAATACAATTATACTGTTACATATCACCACTGCAAATAATTGCAACATATAATTTACAACTATAATTTGTAATCAATAATTATATATTTATATAATTATATATAATTATAAATTATAATGTTACAATATGTAATATACACTTATATTAACACAATGGAATGCTATACTACAGGTAAAAGAAATGTACTAACATAGCCAAATGTCAAAAGCAATGTTGAGTGAAAAAAGTATGCTACGGAAGGTTACATACTTTTTTTTCCCCAAGAGAGTCCCTGGATCTGTTCCATCCAAACACTGTTGAAGCAGGAACACCAAATGCGCTGCACATTTTTAAACACATAAAACAATATTCTGTATTGCTTAGGAATACATGTTTAAATATCTAAAAACAGAAATGGTTGGAATGATGCACATCAACTTAGGATACTGGTCATCTCTGGAGGAAAAGGTCTGAAGCAAATATGGCAAAATATTAAATCTGGGAGGCAAATATCCATGTGTGATTACACTCATCTCTATTTTTTAAGTTTGCAGTGGAACACATTACATGTTTATAAGTGTTAATTCTTTTCACCTATAGTATTTTTACAATGCCTCCAACCTAAGGCATATCACTTCTTAACAGGGTATTTGGTAACTTGGTGATTGTTTTCTAATCTTTATAACCACCCTAGGTACCATATGGTCACAAAATATAGAAATAAGTCATTAGATTCATCAAGACTGCTAAATCCTCCGGCAGACCTGTTTCTACTCACCCCCTGATTGACCATGCAGCTGTCTCCACTGCCGCCACCCACCCCACCCACTCCCCTCTGCAAAACGGTCATCTGAAAGCTAAGCTACCAAACAGGATCTATAAAAACACTTTTCTTTTTTTTTTTTTTTTTTTGAGATGGAGTCTCGCTCTGTTGCCCAGGCTGGAGCGCAGTGGCACGATCTCAGCTCACTGCAAGCTCCGCCTCCCAGATTCATGCCATTCTCCTGCCTCAGCCTCCCAAGTAGCTGGGACTACAGGCGCCCACCACCACGCCCAGCTAATTTTTTTTGTATTTTTAGTAGAGACGGGGTTTCACCATGTTAGCCAGGATGGTCTCGATCTCCTGACCTTGTGATCCACCCACCTCAGCCTCCCAAAGTGCTGGGATTACAGGCATGAGCCACCGTGCCTGGCATAACAGAGTAACATGAGTAACTCTGAGCAAGGCCAGAACTTTGTTTCAAAGGTACTCAGACTCAGTGGGTTTCCCCACCTGCCTTCATATCAAGCTGGCAGACAGACTGACCCAGGTGCTGTCAGAGTCAACTTAACTTACACAATTTATTATCCACTGTCCCCATTCCTCCTTGGTTTCATCCTAAACACTCTTAGTCTTCTTCTCATGAAGTAGGACCTCTATGGTATCAAAACCCAGGTCCGCGGTTCCTAATGCTTTCTGCAATACCAAGGGCACCAGAACACCTTTGGGTTATGGTGTTTCTCAAAGCCTGGGCCACCTCACCACCTTCAACATAACAATGGGGGCAGGTGATTGACCAGTTTCTGCCTCTGGAAAGGAACAAATGAAATCTATACCTTTGGGTTCTTCTCTTCAGGCAGGAGAATTGAGAGGCTGGGGAACTGTTTTACATTATTAGCAAACTTTTAAAGAATGCAGATTGCTGGGCTGTACAGAGATCTACTGAATGGTTCTTTGTGGGCAAAATATGTGGGAATCTCATTTTAAAAAACACAGTAAAGGCCGTAGGCGGTAGCTCATGCCTATAATCCCAGCCCTCTGGGAGGCCAAGGCATAAGGACTGCTTGAGCCTTAGAGTTCAAGACCCACCTGGGCAACACAGTAAGATGTCATCTCTAAAAAAAACAATTTTTTAAATTTAATTTTACTTATTTATTTTTTGAGATGGAGTCTTCCTCTGTCGCCCAGGCTGGAGTGCAGTGGTGCGATCTCGGCTCACTGCTAGCTCCGCCTCCCGGGTTCACACCATTCTCCTGCCTCAGCCTCCAGAGTAGCTGGGACTACAGGCGCCCGCCACCACGCCCGGCTAATTTTTTTTTTGTATTTTTAGTAGAGACGGGGTTTCACCATGTTAGCCAGGATGGTCTCGATCTCCTGACCTTGTGATCTGCCCGCCTCGGCCTCCCAAAGTGCTGGGATTACAGGCGTGAGCCACCGCGCCCGGCCAACAATTTTTTTTTAAATTAAAACATTAGCCAGGCATGGTGGCATGCACCTGTAGTCCCAGCTAGTCAGAAGGCTGAGGTGGGAAGACTGCTTTAGCCCAAGAGGTAGAGGCTGCAATGAGCCGTGATTACCCACCACACTCCAATCTGGGAAACAGAGCAAGACCCTGTCTCAAAAAGAAAAAAAAAAAAAAAAAGAAAAAGCACAGTAAAGTCAGAGGAGCATCATCCCAGAGGATACTGGTTTTCTAAGTCTGAAGAAGGAAACAAACCTCACCACCTTCTTTGTATCCCCGAGTCCGAGGTAGTCATATAGGAACCAGAACTCCTCACCTCTCCCTTGGTTTGAGTATTGCCTTTCCACCATGCCCAATTCAAGTCTTGGCTCTTCTGGGAAAGCCTCCCTAGACAGACATCAGGGTTAATTCTCTTCTTTCTAGTAGCATTCAGTACCTGAATCACTCAAGGGCAACTAAGATGAACTCTGTCTTATCTTTTTCCCCCAATTAGATTGTGAGACCCTGACTTCCTTGCACAAGACCCAATGCATACATAATGGGTTCTTAACACTTAAGTGGTTGAAGTCATACTAAAGACAATGGCATGGGAAGTCAGCGTTAAAAACAAAACCAAACCATCAAACAAAACAACACAGTACAAAAAGCAGAGCCAGGCATGGTGACTCCCACCCGTAAACCCAGCCACTCAGGTAGGAGAATGGCTTCAGTCCAGGAGTTCTAGACCAGCCTGGACAACACAGTGAAACCCCATCTCTAAAAATAATAACAATAAACAAAAAGTATTTGATTTGTAATGGGAAGACCTAGGTTGAATTCTGGCTTTGTCCTTTACTGGCTGTGATGGCTTACCGTGAGGACAACAATATGACATGATATACAAGCAAGTGTTTGTATATCTTGTTAACTGCCAATAGTGATTAGCTGTTACAGCTATTGCTACCTGTTATTTCTCTGACATCAAGAGGTGATTCATATTATTTATTCCTCTTTAGGCCCAAGAAAAAAAAAAAAAAGCACAGAAACTGGAGTTGCAACTACAAAAACACATAGAGAAAGAAAGCCCCAGAGACTACAGTTCCCAAGGTTTGAGTTTAGCTACCATCCTGCTGGAATCTCACCTACCTAGGCCTCTGGACGTCCACCAGGGCCAGAAGGAGGTGCTGGGAACACACTCAGTTACTAGGACAGTGCCTGGCACACACCCCAGGCAGTCTGTAAACGTTGAGTGATGAAAATGAGTAACGAAAAGCTTGCAAATATATTGCATGGGATAAAAAGAGAATTCTCATGGGGACCCTCTTCCACCTGCACACCAAGAACTAAGCAGTTTTATAGGAGCAAGGTGAGCAAAACTGAGGCCCCCAGGTGGGTGTGAACTTAAGCACAGCAACAGTCTCAGCTTCTGGAAATAGTGTCAAAGCCAGTCATTAAAACCATCTTCAAACCATTCTTCCAGTAAATGAAAAAGGCTGAGTGCAGTTTCCAGCTGTCTCAGATTAAAGCAGAGTGGTGGGGGGAAATGAGAAACAGAGTCAAGGTTTCCAATTACTGCTAACAGGAGGGTGTTCAGAAGGGAGGAAATTAATGAAATCATCAAAAGCCTGCTGATTTTACTTCAAATGAATCAAACCAACTTTAATCTGTCCCTGTTTCAACAGAGACTTCAGGCTAGTCAGTGCCTGAGCTACCTGAAAGTTGCCCAGGCTGTATCAGAGGGGCTAAGTAACAATCAACCAAGGCCGAAAAATTTGTTTTGCCCCTTCAGATAGAGGCCAGACAATGGTTCTGAGGCAGGCTGTACTAATTCTGATTCTCTCCAAGCCAGGAGTCTTCTGGCTTGCCAATACAAACACCATCAGGCTCTGGTGGGAAATAAAGGCTGAAAACAGGGTCAAATTCAATCTGAAGAACAGCAAATTCCCCTAGGACAGTGAAAACATTCACAGCTACCCTAGACAAAGTGGGCAGAAGATAGAAGGAGGGAGGAAGAGTGGGGAGTTCTGGAGGAACCCCTCACACAGACGGCTTGCATAGGGTCTTTTATGATTGTCTCATGTATACTTTTAACCCCCAAAGCACTCGACGTACATGCTAGCTCTGCCAGAGTGCTGAGGAGTAAAAATGAGTACAAAGGAAGCAGGGGAGGAAGGATGGAAGCGAGGAGGGCAAAGGAAGACAACTGTACCAAGTTAAGAAGAAGCGAGAAAAGAAAAGAAGAGGTAGCTGGATACAACCCCTTATTCCATCCATCCAGTAAGCATACACACAGGCCTACCATGAGCCACACACTGTGCCAGGCAGTGGGGAATGTCGAATAACAATCCTGAGCACCCTGGAAACCAGAGCTGATCAGACAGCCTGTGAAGCTGGCAGTGGGGTAAGATAAGCAGGCACGACAGTGATGCAGAGTCACTCTCTCTGTAGGCAGGTGTTACGGCAGCAGCACAACTGCAGGTGCCAATGACTCCAAAAAGAAAAGTTATTCTCTCCAATTCCCAAACTTGTCTCTATTTTGGCGAACCAGTCTCTGGATGGGATTCTGATCAACCGAAGTTCTCATACACGGAAAAAAAAAAAAAAAAAAACAAGTAACAAGCCAGCAGAAGTTCCTGACCCTGAGGAGGAAGCTGTCAGGGTAAATCATTAAAGAACCCAGAATATCAGAGCACAAAAGGCACCAGAGAGCTAGTCCACACTCACATTACCCTTGAGTAACATGAAGTGCCTTCAGTTACTGTCCGTTAGAGGCAGTGCTAGGGCCGATGCCCAGGACCCTGGCTCAGGGTCCCATTCTTCATACCACAGAGTCCAGACTGAGGAAAGGCATCCAAAAGTGCAGACTTTTAGAACTCACTGCTGCCTCAGGGGGCAGAATAGGAAATGAAAATGACCCAGCCCCGGGGCTCACCAGGTCTGGCTCCTTGCTATAGGATAGTATGCAAGGACCAGACCAGCGTGGAGAAGAGATACATCTGCCAGCATCCTCTCTTAACCTCTTCTCAGTTTTATTAGGTTGGCCCACCTGTAGTAGCCTATTTCTGAGAAGGCCACTTGTCTCCCTAGTGGGTTCAAGATTTCTCCACCCCCTCTGTCCTCAACTCAGCAAAATTTGCTCTGAAAAGAGTCAGACAGGTTTTTTTCAGCCCAAGTATAAATTGGTGGTTCTCAAAGTGTGGTCTTCAGACCAGCAGCAGTTGCTGCTGCATGTCTACCAAGTTCTTCTTTAGAGAACTTGGTAGACAAGCACATTTTTAAGCCACATCCCAGACCTACTAAACCAGAAACTCTGGGGATGGGACCCAGCAATCTGTGTTTAACAAGCCCTCTAGGGGAATCTGATGTTAGCTCAAATTTGAAACTCACTAGTGCAAGTAACCTCCAAAGTCCAGCCTGTTGGTTCTCTCATGAGTATGTGCCTCTCCACTGGCACACCTGAATGACCTCTAGAGTTTCAAACCTGGGAGCCCACACATCTGCCACTGGAGGAAGGAGGAACTTCCCAACTCAGTATGTCCTTCTCCTGCTTCCAGGGTTCAAGACTCTGTGCGAGAGAGTACAAAAGGTGAGGATGGAACTGCCCTTTAAGCCCTGACCAGAGGCAGGGAAGCACAAGCTTGGAAAAAGGTCCTGATGACTCTGAATGGCCTCACCTAGTACTGTGAACAAAACAGGACCTTTTCATGCCAGCTCTAGGCTGGTGAGACCAGCCTTTGGAAGGGACACAGGTGGACCAATGCACCTAGGCCTTTCCTTGACTGGAGATTTGGTCTAAGGCTGATCTGCTCAGACCCCACCCTGCCAAACTGGACTGCAATACTTGGTCTGCAGCAAAACTGGCCTGAGCAGGACACTCAGGGGGGTGCTCTGTGAAGTTTCAACATGAGACCTGCAGAATACACCAAGCACCTACTGTGGGTCCCCCTGACACTTCCTGGTACACATCAGAGGGGAGAGTGTGTTCCCACTGCCATGTGCCAGGCAGTTAGCACTGTGATGCAGAACCTGGCATCTCAAGTACTTCCACCACAGCCTACCAGAACAGAATGAAGAAATCTGCCAGCCCCCTCTCTGCTTCCATGTTCTTTGCTCCAAAGCTGCTCCTCTTAGCCTTCTGCTTCTCCAGCTCCTATCAAGTTTCATTTCCAGCAGGAACTCTGGCTTCTCAGAGGAAAATGACTGACTGACTTCTAGGTCACTCAAAATCCTGACTATGACAGCCCTGTCTGACATGACCAATTATTCATGAAAAAAAAATTTTAATGATCCCTCCTTTCTCTTCTCACCTTCTTTATTCCCAGGAATGAGGCATTATCACATTTAGAAGTCCAAGCTTTAGATTTAGACTCCATAGGTTTGGGCTTCAAGCTCAAGATGTGGGGGTTTGTTGGAAACTTGTGTTTGATCTTGCATACAAAGGAGGGCTATTAAATGCCAGCCTCCAACCAGGGATGGATAGTGGATTAACCAGTTAGTGTTAACGAAGTGCTCTGAGCAATTCAGAAAAGAGATGCTGACTGAAAAAATAGTATTATAATAATCCTTTCCATTGGAATAGACTTTTATTGTTTACCCAGGACTTTTATATATATTATCTCACTTAATCCTGTTATTCACAATCTTAACTATTCCTGTAAAGCCAGGGTCTGCATTACTGGTGACAGATTTTCTGAATGCCAGACAGAGGAGCCAGTTGAGCAGCAAAGCCTCTAAACTGCCTAACAAGGTATTGAGAACAATAGCACCAAGAAAGGGTTCCTTTGCTGAAAGCCACTCTAAGAAACCTGAGACACATCTCTGCTGGAAGTCACAATAGTTCTCTGCACCCTTGAACACATCAAATCACAGAGAGTCCTCACCCCAACTTCTCCAATTACCCCAGCCTGATCCAAGATGACAAATCCTGGAATACATCTGAAGGGCCCAGACACCAGCTGCTCCTCCACTCTTCTCCCTTCCCCAAGCAATTAAGAACCTCTGACACCCTCCAGCCTCCCAGTGGAATTTGTGACGCCAGCTAAGACCCACATGGGACCCCACACGGTGCATCGGACTTGCTGAAATAAGGAGTCTTTGTCAGACATGCCTCCTACAAGTTGGCTGAGCTGAGGCCAGGTGATGAGGGTCAAGAAGCATGCACTCCTGTGGCCTGTCCCGAGTGACTTCTTCCCTCGGACCAGAAGGGCAGCCTTACCTAGCCCATCACTTCCTGTCCCATGGGCAAATAGGTGCCCACTGCTATTCTTCTCATCCCCAATCCTCTCCCACAAATTGTACCTAAAATTAACATCCTCCTTCCAACCCTCTTTCCTTTCCTGTTTAGACTCATTCAACTTCTTGATTCATTAACTAGTGTTTGTTTTTTCTTTAACTCTTTGATACTTAGGATACTCCAAGAGAGCTTGTTTCTCTTCTTCCTCCTCCTCCTCCACAATTCTGACAATTCAGCCAGGACACGCACCTGCCTCCACTAGCAGCCTCTCAGTCCCTCTCTGGGTGCTTCCTCAAACTGTGCTTTTGGTCTGGTCAACCTAAATCCCTGAATTCTTAGGCTAAGGTTAGACTTTATTTTTCTTTTTTGAAACTACAGCTACTGAACATACTCCACCAGAGTGAAAGAGACCACTTCTTCATTCACAGGGCAAGAAACAAACCAGTTTAGGGAATACAGTATATTGGACATCCAAAGTTTCAACAGTGACATGGGAGGTTCCAAGGAAAGGAAGTGCTGAGATGAGCAGAGCAGACACTATACTCTCTTCCTCTCCTCCCTCCAGACTCCCCACAACAGTGGGCTGTACCTGCCACTGGCAAGTGCCACATTTTAACAACGATGGTGATGATAACAGCAACATTTCATCTTCACCACAACCCTATATGGTATGTATGTTATCATCCCAATTTTACAGATATGAAGAACTGAGGGACGTAGAGTTCGAGAAACTTGCTTAAAATTACACACTACTGGCAGAACTAGGATTCAAACCAGCGTGTCTGGCCCAAGACACTGCCTTCTTCACCTGACTATGCCACCTTGTCTCCCCATACCCATTAATTCACTTGCCTTTAGATCTCAGTGTAGACTTCTCTCCCTCAGAAAAGCCTTCCATGACCAACTCAAACTGAGTCAGGAGACCCCCTAATGAGTATTCCTGTGTAGTGCAGTACTTTCCTGATTATAGCATGTATCACATGGAATTGTTCTATTTTCGGTAGCTGGCACAGTCTTGGCATTCAGCAGGAGTTCAACGAGTACCTGTGGAATAAATCAGAGTGCTAAACCATAACTCTGCATTCCTCCAGTGCAGAGCACAGTTCCTGGCTGCTGCTGCCCTCCTCTCACAGGCTTACTACATATGATTAACTTCTGTCAAGATCCAGCCTAGTACCTCGTCCCCAGAAAGCCCTCTGTGGCATTACACAGCTCCTGCCCACCTTATGTCAACACATAGTTGCTAAAGGAATTAACACTCATGAAAACACAAAACCCAATCTGCCCCACAGCAACCCTACAAACCCAGGGTCATTAGGGTTTGGAGCAAGTCTATAGCGTTCATGTACCATGATGTACAGAACAAAGGGTTCAAGTTCCCCAAAGCTGCAATTACCAGAGGTCATAAAAAGCTGGCCAATCCTTTCAAATCAAAGTCAGTCAAGATTCGAAGAGTTGGAATCCTGCTCCTAGGAAAACCTGTCTAACATCCTCCCAAGAGAAAGAACTAAGACTAGGAGCTCTTGTTAATTCCATTCAAAGCCCGCTCTCCTTCCTTCAGACCCTATTAATTCTAGTGGTAAGAGAGATGGGTGATGTTCCACAGAAGAAGCTGAGTTGTACCTTGAAGGATAAAGAGAAGTATGGGAGGAAAAGGCAGGAGGTAGAATTCTAGCCACAGGAAGAACAGGGTGAGAATAAGCTTGAAGATGTTTAGAGGAGAAGGAGTTGTCCCTTAGCCTTGATCTTTAGAAACAGACATAGAGGCAGAGGAAGCTGTGGCTGCAAAGGCAGTAGGTAAGAAAGTGAAGCCAAACCCCACCCAAGTGGCACTTCTTGTGCCCCTCTCTAATGTCAGGATATGTTTACAGCCAGCATGATTTTCATATACATTCCTCCTTCACTTCCCACTGATAATGAAAGCGTACCTTTCCTCCCTCCTTGAACTAGGCAATTCTTACTCTGCTATAAAGAAATACTTGAGGCCAGGAGCACTGGCTCAGGCCTGTAATCCCAGCACTTTGGGAGGCCAAGGCAGGTGGATCACGAGGTCAAGAGATCGAGACCATCCTTGCCAACATGGTAAAACTCCATCTCTATTAAAAATACAAATATTAGCCAGGCATGGTGGCACATGCCTGTAATCCCAGCTACTTGGGAGGCTGCGGCAGGAGAATCGTTTGAACCTGGGAGGTGGAGGTTGCCGTGAGCCGAGATTGCACCACCGCACTCCAGCCTGGTGACAAAGCGAGACTCTGTCTCAAAAAAAAAAAAAAAAAAAAAAAAAAAAAAAAAAAGAAAAAAAATACTTGAGACTGGGTAATTTATTTAAAAATAGATTTTTTTTTTTTTTAACTGGCTCATGGTTCTGCAAGCTGTACAGGAAGCATAGTGGCATGTGCTTCTGGGGAGGCCTCAAGAAGCTTTCAATCATGGTGGAAGGCAAAGGGGGAACAGGCACATCACATGGTGAGAATGAGAACGAAAGGGAGAAAGTGGGGTGGGGAGGGGGTGCTACATATTTTTAAACCACCAGATCTCATGTGAACTCACAGAGCTCACCATCAAGGGGATTGCCCAAGCCATTCATGAGGAATCTGCTCCCATGATCCAAACACCTCCCACCAAGCCCCACCTCCAACACTGACAATTACAATTTAACATGAGATTTGGCAGGGGTACACTTTCTTTCTTTTCCTTTTTTTTTTTTTTTTTTTTTTGAGACGAATTCTTGCTCTTATTGCCCAGGCTGGAGTGCAGTGGTGTGATCTTGGCTCACTGCAACCTCCACCTCCCAGGTTCATGCAATTCTCCTGCCTCAGCCTCCCAAGTAGCTGGGATTACAGGTGTGCGTCACCAAGCCCGGCTGATTTTTGTGTTTTTAGTGGAGACGGGGTTTCACCTTGTTGGCTGGGCTGGTCTCAAACTCCTGACCTCAAATGATACACCCGCCTCAGCCTCCCAAAGTGCTGGGATTACAGGCATGAGCCACTGCACCCAGCTGGGGATATACTTTTTTTTTTTTTTTTTCGAGACGGAGTCTCGCTCTGTCGCCCAGGCTGGAGTGCAGTGGCGCAATCTCGGCTCACTGTAAGCTCCGCCTCCCGGGTTCACGCCATTCTCCTGCCTCAGCCTCTCCGAGTAGCTGGGACTATAGGCGCCCGCCACCGCGCCCGCCACCACGCCTGGCTAATTTTTTGTATTTTTAGTAGAGACAGGGTTTCACCGTGGTCTCGATCTCCTGACCTCGTGATTCGCCCGCCTCGGCCTCCCAAAGTGCTGGGATTACAAGCGTGAGCCACTGCGCCCGGCCAGCTGGGGATATACTTTCAAACTATATAACTCTGCATCACCTAACAGGATCCACACTGGGTTCAAAATCCTCACCCAAGCTATAAGGTAGCATACTATGCAATGTACTCTTCTAGGCAGGTTTCCTGGGCCGTCTCTTTTCTCCACAGAAGAGCCCCACCACCTGCATCCCTGAGGAATGAAGACACTTTCACGTGCTTCTCCACTTCCTCCCCAGAAGGCTGGGGACAGAATACTATGAGGAACCATCACTCAGTGGGGAGCCCCCACACACTGCTACTGCTCACTGGGCCCTGGACTTGCTCCTGCTTTCCTCACATAGAGGACAAGCCATGATCCTGGATCGTCCTACGGGGTAAACCCACCTATGGAGTACCTTTCCCACAATGTGTGTGTTAGATCTACTGGGATGATCACTGGCCTGGTTGTAGCAAAGGAGCAACATACAAAGGATTTTGTCTCTGTTCAATGAGCTTATATGCAAACACCTATGGAATCAAGAACAAAGAACAAGAATCAAAAACAAAGAGCAAAACCAAAGAAATAAAACCGAAAGCAGTGTGTATAGATATCGAAGCTCAGAGAGGTGTGTGAGAGGTATAAAGCAGACAGCCACACAGCCTACTGAAGGGCTCCAGCTAACTTCATGGGCCGCTAATCAGAAACTGTGAGCAACCGCCGAGCACAGCAGCTGACACCTGTAGTCCCAGCACTTTGGGAGGCCGAGGCGAGCGGATCACAAGGTCGGGAGACCAAGACCATCCTGGCTAACACAGTGAAACCCTGTCTCTACTAAAAATACAAAAAAAAAAAAAAAAAAATTAGCCGGGTGTGGTGGCGGGTGCCTGTAGTCCCAGCTACTCAGGAGGCTGAGACAGGAGAACGGCGTGAACCCAGGAGGCGGAGCTTGTAGTGAGCTGAGATTGCACCACTGCACTCCAGCCTGGGCGACACAGCGAGACTCTGTCTCAAAAAAATAAAAATAAAAATAAAAAAGAAACTGTGAGCAACCATGCATAGTTATCAAGGAGACTTAGTGGGACTGCACTGGCTCAAGACTCCACTGGGTCCTTTGCAATCCAGCCTCTGGATCATAATGAGATCAACTGGGAAGAAGAGAAATCCAAGACTTTTCTCCTATCTGCCACCAAACCTCTCTGTGCCTAGACCAGTGCTCAGCAAACAGTGACAGGCTGATCCTCACACCCACTCAGTCATAGTCTAGTGTGCAACAATCCCAATGACATTCTCTGGTGCCTCTTACCATAGCCAGGGTCAACAAGGCAGAATCATCAGAACCCAAGCCAGTGACAATAAACACAAAGGTCCCGCCCTCTCCCAAGGAGACATGTGTCTACTACATGGGAAGAATTGATCAAGCCCTTTGTATTTTTAGAGTGTCATTTGTTACTCAGAATAACAAAGGATGAAGCGGAATTATTTTATAGCCCTGTTTTTACTTGGTCATAACTTCCTGAAACACATTTTGTGCCCGCTCCCTACTGAAATACCAAAAATAATACTTTTGTGATTTAAAAAGAATGAAAAAAAAAAAAACTGGGCCAAGAAATCTTGAAGAGAATCTGTTTACCTTCCCTGCACTACTTCCCAGAATTTTGGATGACTAAACAATTCTCCTTTAAAAGATTTGGTTACTGGCAAAGCTAATAAGTCAAAGAAGTTAAATAAGAAAAAAATCTCCGTCACCAGGGATGCCAATAAATCTAGGTAGAAAGGGGTTCCTAAAAGAAGACATACCAATATAGCTAAGAAAAGCAAGAGGCAAAAGGACTATCAAATGGGAGACAGATATTTCTTATTTTTTAATTCTAATGTTATATTCTCCCAGTTGTGTTTTGGAATCATGTAAAATGCAACCTTCCAATCACATCACTGTGCTGATGAAATAAAAAATGTCTTTAAAAGAACAGATCCTTGGCATTCTCATATTTAATATGTAAGGTTTCAAAACTGACTCCAAGTGTTCCTAACAAATAGCATCCCTGAGGAACATCAGCTCTGAAATACCAACAGGGCAGCCTCCCTGAAGAGAACAAACAGTTCACAGTGAGATCACTTAGCTGATATCACTCCAGCACCAACATCTCAGAAGGGCATTTACCACTCTTTGCTACTCGTCTTCATGTATGGGAAACCAACATGTGTTATTTGAGAATTTAGGGACTCAGAAAACCTCACGAATATCAAGGATCTAACTCTACTCAGTATGCACTGAATTGAATCAAACAGAATCCAAGAGATACGGAAGAAACAGGGAGCACGTTCCAACCTGAGTCTGTCTGAACCAAGCAGCTGTGGCATCATAAAACCAGAAGTGTGGAATGATATCAACTGGTGCTAGGATCTGATCTTCTAATATGGGAATATTTATTTGTGTACCCAGCAATGTTCCAAATGCCTTACATATACTATCTTATTTGATCCTCACTACAATCTTATAAAGCAGACATTATCATCCCCATTCTGGTGAAATACAGACAGTGAGGTCACAAAAATTATCCAAGGCAACACAAGTAGCAAGGAATACAGGCAGTATTCAACCCAGACAATCTGACTCCAGAATACATGCTTTTCATCAGACTATGCAGTCATTCCAAAAAACAAGGTGAAGAGTTGAAGCATAATGGTAGCTAGATATAATACTGAGCTATACTCATGATTTCAGTGGCTCCACGAGAGCTGCAGGTGGTATTTACTATTTTGAGGTGTACATGAATTGAATCCCACTCCACCTCATAAGAGACAGCTATGTGAAGAAATCCTAGGGGCAATCCTGTTCTTAAGTTATAGTCAGGCGCAGTGGCTAATGCCTGTAATCCCAGCACTTTGGGAGGCCAAGGCGGGTGGATCGTTTGAGCCCAGGAGTTCAAGACCAGCCTGGGCAAACCCAGCAAAACCCATCTCTACAAAAAATATTAAAAAAAAACTAGCCAGGTGTGGTGATGCATGCCTAGAGTCCCAGCTACTCAGGAGGCTAAGGCGGTGAGGCGGGAGGATCACTTGAACCTGGGAGGCAGAGGTTGCGGTGAGCTGTGACAGAGCCACTGCACTCCAGCCTGGGCAACTGAGTGAAATCCTGTCTCAGAAAAAAAAAAAGTTATAGTCACACCCTCATCTTTCAGTGAATTCGGATTTTCATGTGTTAAATTAGCTTAAGATGAGGTCGATGAACAGGGCTGGAAAGAAGTCAGCAGCCAGGGAACTCCTCATTCACACTGCACCATGGAAACGTTGTCTCTAAATGTTTCTGTCCCTCTGGGCCTCAAAGCTAAATCTGAGGCAGACCAAGGTCTCTCCTGATCTGATCCCAGTCCAGGCAGCCAGGCACACCAGCACAGCCCACCTGGAATGGAAGGGCTCCTCACACCCTCTGCAGGCTCCCACTCCCAAGTGACGCACTGCACTCTTCCAGTGGGTAAGAAGTGGTGAGAGGTGTTCATCTGGAAACCTACCTAGAATCACTGAAGACTGAGTGCTAACCCTAATTGTTTTATTAGCACCCTGTGCCCCTCCTTTGCAGAAATTCGGGTAGGTAAGAAGAATAACCTCTAAGCTGGCAAGTTAGCAGGGTAGTGGGGCACCATTGCTCAGCAGATGGAATCTGTGTTTAATGAGGGCTTTAACCCAATAGAGACCCAGTTACGTGGACTCTGGGTTTCTTTTGATTAGAAAGTTACAGTGCGAGGGTGTGTTGTCAATGTTCTAAACATGGCACAACAATTAGTGTGCAGAGGGTAATTTCTCAATGCCTTTTCATGACACTAGGGTTCATCAAGAACTATAATGACCCATCCAGCCTCCTACCACAATCCCTAAGTTTTTTTATAGTCACAGGTAATTATACCATGGAGAGATTACATCACTTTCATCAACAGGATTTGCAGCTGACAGGAAGATGCTTTGCGGATGTTTTGGGAACTACATCCTCATTTAGCAAACAATTTGCTATGTCCCTATTGTTCCTTTCCAAGAATAGAACCACCTTGGCGAACCTTGTGCCTAAACTGGAACCAAACAACCAAGAGCCACTGTAGATGAGAACAGAAACAACCACAGAGGGCCGGGCGCAGTGGCTCATGCCTGTAATCCCAGCACTTTGGGAAGCCAAGGCGGGCCGATCATGAGGTCAGGAGATCGAGACCATCCTGGCTAACACTGTGAAACCCCATCTCCACCAAAAAATACAAAAAAATTAGCTGAGCGTGGTGGCGGGCGCCTGTGGTCCCAGCTACTCGGGAGACTGAGGCAGGAGAATGGCGTGAACCTGGAAGGCGGAGCTTGCAGTGAGCCGAGATCGCGCCACTGTACTCCAGCCTGGGCGACAGGGCGAGACTCCATCTCAAATTAAAAAAGAAACAACCACAGAGGGAAACATGGTAACCCAGAGATGACTCCTGTATCCTTTTTATCCATCAGGAGAAAACATGATCTCTTTCTTCCTCCATCAGAATAATTTTCTGGAGGCTGATCTGAGCACTTCAATCAGGAAATACAAAAAACAGGTCTCAGTGAAGCCTGTCACTCAGCACAGGTAGTGTGGCTCCCAGAAAAGACCATGGGCAAGAGTCAGACATACTGAGCACAAATCCCAGCCAGCCTCACCACTTAAAATCATGAGTCTCTGAACAAGTTATTGAACCTGTCTCTGGTTCAGTTTCTCCTTTATAAAATGGTTGCACAACTGCCTAGCTGGGGTGTTCTGAGAGCTTTATATGGAATGATAACAGAGCCTGACACATAAGTGATGCTCTATACACATTAGTTTCCCATTTGTTTTCTCCTTTCAACTCAGTGTACATTATCTCTGACTCGAGGGTCCTTCCGAGATGAGGTGATCCAGAGCCACCTGCCAACATCTCTCTGCTACGGGCTAAAGCCAAGTCATCTCCCAGAGAACCGAGTTCTCAACACTTTCCATTTTCAATGAAAACTAACGGCCTGGCTTTCTGTCATGTAGAAATGCAGATGGCTGTTTTCCCTGCTATTCTAAAATTGTTTTAGGTGATTGTGTGATGTTTAACATGGCCTAACATGTCATGGCAACATTTTAAGGGGAAAAAAATCAGCAACAAGGAAAATACTGAGTTTGTTTAGTAAATAAGCACAGGAAAGAAAGAGAATGCAAACAAAAACTTTTATGAGTCAGCAAGCCAGTTGGATTGAGATCAAACTACGCAAACATGAGCTTTCTGGAAAGCAATGGGGATTCCTGAAGTAAATTAATCCCTCCTTACGGGTCAAATTTGATAACTGCTTCAAAAATCTCTTATCCCCAACTCAAATAGTACTTTGCACCTTAAGTTTTGTGTTTCAATGACAGCAGAGTATCATCTGCATAAAAAGTCTACTGCACCTCGTAACTCAACAGTAGGTCACATACCAATTCTGTTGTTATTTGGGAATTACATCACACACTTCATTTTATATGCCAAGTGCCTTCCAATCATTTTTATTAGTCTACACAACACCAACTTAACATTCTTAAGGATTATTGTTTCTGTTTTGCAAAAGACACAAAGAGGTCATGTGATTTGCCTCAGGTCATACAGCAAGTTTCTTAAGACTACAGGTAAAATGAAAGACTTGGAGACCTGAGAAAGGCTGCTACAGAGAAGAGATCTTAATTCCGCCTAGTCCAAGAAAGGCAAATTGGGTAGCATGTGCATAGATTTTATTTTTAATTCTGGTCTATCCACTGCATGGTGTGACTAGGTGTGAAGAATAAGATATGCTTCCTTTTGTCACTCTTAAAAAGGAAACTTATCAATAATTCTCCCCATTTAAAGGAATGACCAAGGGAAAGCTGGACCCAATGCCTCTCTAACACCTTTTCTGCTATAACTGCAAATCTCGAGCTGTAGATGAGAGAAACCAGTATGGAAACTGAACTTTAAACATGATGTAATTTTACTTCAGAACTCTCAAGTACCTCTTCATACATGATTCTTCCTATCTTAGACTGTGATCAAAACTGTGACATTTGATGATGAGATGATACAGATTACGATGACTGTGGTATCTACCACCAGAGACAATGCAGACAAATTGTCTCCAGAGGATGCCCACTTACCTATGTCTAGTGGGATTCTCAGAGTCATGAATGTGCATGTACACATGCATATAGCCAGGGTCTACTACAGCCCACTGGATAGCAAGGCTGTATATTTTACAAGCACCCATTTAAAAATGTCTCTGAAGTGGGTGTTCAGGAGCAGCTGTAAGAACAGGAAAGAAATGCAAGAAGGAGGCCAGGCACAGTGGTTCACACCTATAATCCCAGCACTTTGGAAGGCAGAGGGGAGAGGATCACTTCAGCCCAGGAGTTCGAGATCAGCCCGGGCAACATAAAATTTTTTTTTTAATTAGCTGGGCATGGTGGTGTATGCCTATGGTCCCAGCTACTCAGGAGGCTGAGGTGGGAGGACTGCTTGAGCCTGGGAGGTCAAGGCTGCAGTGAGCTATGATTGTACCACTGCACTCCAGCCTGGCAACAGAGTAAGACCTCATCTCTAAAATAAATAAAAAGAAAAAGGAAAAAGAAACACAAGAAGAGGAAAAGAGGCTTTTCCTGAATTAAAATGCCTTTCCTCGGCTTCAGAGTATCTGAGATCCTGGTTTCTGGACAAGCCTGCTTGGCATGCTGCTTATGGCAGGCACGGCCATATAGGTGTGCTTTGGGTTTCAGGCCTAGAAAGGGCACCTCCTCGCCTAGAAAGGGCACCTCCTTCCCTAGAAGCCACTCCAAAGAAAGGGAAAAACATTGGTAGCAACTTAGTACACTGGATCTAAGCAAAGGTGAACCCCTTTCCCCTGCCAGTACACATGTTTTACGGGGAGTAGAAAAGACTTGGAGGTTGGGGTGGCAGGGAAGGAGCATTCTTTCAGGTGGGGGAGGGGAAAGAAAACAGAGCCAACTTTCCTATCCTGGTCTGAGCCCACACTATAAACAGACACATTTTTCCACAGTGGAAAATAATAATCCCTTTATCCAGCCAGTATGGAACCTGATAATGGATTTCGGACCTTGAGTGGGAAGCTGGGAAGGTGTGGGTACTTGGAAAATGAGGTGGGGAATGGGAGGGATGAAGCCAACATAAGGGAAGGTAGGGGTAAGCAGGATAGCTTAATGACACTAAAGAGGCTTCAGACACTTAAGGCAGACATTCTGCCACTAACACCACACGCCAGGGCAGTTCCTTAGAGGAGCCTTGGAAGAGGCAGGTCACAGTGGTATGCCAGGCACCAGGCTAGGTCCTAGCCCTACAATTAGCTGTGAGATTCTGAGCAGCAAATGCACAGTTCTCTGAAGCCCAAGCTGGTTTTGACTAGTCCTTCCTTCCTTCCTGCTCTGACAGTCATTCCATTCATGTGCATACTTATTGAGCACCATTTGTTCTGGGCTGGGGGAGAACCTCTTTTATAAAGACCCAAATATTTTAAAGCCTCAAAATTTTAGGCTTTTCAGGCCACATGGTCTTTGTCATAACGACTCAACTCTGCCACTGTAGCACAAAAGCAGCCATAGACAATATATACATGAATGAGCACTGCTGTGTTCCAATAAAACTTTATAGACATTGAAATTTAAGTTTCACATACATTTTTACACGTCATGAAATACCTTTCTGATTTTTCCAACCATTTAAAAATATAAACAGTTAACTGGAAGGTTCTACAAAAGCAGATGGCAGGTAGGATTTGGCCTGTGGGCCAGTTTGCCAACTTCTGCTCTAAAGACACGGTGGTGAATAAGAGAGTCACCACACTTTGTGGTTCTGCAACTAGCACTTCTAGAGGCCTCCTCTGGTTTTGCGGTGACCCTATGAAAGGAGGCTCTGCTTCATTTTGTTGCACATTGGTGCAGCCTGGTCTTCTCCTCCTTTGAAACCTCATATAACCATGATGGCCACATTGTGGGGTCCCAATCATCATGGCCTCCCGGGTTGTGCCAGGGGCTCCTCATGACTAGGGAGAAAAGGCTTGGGTTCCAAGTGTCAGAATGGGATGGAAGGAAAGGCACATCTATATGTTGGTAGTGGAGAAGGCTACAATGAACAAAAAAATCTGTAATTGTTTCTTCCAACAATTCAGAAAAGAAAAAAAAAAGATTAGCTGAGACTCTGACATTATCTGTTTATGTTGGGTAAGTGGGTGGTGGAAGCTGATAGAGAATGAAAGAAGTAGCACTGAACTGTGGAGGCTCTACAGCCACAATATACCACTCCCCTACTGTCCCCACCAAGTCCCCTTCCAGGATCTAGTTCTGAGATCCCTCTCCAGGAAGCACTGGCCAAGGAAACTGCCATGTATGTGTTTCTAATAAAGTCCAGTAGGAACACCAGTACTGGTGAGTTCAATGATGATTCTGGAGTGTAGACACAGAGGTAGGTTGTGGCACACCATCCAGAGGCCTACTGTACACACCCAAACATGTCCTTTCTAAAAGGACATTTTGTCTAGAAGATCACACTAAGACTGCCTAGAAGGGTCTCTGGAGCACTGTTGAAGGCAACAAGGGCTGTACAAACTCAAAAAGGTTCAATGGGCCGAGCACGTGGCTCACACCTGTAATCCCAACATTTTGGGAGGCCAAGGCAGGTGGATCACCTGAGGTCAGGAATTCAAGACCAGCCTGGCCAACATGGTGAAACCCTGTCTACTAAATAATAAAAAAATTAGCTAGGTGTGGTGGCATGAGCCTGTAGTCCCAGCTACTCAGGAGGCTCAGGCAGAAGAATCGCTGGAACCCGGGAGGCAGAGGTTGCAGTGAGCCACGATCGTGCCACTGCACTCCAGCCTGGACAACAGGGTGAGACTCTCTGAAAACAAACAAACAAACGAACAAACAAAAAGGCTGAATGGTGCGTGTCTAGCCCCTGCTAGGGCCCGTCCAGCTCACCATCTTCAACCACAAAGTCCTTAGAATCATGAAAGCATTTACTGAGGGACAAAGAAGTGACTTTAAATGTTATTCCGGGTAAACCCATTCATCTGACAGAGGGAAAAACTGAGCCCTAGAATGGTTAAGTCGCTTGCCCAAGATCAGAACATTTTCAGTGACCGAGTCTTCTTTTCACTATATTACAATACTTCAACTATCCACTCATTCTGAGAAAAAGCACAGAAAGACGAACAAACAAAAGACAGCTAACAATCATTATATACTTATTTTATTACCTCAATCTTCACAACCACCCAATGAGGTAGGTACTATTATTATCCCATTCTGCGGCTGAGGAAACAGAGGCTTGCAGCAGTAAAATAACTTGTTCAGAGTCACAGGGCAAGCAAGTAGTGAGAATGGGCACTGAACACAGGCAGTCTGATTCCAAAATCTGTCCCCTTAACCTGCATATTGTGCTCTGAACCCTACACCTCTGTCTTCCTGATGATGATTATGGCTGGCGGAGAGGGGTGACAAGGTTACCACCAGCAGGCTTCCACATGCCCCTCCTCCAGGTGACTCATTAGACCCCAGAAGGACTGGCTCCCTGCTATATTTACCACAACACAAAAGCCCTCCACCCTCTGCTCTCCCTGAAACTGCCTGCCAGGAGGAGAGTCCCCTGTCCTGGTCTTCAGAGAGAAACAATGGTATTAAATATTTTCCCACCCACACACAGCAGGTCAGGACTTACCGGAAGCAAGTCCGTCTCCAAG
The DNA here is from genome assembly GCF_006542625.1 of Nomascus leucogenys. Classification (NCBI taxonomy): domain Eukaryota; kingdom Metazoa; phylum Chordata; class Mammalia; order Primates; family Hylobatidae; genus Nomascus; species Nomascus leucogenys. The sequence goes on along the minus strand of NC_044381.1, from coordinate 86,694,411 downwards.
CAGGGTGCAAAGGATCACCAGCGGAAGGAACACTCCATGTCCCACGGAGGCCACGGCAAACACTGAGGTGCTCTTTGGTGCTATCCTGCCATGGCACATCTTTTATCCGTCCAAGTTTTTTTGAAAAGAAAAAATTTAAAATCCAGAAGAATCCTAAAGTCGGCTGGGAGCCAATTCACCTGTAACAAACAAACAAGGACATAAAGTGAAAACTTCAGCCATAAGTTAGTTGAAAGCAGCCACTTTGGTAAGGAAGCCATAATTACACACAAAGTTGAGAGAATTCTAGCAACTATTCGAATCCCTGCTGCCAGGAGAGGCAAGTACGGAAGTGGCTTTTCAACTTCTCCCTGGGGAAACAAGGCCTGCAGCGTGCAGAAGCCAGGAGGTGAGCTCTGTCTCACCTGGATGGCAGTCAGGCACAGCAGGGCTTTCAGAAACTGCCCAGCTCTGCCCCACCGCCTGCCTGGAGGCTCCAGCAGAGAGGCGGCTATTGACACAGAGCTGCTACACCCAAGTCAGGCTTTGCCTTTGCCACTTGGACTCAGAACAAGTTCAACTAACCAAAAGGAAAAAAAGAGAGAGAGAACACGTGTCGTAAAGAGAGAATACACCGCCTAGAGAAGGAATGCAGCAGTGGGAGCTGAGGGCCCCAGCCTGCTTGCTAAACTGCCAGAGGCTGATGAGCCGGAGGATCTGACTCGACAGCCGTGAATCTCAAAAATTGACTAATTAATCAAGGCTCACCCAACACACCTGTGACCACATTCTGCTCGCTGTCCCTGAAAAAGATGAGGCAGGGGGAGGCATGGAGAATGGGCTGCAATTGCTAATTAGCCCTACCACCCACCCACTCTAGTTCAGATAAAGACTTCAGAAAAATAGGAATCAGTAGAGAGAGAGAGAGAGAGAGAGAGAGACAGAGAGTGTGTGTATCAGAGGTCAAGACTTTAAAGATTCTTTTCTATAAGCCTTTAGGGAGGCAACTGGGTTGACGATACATTACAATACATTATGGTGTGGGCCTATTATATTTCAGTTAACTTATTTAATTTCATTTGCCAGTTATTTTAGTTTATAACAGGTATTCCATATAATATTACACTTCTTTTTTTTAAGTTACACACACACACCCCCTTCTCCATTAATAAGGCTTTATATGCATAGATTAGGGAGTCTGCCATCTATAACCCTAATAAAGGATGCCCCTGGGACTCTGCCAGGGATATTACCCAGATCTGATTTTGTTTTTTTTTTTTTTTTGAGACAGAGTCTTGCTCTGTTGCCCAGGCTAGAGTGCAATGGCACAATCTTGGCTCACTGCAACCTCCACCTCCCGGGTTCAAGTGATTCTCCTGCCCCAGCCTCCCAAGTAGCTGGGATTACAGGTGCCCACCACCACACCCAGCTAATTTTTGTATTTTTAGTAGAGATGGGGTTTCACCATGTTGGCCAGGCTGGTCTCAAACTCCTGACCTCAAGTGATCCATCATCTCAGCCTCCCAAAGTGCTGGGATTACAGGCGTGAACCACTGCACCTGGTACCAAATCTGATTTTAATCTGTGTCTGAAGCGTGACTCAGGCCTACTCTCCCCTCCTCTTAAAGAGGGTAACTGAAAACAGCAATGTAAGTTGTCTCTGTCCAAAACAAGACTCTCTGTGAGAGTTGTCAAAGGTTCATGAACAGAGCTGGCCACTGGTCCTCACCCATTTCCCGCTAATAATTGTGACTATAGCAGTCTTCTGTCCCCAGGTTTCACCCAGACTCCAGTTCGAGCCTTTAAAACTGTAGAACAGGGATGGTTCATGTAGAGGTCTGGGATGGAGTCTGTGAGTGACCGCCAAACAGTACACAAAACTGTGTGTCAAATGTGTGCCCATTTAAGTGGCTAAGAACAGTAAAGTCAGAATGCCTGGATTCAAATCTGCTTCCTTATTATGACCTTGTGGTCAAGTCATATAACCTCTCTTAGCCTTAGTTTCCTCATCTGTAAAATGGGGATAGTAACCACACTAACTTCGTAGAGTTGATGTAAGGATTAGGATAGACAAAGTGCCTGGCAAAGTGCTTGGTGCTTTGTAAGTCCTCAGTAAACACTGGTTGCTGTTGCTCTTGTAATCATTAATAAGACCTGCACAGCAGGGGCCTTAGAGTTCCTCAAGTTCCACCATCTCATTTGACAGATGCCAAATCAAGGTCCAAAGTGGTTAAGGGATATACTCAGAGGCCCCAGCTGGTCAGTGACAGAATTGGCAATGGGCCCTTTGGTATTGCTGTTTTAGGTGCAGCCACATCAGGTAACCCCACCGGGCAGTTGTCATCCCCTCGAGGCAATAACCAGTGGATCATCAAGAATGACACCTGCATGTGCCACATCACAGCACATGCATAAAAAATATTTAAGCAGTGAATAAATGAGGCCACATAAGGTAGTGCTTAGCTGTTTTGTGCATAAGTGGTGGTAGTCAGGAAAGACTACCTAGAGGAGGTGATGCTGAGTCCTAAAGGATGTGAGAGGGAGGGAGGGAGAGAGGGAGGGAGGGAGGGAGGGAAGACTGGAGGAAGATGGAGGGAGGGAAGAATGGAGGAAGAATGGAGGAAGAGGAAGGGAAAGGAAAGGAAAAGAGGAAGGAAGGAAAAGAAAAAAGAGGAAGCACCAAATACAAGTGGATCAGAGTACTATGGGAGCACATTACTCCTGGCAGAGGCTGGAGGCAGGGGCTAAGCAGAGGGGTTTAAACTTTACCCTTACAAGGATTCTAAACAGGGAAATTATAAGACTAAACTCATTTAGGAAGATCATACTGGCAGGGATTTTAGAGGATTTTGGTGGGGGTTGAGGGGGCAGGCAAGGGAAGAGTGGTGGGGCCAGCCAAATGGTAAAGAATCTTAAATTTAATTTTTTGGCGCGTTTTTTGGTTTGTTTTTTAAGAGACAGGGTCTCACTCTGTCATCCAGGCTGGAAGGCAGTGGTGTGAGCACAGCTCACCTGAACCCCTGGGCTCAAGCAATCCTTCTGCTTTAGCATCCCAAGTAGCTGGGACTATAGGAGCACGCCACCACACCTAACTTTTTTTTTTTTTTTTTAAAGAGAGAGGTTGTCTCACTATGTTGCCCAGGCTGGTCTCAAACTTCTGGCCTCAAGTGATCCTCCTAACTCAGCCTCCCAAAGGGCTGAAATTAGAGGGATGAGCCACTCTGCCTGGCTAGCATTTTATAATCAATATAGAATCCTTCAGAGAGCAACTTGTTAATATCTATTCCAAACAAATGCACATATACTCTGACTTATCAGTTCTAGAATGTGCCCTAAGAAATCACATGTGCAATGACATATATGAAAGATATTCATGTATTGTTTGTAAAGGCAAAAGACTGAAGTAACCTAAAAGTTCATGAAAGGGGAGTACTTAAATAAGTTACAGTACATCCAGTATAATGGAATACCGTACAGTGGTTTAAAAAGAATAGGGCACTTCAACCTGTGCTAATATGGAATGACTTCTAAAATTAGTACGTGAAAAAAATAACCTGTGTATATGCATGTATTTTTAAAAGACACACAAACACATACCCCTATAAGCACTGAAAAACTCACCTGGAATAAAGCATAAGAAATTGGTAACTGCCGGGCACAGTGGCTCACGCCTATAATCCCAGCACTTTGGGAGGCCGAGGCGGGTGGATCACGAGGTGAGGAGTTCAAGGCCAGCCTGGCCAAAATGGTGAAACCCCGTCTCTACTAAATATACAAAACTTAGCCAAGTGTGGTGGTGGGCACCTGTAATCCCAGCTATTCAGGAGGCTGAGGCAGGAGAATCGCTTGAACCCAGGAGGCGGAGGTTGTGGTGAGCCGATATCGTGCCACTGCACTCCAGCCTGGGTGACAGAGTGAGACTCTGTTTCACAAAAAAAAAAAAAAAGAAAAAAAATAGAAATTGGTAACTAATGATTGCCTTCAGGGAGAGGAACTGAGTGGTTAACGGGGAAGGAGAAAAACATTTTTCACTGCATATATTCCCTTTTACTATATTGAGTGTTGTACTTTGTACATGTATTATCTATTCAAACAAAATATAAAGTTAATGTAGCAAGGCCTTCCTATAGACCACCTGTCTCCTCTCTCAACAAACTGCCATTAAAACAAATCTCAAAAACCTAATTAATCCCTCTCCCAGGAATAGAGTCATTTTAGGGGCTCAGCACAAGGGTCATCTAGAGTAATTCTTTCCTGACACTTCACACCACACCCACCTCCAACGTAGAAATGACCCCTTCTTACCTTGCTATGACTGTACCTTTAACAGGTTATTATATCTATTTGTTTATCTGTCTCACCACACCAGGCTGAGACTTCCTTGAAGGCAGGGACAGTGAATTACTCAACTCGGAATCTTCAATAGCCAGCACAAGGCCTGGCATCTGACAGGCAGGTAGCAAAGGTTTGTCAAAATCATGAATACTGTGGGGAGGAGCCGGTATGAAAATGGAGCAGACAAGATGTACATGTATGAGTTCCTGATCGGTTTTAGGTTTTTTGTTAATTTGTTTTTGGTTTTGTTTTGCAGGAACAGCTGGCTCCTCCCTTACTGCTTAAGCAGCTACCTGAGTCAAGGAACCAATTCCACCCTGAAGCCTAAGACGGCACAGGTGAGAACAGACGGGGTGATGGAAATGAGGGCTTTGCAAAGAAAAGATAAATAGAAGGTAGGCAGTGGGGTGTTTATATGTAAGGCCAGGCCAAGGGTTACTGCTTCAGAAATAAAACAGAGGAAAGCTAACTCCTAAATCTCCAAAGTATTACCCAGAATGGGAGAACCCAGCTACTGTGGAGAAAAGGCCACACTATAAATCTAATCATTTTAAGAAATGATCTGCCTTGAATATAGAATTTAAAAAAACAAGACTTGTCCTTGGATTGTGGCTTTAGTACACCAAACAACAACAACAAAATTTCACTAGGTATTCATTACTCCTAGAGAAATACTGAGGCTAAAACTTTGTTTAAAAAAAAGAATCCATTTCACTTCAGTATTCCTTTGGCATGTTAGTGACTACCTCTCCTAATTAAAAAAAATTATCATTGAAGAGGAACCTAGAACTAAGCATCAAGTTCAAAACTAGCACTCGGCCATCCTCACAAGGAATATCACATCTGAACTTAGAGGTGAGACAGAGGAGAGGGCCTCAATGACTCTGTCCCACTTCTGCCACCAGCTAGGGAGCTGGTCATGAAGGCTCTCTGCCTTCTGTTTCCACATCTGAAAAAGGCTCTAAGGCCACGGAATTCTTCACCGCTTCTACCCTTCTCTTGCTGTAATTCATCTCTTACCCCAGTAGCCGGCGTTCCTCTTCAAAACACAGATGAGGAGAGTCACCCTTCTGATTTTATTTCTTGGGAACTAGTGCTGCTGCCACAACAGCTGGTGGTAGCAGGAGGCCTCAGCTCGACTGTCAGCCCCAAAAGGGCAGCCTCTCCCACCTCTGTAAACCTAGAACATCAACAGCTGGGTGACTGCCCTGCTGAATGTGATGTCGTGGACACTCACTTCCTGTCCATAAGTTCCTCCAATGAGGAAGAACACTGCCCTCAAGCCACAGCTCTGACCTTGAGGAAGTCACTTACTTCATCTCTGCCCGTTTCCTCATTTGTAAAATAGGGCTGTTACTTGCTTTGACTATCTCCCTAGACTCTGTTGAGGCGCAAAAGGAACAAAATACGAGGAAATGCTTTGTAAACTAGAAACACCTGGGGCTTATGTTTACTGTCTTAGCCAGAAGCCAAGACAGCAGAAGGCTGAGAAATGATGACATGCATGGTGGGCTTCTGGTGTTAAGGGCCTGCAACACAAGCCCAAAGTTCACATGGTTTACTTGCTTGTTGTTGCCACAGATGCTTCCAGGTTAACCCAAGAGCCTGCTAATAAGATTAAAGGTGCCCTGGAGTCACCTTCAAAAATGGCTCTGGCCTTGGGAGGCAAGAGCAGCAGCAGCTGGGGCCAGCCAGGAAACAGCCAGGGCCCCTGTTCCTTAGGCAGCCAGGGCCCAGATTTCCTCAGTCCACGTGCCTGGCTACCCTGGGGCCCACCCCTGCTGAGAATGCCACAGACCTGCTGAAGGTGCAAGGTCATCTCACACTATCAAACTCTTCTCCTGAAGGCAAGGGGGCTTGACTCCTGATTCAGTCAAGCGTGGCTCCCAGGTGCTGTGTGGGTAAAGTCAGACTTCGTTTACATGTAATTTTTATTTTTATTTATTTATTTTTTCGAGACAGAGTCTCGCTCTGTTGCCCAGGCTGGAGTGCAGTGGGAGTGGCACAATCTTGGGTCACAGCAGCCTTCGCCTCCTGGGTTCAAGTGATTCTTGTGCCTCAGCCTCCTGAGTAGCTGGGACTACAGGCGCACGCCACCATGACTGGCTAATTTTTGTATTTTTAGTAGAGACAGGGTTTTGCCATGTTGATGAAGCTGGTCTCTAACTCCTGACCTCAAGTGATCTGCCTGTCTCGGCCTCTACATGTAATTTTTAGAACAGATTTTTTCCTAAACCATGGCTCCTCTGTCCATTAGTTAAGAGAGGGAACTGGGATGATAAAGCCAACATAAATCCTTTTCTTGCCTCAGACTAATCTAAACAGAGGATAATGGTAGTAGTGGTGAGAGTCCAGAACAACAGAGTTTATTCCTTTAATTAACTATGTTCACCAACCTTGATCCTGCCACATGATGAGAAAGGACAAAGAACACTTCCAGAAACATGAACAGAATTTAACCAGCTAATTACATTTCAGGTTGTAATGATAAGAAGTCCTAACACTTTGAAGTCCAAAGTTCCCCAGAGGGGTGTGACAAGTAAGAGAAATGACTAATACAGCCAAAGCTGCCCAGGCCCTTCCTTAACCTCTCTTTCTTCCCTGCAACATCTCCCCTCTGTACTCCTACTCACCCTGAAATGGCCAGGCTACAGCATCAAAAGATATGTAAACACTTATTGGACCTTAATGCCTCCTACCCCCCAAAATTCAGTTATTTATAGATGCCTTCTATCTTCTCCCACTGTGGATCAATGGATTCTTCCAGTCCTACTAACTTCTATATCTTCCCCTTTCCTTTTTGCCACTAACACTTGAGTGCTTCGACAGCCACACATTCTACTGGACTCTGACATCCTTTCAGGCCAGAATATTAACTTATCCATTTCCTTTAATCTCCAGCTCCTACTTGAAAAGGCAAACATCAAACTCCTGTTAAAATCACACGGCCTCCAAATCACAAACATTACCCTCAGCTTTCCTCTTAAGCCACCTAAGCCATTATACAATGTCAGAGGTTTTTTTGAATTGCTTTGATATTCCCTGCGCCCTTGTCTTCCACCCCCAGAATTGCTCACCACATCATCTGGGCATCATGCTTTCCCCAACTTCAGACAACAGTTAAGCCAGCAGACACACTACCACCCCACCTAAGTCTTCTCTTTAACAAGTCTCTAACACCTCTCTTCTAGCACCTAACAGCAGGATGACTGCAGCAGGGACCTGATCACAGGACAGGAGGGACAGCCTAGGTCCCAGCCACTGAAAAGTGGTTTGGCCTCAGGCAAGTCAGTCAGTCTTCCTGTCTCAGGGGTGAACCTGGATGATCCCAAAAGACCTTTCAGCTGTAAGAAAACTGGAATGTCTTCTAGGGAATAGGAGGGGCCCAAAAGAATTTCCTCTAAAAAGTAAGTTAACACAGGCTCTGACTGGAAGGAAGCAACATTAACTCTATCCTCATTGTTCTGACTGAGCAGCACATTCCCCTACATCTTCCCAAGACGGATCCCTAGCATCCATCTCCTTCTGCACTGCAGCAAACCCAGGACAGCCCACTTTCCCTTTAGGGTTTAATCAATCCATCAGCACATTTGTATGGACTATCCGTACACAGTGCTCCTAAAATGCTTTCCAAAAATAACACACGTCTTAACAACAACAACAACAAAACCCAGCCTCTGCACACTGCAGAGATACAGGGGCCCAGGCAGAAAGGGAGAAAAGATGCAAGAGAGAAAGGCAAGAGAGAACAAATAAGACTGGACAGAAAAACAGGGGAGAGGCAAAGTGCCTGTGAGCAGGAACAACGCCTGTCATAAGTTCCTGACCTGAAGGTAGGAAACCCCTTCTCCAATCCCAGCTTCAACATGACTGAGGGGCCAACCTCGGACAAGCACTTTGCTTCCATGCCTGTTTTCTCATCAGTAAAACAAAACAGTTGAACTACATATCTCTCAGGGAGGCCAGTATCATGGAAAAATTATGGCAGATATTATCAATTGGGTGGTCTAGGGCAAGTTACTTTCAGTCACCGTCTGTAAACTGGATAAACGATACCCACCTCATTGGGTTGCTGTGCAGTGAAATGAAGACAAACGTGAGACACGTAGGATGATGTATGAAACAGTGGGTGCTCAAAATCATGCTGGCTAAGCCCCTTCCTGTTCTAACAGGCTGTGACTGACCCCCACTAGACTCCCAAAGGGCACCGTTTCAGCTGGTTTGGAAACACTGCTTGAGACTAGGCTCAAAACACAATGTTAGTTTAGACAAGAGAACAGCTAACAGGTTAAACAAGTGAGCCTCCCACATTCTTTCCTATCAAATTCTAAAAATTTTTTAAAGCACTTAGCACTACCTCCCCTCCAAATTAAACAGCTATTGTTTGTGACTACCCTAAAATAATACTAGTTTCTGGGAGACTAAGGGAATATACACCTACACACACTCATTACCTCATTAAATAGGTGGTATTAGCCCCATTTTACAGATAAATGGAATCCAAGAGGCCTGGAAATCTTTCCTCCTCCTGCTTCCCTAATAGGGCTCCCTGCTCTTTTGTTTTCCAGATAAAAGGTCAAGCTTAGTTCCCATCTTAGTTTGGGGAGAATTTCTCAGTTCAGCCCAAAAGCATGGAAGGCTCTTCTAAACCCTCAGCATCCCTGCCTGGACCAGGAATAGGACAGTCAATCATATCCCTCCCCAAAGGCCACTCACGGTTATTTAACTCTTGTATGCTGCATTTCCGCAGGTAATAAACTCCTGCAGAGACCACCAATTCTCTGCCCCCAAAGTGCTCAACAATACTTCTCGAGTGAATGAGAAAAAAAGATAAACTCACAAGATATAATTTGTATAAAAAAATACAAAATGGCAAAATAGCAGCATGTATAAAACAAGAGGGAAAAGATTATATAAATCCCGAAATTTTGGCCAGGTAGCAAAACAGATGCTTGGCAGAGGCAACTGTAATTGGTTCCTAGACCCTAGAGATATATCTCATGTGTCATCACATCTCTCTGCTTGGTTCCCATCAGGGCTGAGTGGAACAGGCTTCAATACCCAGTTGGCAAATAAAGTCCGGGAAGCCGATTTGCTAAAGCTGACTTCTTAGGGCTCTGTGTCTCCAATGACTATACTGCAATTCAGCTAATATTCACTGGCTGTCTTCTGTGCAAGGCTTGGGTGATCACAGAGATGAATTGGGGCACAGTTCTTACTCTCAAGGAATTCACAACTTACGTGAGAGGAATTATGTTTATCTATATAACACTGTCAAATTGTTACTATGGCCCCAAAGAAGGTTTTTTAAAAAGTGCTATGAGAACACAGAGGACACAGGGACAAAGACTTCTGATGGGAGTAGGGAGAAGTGAAAGAGAAAGCTTTGAGTTGGACCTTGAACCCATGCACAAATTTAGAGCCCCCAGGACAGTGTTTTGCATACACAGTGCTACTTACAAAGAAAGATAAAGAAATGGAAGAACAACTCACCGAAAAGATGGCAGAGAGAGGAGGGGAAAAAAACCTTAATTTTGTCTGCCTACAATCACTGAATGCTGCTGTCTGGTAACAAAAAATGTCTGTCTGTCTATATACCTTCACTCAAAGAATGTTTAGGAGCTAAATTTTGGTATTCCGAGTACTTACAGCTATGCAGGAAACACCTCCTCCAGGTCAAAAATAGCAAACCCTAGAGAGCTGGCTGATGCAGTTATGTTTACTTTTTACCATCTCTGTGGATCGTTTTCCAAAGGCCCAGGAGTGGGATGGTATAAACAGGTCTGTGTCACTTCCTGGTTCTCAGGCTTTCTGCTACATTCCCAGTCAGTCTGGGAAAGCTGCCCATTTAAAAATAAACTGTAAAAACTCACCAAAAACCCCAACTCTAAACCATCCTTCCCTCTATTTCATTCAATTTCACTGAAATTAAAAGGATAGTGAGAAATAAGACAAAAATGACCACAGAAAGTGAGTTCTCAGGTCAAAACAAAAAATAGGTGCTCACCCGAGCTCAAGGTCAAGAGACTTGGATTCTACTTGTGTTTCTCCTTTAACTGGAAAACTTGACCTTGAACAAGGAGGCTGCTTCATCTCTCTGCGTGATAGCTACTTCAGCATTTTCTTTACCTCAATGTAGTTATCCAACCTTTCTGGACCTCTATTTCCTTTTATAAAATGGTACTAATAATTCCTATCTCACAGGGATATTTTAAGTATTATATGGGGAAATATTTATAAAGTACATAGCATAGTGCCTGTGACTTAGTAAGTCATCAAAAATAGTAGTTACTATTATATTCATCACCATCTATCATTATTATTGTCATCATCATCTGAAAATGCAGGGCTGGACTAGATGATCTCTACTTGAAGAGCTTCTCTGGTTCCAAATCCTGATATCCTGATTCTTTCTTTTTTTTTTTCCTGAGGTGCTCTGTTGCCCAGGCTGGGGTGCAGTGGCGCAATCTCGGCTCAGGGCAACCTCTGCCGCTCGGGTTCAAGTGATTCTCATGCCTCAGCCACCTGATTAGCTAGAATTACAGGTGTGTGCCACCATGCCCGACTAATTTTTGTATTTTCAGCAGAGACAGGGTTTCACCATGTTGGCCAGGCTGGTCTCAAACTTCTGGCCTCATGTGATCTGCCTGCCTCGGCCTCCCAAAGTGCTAGGATTACAGGCGTGAGCCAATGTACCCAGCCCAAATCCTGATTCTTTAAGTCACTTTCTCCTTTTTTCCTCTTTTTTTTTTTTTTCCCACGGGGTTGGACAGCAAGAAAAGGGAGATAAACTTGGCAAAACGGTTAAATACACATCCTCAGCCTTTATGTTAGAAATACTAGCATACAATTAGGAAATCCATTAGTGAGTGAAATGGGGCATATTACTATCCCAACCGAAAAGCTTTGCCTATTTCTTGCATTAAACCCGTAGCATTGTGGCAAGTTCACCAACAACACACTATCTGTACTCCCATGAGCACCATGGACAACCCCACCTCCACTCCACCAGCCAGCACAATTTGACTTCACCCACCTCACCTTTAACTGTATAAACAAACTTCTCAGCAGTTCCTTAGAGAGCCCTAAAAGATAGCAGAGTGGCCAATCCAACCCTTTCTAATAATGACTAATCCTTCCAACGAAGTATATATCTTTCAAGAGTCTTCCTAATACAATTTCAGTGTGGCCAAAAATCAAATGACCTTCCCAAAAGTTGGTGTAACCAGGAGCATTCAGCTTCACCAAGGCCAAGGGGCTTTTTTTTTTTTTTTTTTTGAGACGGGGTCTCGCTCTGTCGCCCAGGCTGGAGTGCAGTGGCGCAATCTCGGCTCACTGCAAGCTCCGCCTCCCGGGTTCACACCATTCTCCTGCCTCAGCCTCTCCGAGTAGCTGGGACTACAGGCGCCCGCCACCACGCCCGGCTAATTTTTTTGTATTTTTAGTAGAAACGGGGTTTCATCGTGGTCTCGATCTCCTGACCTCGTGATCCGCCCGCCTCAGCCTCCCAAAATGCTGGGATTACAAGCGTGAGCCACCGCGCCCGGCCCAAGGGGCTTAATTGTAATTAAATTTGGATGAAATGAACAAACATTTTCATCCATCCATCCATTCATTCATTCAGTGCCTGTGATGTGCCAAATGCTATAGAAGATATCGAAAACTAGTAGGATGGGGTGAGTGAGAACAATAAAGGATGATGCCTGGGGCCAGGCACAGTGGCTCATGCCTGTAATCCTAGCACTTTGGGAAGCCAAGGCGGGTGGATCACGAGGTCAGGAGTTCGAGACCATCCTGGCTAACATGGTGAAACCCCGTCTCTACTAAAAATACAAAAACCAGTCACAGTGGTGGTGCCTGTAGTCCCAGCTACTAGGGAGGCTGAGGCAGGAGAATGGTGTGAACCTGGGAGGCGGAGCTTGCAGTGAGCCGAGATCGCACCACTGCACTCCAGCCTGGGTGACAGAGCGAGACCCCATCTCAAAAAAAAAAAAAAAAAAAAAAAGGAATTAAAAAAAAAAAAAAAAAAGCCTAAGTTTTTGGCATAAGTAACTGCATAAATGGTAGAAGCTACCACAGGAGAAAAAGAATACAGGTGAATAAGCAGGTTTTGTCAGGGAACATAATGAATTTCGTTTAGATTATTCTTTAATATGTTGAGCTGGGCGTACTGAGGGATAATTGGTAGAAAGGTCTAGCAGGCAAATTAGAAATGAATGTGAAACCCTATAGAGCACTCTGAGCTTGGGATGTAGCCCTGGAGTGATCAACCTGTAAGTGACAGTTGAAACCATGCAAAATAGATGAGCTCACCTAGGAAAGAGGGCAGGTTGAGAAGAAAGTCAAGGACGGAATCCTAGGGAGAACGCTAACTTATAATGGGCATACTGAGGAAGGAAAGCCTATGAAAGATACTCCAAAAGGTACATGGAAACCAGGGCCATGTGCAACACAGATGTCAAGAGAGGGACAGAGAGACTCAAGGAAAACATGAGAAGTGGCAGATGCAGCAAAGGCCCAGAAAGACGAAGACTGAAAAAGGCCCACTGGATCTGGCCACTAGAAAATCACTGGTGACCTAATCAAGAACAGTTTTATCAGAGTGGTGAAGGCAAATTATATCAAATTTAACATGAATTAAAAGTGGGAGGCCAGGCACAGTGGCTCACGCTTGTAATCCCAGCACTTTGGGAGGCCAAGGCGGGTGGATCACCTGAGGTCAGGAGCTCCAGACCAGCCTGGCCAACACAGTGAAACCCCATCTCTACTAAAAATACAAAAATTAGCCAGGCGTGGTGGTGCGCACCTGTAGTCCCAGCTACTTGGAAGGCTGAGGCAGGAGAATCGCTTGAAGCAGGGAGGCGGAGGTTGCAGTGAGCTGAGATCGCACCATTGCACTCCAGCCTGGGTGACAGAGCGAGATGCTGTCTCAAAAAAAAAAAAAAAAGGTGAGAAAGTGGACACAATAAGGGCAAAACTATTTGGGGAAGGAGGTGAAAAAGAAGGGAGAAGAAAGACTGGATGACAACTAGAGGGAGTTTGTGTCTTATAAGGTGTACCTTCTCAGTTAACCCAGTGATTTGAGTTAAGGCTTCCTAAATGGTCCAGATAGCTCAGAGATACCCTCCACCCCTTCCATGGAAAGTCTCTCTGAACTAACACTTCCACACTCTATGTTTAGCAAAAGCTAGGTAGAAGTTGGGGATACAGCTTAAAGAGTTTCCTGCTTCCTTAGTGTTCAACAACAACGAAGTCTCTCTACCCCATCATCCCCTCCCTGAAATTGCTACCTCTTCTATAGGATTAATGAATGGAAAAAAATAGCCTAGTGGCAGGGCCAAAGAGGTGACCTTCCCTAATACATCTGAGGCCTTAAGGTTCTCCATACATATGGTCCCAGTTTCTGCCATTTCCCTCCTTTCTACTCAGAAACTAACCTGAGTATTTTCCCCTGAGTTTCAGGTTTAGGATTCCAGGGACATGTCTTCGCCTCCATCTAATGAAGCTTAACAGCCCCAATGAGGTGCACCCTCAAGCCAAACAAGATCCTGTCTTCTGGTTCCAAATGTTCTCCATCTTGTGTAACTTCCAGGAAGCCTCCTAATTTATAACCAAACCATGATTCCTCCTGTCCTCTTTATCATAAATTACCCAAACTTCCTGTAAGCTGTCAAGTTTGGACTGTGAAGTACAAGCAAAAATGAGAAGTAGGAACTTGCCCACTGTTCCTTCCCTTTGATTAGCCCCATGCCCCTGCCGCCACCTATACCCTTACCTCACCTTCTAATTGTACAAAGTCCCTCCGCCAAGGTCTATATGTTCTAGTTCTAGCCCCAGTCATACTTCCAGTTCCCTGCATGTGGAGCCCTAAATCAGGAATCAAGAAGGAATTTGCTTAAACTAATTCACATAAAGGAGAGTCCTTCAAACATCCAAACAGAAATTCCAAAAGTAATCACAAATTAGGCAAAGTTCAGGCAAAGGCACCAAATGAATAACTTTATAAAATCCAGGCAAATCAGATGAGGACACGTCCTGAGAAAATAATTTTTTTTTTTTTTTTGAGACGGAGTCTCACTCTGTTGCAAGGCTGGAATGCAGTGGCATAATCTTGGCTCACTGCAACTTCCACCTCCCTGCTTCAGGTGATTCTCCTGCCTCAGCCCCCCAAGTAGCTGGGACTATAGGCACGCGCCCCCACGCCCAGCTAATTTTTGTATTTCTAGAAGAGACAGGGTTTCACCATGTTGGCCAGGATGGTCTCAATCTCTTGACCTCGTGATCCGCCCGCCTCAGCCTACCAAAGTGCTGGGATGACAGGTGTGAGCCACCGCACCCAGCCATAATTAATTAATTAATTCAGGCAACATTCTGGAATATGCTAAAAGGGATTATGATAAACACAGAGAAGATGAAGAAGAAACATCATAAATTAATGAGAGAATTTGATATTTCCCTCCAGACAGGGCTTATGAACTCATTCCTAACATGCTTCTTTCTTTTTTTTTTTTTTTTTTTTTTTTGAGACAGAGTCTCGCTCTGTCGCCCAGGCTGGAGTGCAGTGGCGCGATCTCGGCTCACTGCAAGCTCCGCCTCCCGGGTTCACGCCATTCTCCTGCCTCAGCCTCTCCGAGTAGCTGGGACTACAGGCGCCTGCCACCTCGCCCGGCTAATTTTTTTTTTGTATTTTTTTTAGTAGAGACGGGGTTTCACCGTGGTCTCGATCTCCTGACCTCGTGATCCGCCCGCCTCGGCCTCCCAAAGTGCTGGGATTACAAGCGTGAGCCACCGCGCCCGGCCACATGCTTCTTTCTTAAGGAATTCAGTGCCTATTCAACACATACATTGGGCACCTACATGTACGAGATTCCTTGAGAGGTACAAAGACAGGAAGGAAAAATACGCCCTTAAGAGTTTACAGTCTACTATATATTGTGTATATATATATAAGACACAAACACAAATAATTACAACATGAGGTACAAAGTGAAAAGTCATGGGAGATATACAGCCAACGTGTCAAAGATAAAACAGGAAGATAAGCTGGAGTCCAGAAGAGGGAAGTGACAGAGAAAATTACAGTGTCAATCAATGTAGTCTAGTGAATAGTACATAGTCTCTGGAGTCACACAAAAGGGAATTCAAATCCTGACTCTACCTCTAGCTTCTCACAGGGCCTAGGTATGCTGCTTTACTGTTGTGAGCCTCTGTTTGTCACATATAAAATTGACGTAACAGACCTATACTTCATGGAATTACAGAGTCAATGAGCCACACATTTTTGAAATTGAATATAGTATCTGCACAGAATAAGGCCAGGTAAAATGGAGGTGCTCACCCACACACAGAGACTTAATGCTGTCTTTCCTCCCCACACAGGGCTGTCTGGGTCTGACTCATGAATAGGCAGACAGCCAAGCACCTGCTGTTTTCTCACCAATTCTGACTAGTTAGTTCAGTTGTTTGCCCAGGTTTAATGGGACCATGATCAGGAGGTACAGGAAGACTCAAAGTGTATCTGTGTCACATGCAGGTCAGGATGCACAGAATCTTCTGCTAGAAGGTGCAGCATTAGAATATAGGTAAAGTTACAGATTACACCACATTCAGCAAGATACTGGCTATGCTATTCTTTTGGACATAGCGGGTGCTAGATAAATGTTTGGCAAACTGACATGATGTGAATCTGGCTGAATTACCATAAGATTTGTCTAAATGATCCATGTTTCAATAAGTGAACACAGAAGGAAAACGACATACAAGGTTAATACCTGATTTGAGGGACAGCTGAGGAATATCTACCTCTAGTCATGATGGAATAATGGGGACTCAACTTATTCTCCTTCCCTAAACAACTGAAAAACCAGATAAAATAACGGTTTTCAGACGTTGGACAACAGGCAGCACAGGTCAGTAATCCTTGAGAAATGGGGGAAAAAAACGCAGTGAACCCTACTACTGCCCCACTTAACTCCCTTCAGAGTTTCCAGACCATAGGGTAGGGCAGAGAAACCTGAAAGAGTTCAGCAATCTCACTCAGTTGAAAAAACAGAGTTGGAAATTTGGAGAGGTCCAAGTGGCTAGAATTTGCAGGGCAAATTAATTGAAAAGGAGAGAGCTGCAAAGAGCAAAACTACCAAACATCTGCAGATGGACCCCTTTGAGTTTTGGGCTGAGTACTGATCTGTGCATGCCTGTGAGGAAACTAGCAAGGGTGGGAAAATAATTAGCAGAAAGAAGTGGGTGGCACAACCCCTAGAACTCACTCAGAGCCAGAAATAGTTCATGCTCTGAGATGGTTTGGCTGTGTCCCCACACAAATCTCAACTTGAATTGTATCTCCCAGAATTCCCTTGTGTTGTGGGAGGGACCTAGGGGGAGGTAAATGAATCATGGGTGCCGGTCTTTCCCATGCTATTCTCGTGACAGTGAATAAGTCTCACGAGATCGGATTGGTTTATCAGGGGTTTCCACTTTTGCTTCTTCCTCATTTTCTCTTGCCGCCGTCAGGTAAGAAGTGCCTTTCGCCTCCTGCCATGATTCTGAGGCCTCCCCAGCCATGTGGAACTGTAAGTCCAATCAAACCTCTTTTTCTTCCCAGTCTTGAGTATGTCTTTATCAGCAGTGTGAAAACAGACTAATACATGCTCCCACCAGCCAAGGCAGAAAAGTCTTCTAATACACAGGGCACTGGACGGAATCTTCAGAAGGGTTTTGCCTCCAAGCAGGACCAGCTTAGTTATGCTAGCTATTCTGGACTCACCCTAACAAAGCTTAAAAGTAAGCCATGAAAGGATCAAACCAATTCCAAGTAACTGAACTGCTCCTGAGAACAAAGCCCAAAAGTATTTTAAAAAATACAAAAAGTTCCAGCACCCAGCAAGGTAAAACTATGATTGGCTTTCAATAAAAAATTAACAGGCATGCAAAATAAAGCCCAGGAAGATATGAGCCAAAACTAGGAGAATAATGAAACAACAGAAACAGATCAAGAAATGACAGAGATGACAGAACTAGTAGACAAGGATGTTAAATCTCTATTATAAATATACTCCATGTGTTCAAGAAAGAACAAGGCATGAGCATGATGAAGAGAGAAAAGCCATAAAGAAGATTTGAAGTGGCTAGGCGCAGTGGCTTGTGCCTGTAACCCCAGCACTTTGGGAGGCCAAGGCAGGAGAATCTCTTGATTCCAGGAGTTCGAGAGTAGCCTGGGCAACATAGGGAGACCCCCTCCTCTCTACAAAAAAAAAATTTTTTTTAATTATCTGGGTGTAGTGGCATGTACCTGTAATCACAGCTACTCAGGAGACTGAGGTGGGAGGACTGCTTGGGCCCAGGAGGTTGAGGCTGCAACGAGCTATGATCGCAGCACTGCACTCCAGCCTGGGTGGCAGAGCGAGAGCCTGTGTCAAAAAAAATAAAGATTCAAATATTCAAATTGAACTTCTAGAGGGAAAAATACCAATATCTGAAATAAAAAGTACACAGGATAGGATTAACAGCAGATTAGACAATGCAGAAGAAAAAAATAGTAAATTTGCAAAAGAAATTATCCAAAATTACACACTGAGAAAAAAGACTGAAAAAAGAACAGAACATCAGTGAACTGTGGGATATATCAAGCAGCCTAATAGAACAGGGGTAATGGCAGGGGAGAGGTAGCAAGGCACAGAAAAAATATTGAGAAAAGAATGCCCCAAATTTTCCAAATTATATGAAAATTATACACAAACAGATACAAGAAGCTCATCAAACCCCAAGAAGAAGAAGAAACAAAAAAGAAAACACAAGGTACATCATAATCGAAATGTTAAAGAAACAGTGATAAAGAAAATCCTAAAAGTAGCCATGGGGCAGGGAATTAGACACGTGGCAGACGGAGGAGCAAAGAATTACAGCAGATTCAGTGTCAGGAATAATGCAAGCCAGGAGAAAATGGAGGCTCCATTCCATCACTAATGCTTTTTGTGCACTGGAATAATATTTAGGATGGCCTAGTGTTGAGTACAAGGTGAGAACTCTGCGGCCTTAAAAACATTTGCAAGTACAGTATCCTCTGAAACTGAAAAAGGATAAAAACCCTTTCTTAGGCTCACATCTAAAAAGGGCATTTACCCATGTTTTATATCTATGTCCTCAGAACATTACAGACTGTAGTTCCAGTCTTATGGCAATAATCACTTAACACACTGTAAAAGAGACAGGAAAAGCTATCAGAGGATTCATCCCATATCAGAATAAAATCAAGTTAGAAATAAAAAATAAGGAGTTAGTCTACCAATGTCAGGCTTGAGCTGGTCTCTCTCAAGTGTAGACATTTGTTGGTTAATGTGTCTCATTGCCCTCTACAAATTCAGATAAAACTTATTTTTCACACCAGGTGCAGTGGCTCATGCCTGTAATCCCAGTGCTTTGGGAGGCTGAGGCGGAAGGATCACTCAAGGCCAGGAGTTTGAAACCACCTGGGCAACAGAGTGAGACCCTGCCTCTACAAAAAATAAAATCAGCCAGGTGTGGTGGTGTGCACCTGTAGTCCTGGCTACTCGGGAGACTGAGACAGGAGAAATCACTTGAGCCAAGGAGTTCGAGGTTACAGTAACCTATGATTGTGCTACTGTACTCCAACCTTGGTGACAGAGTGAGATCTTGTCTCCAAATATATATATTATATATTATATGTGTGTGTGTGTATATATATATATAAATTTTTTTCAGAATGGAAGAATTCTCTTAAGGAGTAACTGAATGATAGTTACTCAGTTCTTAGCTACGCAATCCAGCCCAGAACAGCAAAATCTCTTCCTCATTAAGCACCCTGGGCTTTGACCCCATTCTTCAGAGTCCAGCCTGGGTCTCTACACATCCTGGAGGAGGCATTAAGGTGGGAGCTTTCCCAGGAGTCTATAGTTAATAGTTTCGTGGTTCCCCCCTCCCCCACTAAACTATAAACTAAACTGTAAATAAATTCCCAGGAAGGCTGGTACCCATGCTTCCTTTATAATCTGAGACTAACACACACTCCCCCCCCCCCCCAAAAAAAACCCCAGTGTAGGTGCCCCAGAGGGACTCTCTTCCCCGAAATACTAGTTGCCTGAACCAGTGGTTTTCTAACTGGGCCCAATTTTGTGCCACCTCCCCCATTTGGCAATGTCTAGAGGCATTTTTGGTTGTCACAACTTGGGGGTAAGGTGCTACTGGTTATCTAACGGGTAGAGCAAGGCATGTCAACTAAACATCCCACAATGCACAGGACAACCCCATACAACAAAGAATCACTTGATCCAACGTCAGTGATGCTGCAGCTGAGAGCCCAGGCCTAAGTGAACAAAGGATGGGCTGCCGAGATGTCAGTCGATCCACCTTAGTTGTACATGTGGTGCAAAACTCTCCCAAACCACTGGAAAGCCTTTTTGTCCAACCAGCATGTCCCCAGACCAACACTGTGATTCTCTCATCTCTAACTCAGGTTTACACTCCCTCAGAGAGGGGCTTGGGAATTAAGATATCTGGTTTTTCGCCCCAGCTCTGCCCCTGGCTGTGATTCTGGACATGTAACAAAACTTTTCTGGGCCCATTTCCCCCTCAGTAAAATACACTAGAAAAGATTAAAAGTTCTTTCAGCTCTAAATTTCTATTTTAAATGCTAGGTTTGGCCTTATTTCCTTTTTTTTTTTTTTTTGAGATGGAGTCTTGCTGTGTTGCCCAGGCTGGATCTCGGCTCACTGCAAGCTCCGCCTCCCAGGTTCACGCCATTCTCCTGCCTCAGCCTCCCGAGTAGCTGGGACTACAGGCACCCGCCACAACACCCAGCTAATTTTTTGTATTTTTAGTAGAGACGGGGTTTCACCATGTTAGCCAGGATGGTCTCGATCTCCTGACCTCGTGATCCACCCGCCTCAGCCTCCCAAAGTGCTGGGATTACAGGCATGAGCCACCGCGCCCAGCCTGGCCTTATCTATTTCTAATGATCCAAAGAGAAAGGGGCAAGGACCCAATCTTGTTGTGAGTAAGCACACACACCCTCTGAAGGGCTGTGGTTCTTATACCTTGGAAACCAAACTGGACCAAAGGAACTCAGAGAAGCCGGGAGCTTAGATAAGAGGGGCCCGCCTAAAAGGCTCTATAGACACCGGCTGAGAGGCCAGCCCAGGACCTTGGGTTTAAATTATGCAAGTCCTGACTAGCCCCTGTCTTGCCTTCCCTAGGTCAATCTTTTAAATCAACTATTAAAAGGTGGAATAGGAGGGACAGAGCCTTACTATTCAAAGTATGGTCCATTAAGGGCAGCACTGGCAGCACCTGGGAGCTTGTTAGAAATGAAGAATTTCAGCCTTCATCCCAGATCTACTGAATCAGAATCTGCATTTTAGTAAGGTTCCCCAGGTGATTCATATGCATGTTAAAGTTTGGGAAGTCCTGGTTAGGGTATGCTGCCCTTCTAGTCCCTGCTTTGTCACCTCTTCATTTGGTAAAGGTGGCTTTTAAGACTGTCCACAGCCCTCATCCTTCAATCCCATCTCCTCGCACAGTTTACACACACACGCACACACACTCCCCACCACACCCCAGTTCAGAACCTTCAAACCCACACCACGAGTGATGGGGGTAGGTTACTTCCTTTTTGCATCTTTCTTAGGTCCATACAAGGCCAGAAAGAGGCAAGGTTTGAAGCATAAGCTAAATTACAGTCCTTCCAAGTGAATGATTCTTCAGCCCATCCCTGCCATTCAAAGGCTCCCCAGGAGCAGGGACAGAAAACGGGGTGGTAAACACAAAGGTACAAACTCTGATGGAAAGAGATTCATCATTTGCATCTGAATAGAGAACAAGGGTCCAAAGTTTCATTTCTACCATTTTTTGTTTTTGTTTCTGTTTTTTGCTGCTGCTTTCTTATGTAACATAAAGATTCTTGGAGGCATAGGCAAAAGGGCAAAGCACACACACAGAGTTAACAAAAACACAGCAAGAGTTCTCCTAGCAGAGTGGTGGGGGGCAGCAGCTGGAACAAAACCAAGACCTGGATGAAGCATAGCATAACAGAGCACTGGACAAGAAGATAGGACGTAGGGAGAAGGGGGGCTGGACTCTGTCATGCAGTCAGTGCACTGAAGGAGACTAGGCTGCTGCTCACCCAACACTCCCTCCCCTGCACAGGTCACTCACCCCTCTCACCCCACCCGCTGTTACAAGCAGCAGATGGCCCAGCCCTGGGCAGCTGGTCAGAGGACAGCAATCTGCACGTGCTTGCCTGCCCCTCCCCCAGGGCTGGAGATGAGGAGGACCAGGGCAAAGTCAACGCCCATCCCTGGTGGAAGCAATTCTTGCAAGAGTGCACTGGGGGTGGGGATGGCAACATCACCCAACGCTTTGCCACAATGAGACACACTTCAAAAACAACTCAGCATTATCCAAGGCTCTCCAGCACCCACACACAGCTCAGAAAGAGAGAGCCTTAGGCAGGGTGAGGGTGGAGAGGGTCAGAGAACAGTTCCCAGAGTGCACTGGGGTATGCTGACCCTGGTTAGTGGGGGACATCCATTCATTTAACATTTGCTTGTGTATATACCACATCCCAGGCGCTGCACCAGCAATGAGGGATACAGTGGTGATAGCAGACAGTCTCTGCCCTCAAGAAGCTCAGGTAAGGTCAGGAAGAACAAGGAAACAGACGGTAATACGGTGGGGTAAGTGCTGAGCACAGGGTATAATGGCAGCACCAAGGAGAGGCACCCACAGAAGTATGGGGCAAGTGGCGGTCTAAGCTGATAGCTGGCTTTAGAAGGTATTAGCCAGACAGAGCAGAAAGAGGTGGGTACAGGGAGTGTGGGGCATTCCAAGGAGAAGAAACACATCAAAAAGCTGGGAGGCAAAAGAGACCTGGGAACTGCAATCTGTTCTGTCCCAGCCTTTGCTAACTTTGGTCACCTAGACCAGGGACAGACTCCTGGGTTTGTCATGGAATCCTAACACATTACTACCTAAAGGAACTTTGGGATCATCTTATAAAGTTCAATCTACCCATTTTAGGAGGGGAAAACTGAGGCCTATCAAACGATCATGACTTCTTGAGAGAATGGCTGAACCAGAACCCCATTCTCCTAATTCTCACCAAACAAAGTTTCCTCATATATCTCCCAATCAGAATCTGACCACTGACTGAGCCCTTCTAGACACAGAGCAAGCCCCAGAACTGTTCTCCACTAGGCTAGGTCTGTTCTGAGAACCCAAGGAATACCTCTCGTCCAGGCCTCTGCCAGATTGGACGTCCAGCAGCACTAGTCTCCAGGAGTTCCAACGAGGCAGGAACAGCTCATGAGAAAAAAGGAGTGGCCACCTGCCTCTTCTGGAAAGGAGGCAGAAAGCACACACAGCAGTACTGGAGATAGGCTCTGTGAGTGTATATTGGCAACAATGGGTTCCCCCTGGAAATGAAGAGTTGTTCTGAGAGCTGAAGGAAATTATCAGCCAACACAGAAACAGGAGGCAAGTCTGAGGTACTGCCAAACCAGGCAGGCTTAATTAAGGCTCTCCCACCCTCTTCCCCAGGAAGCCTGTCCCCACCCCTGGCTGGTCACACTACCTTAACTGTGAGAAGCACTCATTTCAGGGAAGCTTAAGGCCTTCCTCTTGGTCTCACCTCAGGAGGTAAGCCATCAGCCAGGGGTCTGAGCCACTGGAATTTCAGGGCCTAGCTGCCCTTACTGTCACCTTCATCTATGCCTTCAATAGCAACAGTACTTGCTCTATTGTGGTTCTCCAGCCTGCCACCCACTCCAGGCAGCAGGAGTGTGTGCAGAGTGGAAGAAAGCACTCATTAGCTTTGAGTGTAACCCTCTACAGAATCTAAATAGAAGGCACAGTTATTCAACTGCTAAGGCACAATTCCTCCTCTTCTCATAGTAAAACAAAGATGCATGTCAACACCCACTAGCTGACTAAAAATTGTGCAGAAAGAGACTAAGAGGCACTGGGGTTAGACCAACTTACTAAATTCATCTCAGTCCCCGGCAAATCTCAGTTCTATGACCCTGAAGCATAGGTGTGATGAAAACAGCCTAATAATCAGAAATATTTCCTGTCCAAAATGCCCTCAGATGCTGTCCCTGACCACATGCTCAAGTGCAATCCCCAAAGGCTGGCCCTGGCCTTCAGGGCCAATGCCAGCCCAGGGCCCTAGACATGGATATAAAGGGCAAGAAAGTGGCCTGCCAGAAAAAGATTTACTCTGAGTCTGAAAAGCGATGTCTGGTCTTGTACAACAAAGGGGTTATAATGGGAACCCTGTGTTCTAAACTCCTTCACATCTGCCACAAGGAACCTCTGGGTGGAGGTGAAAATGTGTTTGTGTGTGTGTGTGTGTGTGTGTGTGTGTGTGGTGTGCCTTGGGTGGAGTGGGGGCAGAGGAGATGACTTCCTTCTCTTCCACCCAAAAAACAACCCTTTAGAATATGTTCTCCTGAAAGGCAAATAAGTACAGTTCTGATTTCCAAACCTCACTGTTTGAGAGAACTTCTTGTTTTCTCTCTCTGCTTTTTAAAACAGATGAATGCTCCCCTAGGGGAAAAGCAGCTGTAAATATAGAAGAGGGTGGAAAAAGAATCCTGCTATGAGTTCCAGAGGAACTATTGTACTATTGTAAAAGGCCTTCTCAAAGGAAGCAATACACCCTATTCCAAAAACAAAACACACAACTTCATCCAAAGTCCTTCTCTAAAGTGTACCTTTGGGCAGATGATTTCTCTACACTCCACAGCTGCTTCCTCCTCTACCTGACACTAAGGCCTTCACATATAAAGTGAGTTAGCAATTTTCTTCCTGGGAGCCTTAAAAAGAACTAGTCCACAACTCAGTCCACTGCTACTGAGTGTCCTCCATCATCATCAACATTATCATCATCTTCATCGTTGTCATCATCATCATCGAAGGACTTAATTCATTACCAAACTACTGCTGACACTTAAACTTAAGCCATTATCTTTTTAGGTAAACTGAGGCCATAGTATTTACTAGTTGAGAATAGAATGGGAAGAGGGTATAAATCTGAAAAAGGTGGCCTGGCTTCTACATTTATTACTTTTCAAAAGCAACAGCATTTTTCCAAGGCTCAGGATTCTGTGAAATCACCCTCTGGCTTGTTATATCCCTTCATCCCAACAGTAGTGGGGATGCCACCCCAAAATCCATTTACCAAAAATAAAAGATGTAAAGACATGTTTTGGATAAAGTTTGTGAGAAAAAAATTCAAGCTGCTTCTATTTTCATACAAGCTACAATCACATGAGTTTTGCCTTTACAACAACACTTCCTACCTAGAAGTCCAGTAAGTTTAGATGTGCCTCATAAATCTAAACTGTGTAACAGGGAATTTAGCTGGCTGAAACCGTCCTAGCCCGCAGATGTTACCAACCTATTTCACAGTCCTAGGTGGATCTAAGAAATGAAAGGGAGATGGAGGGGAAAAGTTAGCATGATGCTTAAAGCCCTACCAAGTCAGAAGTGGAGGATACTGCTTTTACTTTCATGCAAGATTCTATTATTCAAAGAAAAAATGCAACATAAGCCTATAAACCACATCAGTGACATGACAAGAAAATGTTTGTATTTGCAAAATACATTCAAATCCCCAAACTCCCCAGAAAAATCAATACAAATGCCAATAATACAAATAAATCAAATCCTCAGTCTAACAGGTCTGCTTATTGCTCCTAAGAGTTCATTCCCTGAAGCTATAAGATTCCTTGTGGCCAGGCACCTTTCACACCCTCCTTCTGGGGTGATTCACCATGCAGAGAATCTGGATCAAAAAGAAGCATCTGGCCTCACCATAATTCCCCAAGAACCCTAGTCAACTTCTAGGATAAGCACATTTTCCACATGAACCAGAGTTTCAAGAGAATCCCATGATAATACAAACTCTTGGGAGACAAGTCTGACCCTTCCTGACCTTTCCGCTTTCTCTCAGGTCTTGGTTACCAGAGTCCTAAAACTGGATGGTCCCCAGCCTCCAGCCGCTCGCTGCTGTGCTCCAGGCCACCCAAAATCCTACTGGGAACCACACTCCCAAAGTAGTATCAGGTTGCCTTTCACTTCCAATGGTTCACATTTGTTTATTCCATGTATCATCATTTCCTGACAATCTTCTATATACAGGTTTAAAATGCAAAGAAGGCACAATCCCCAGCCTACCAAGAATTTCAGTGGAGTTGAGGAGGCTGCAAACCCAGACAGCAAACAATCAAAACACACAATAAGGCAAGCACGTCTATTTCAGTATTCTATATGGGTGCAATAAAATGCTAACCAGTGAGGTATGAATGATTAGAACGTAAGGAAGAATAAGCTGCAGCTATTTGTGAGTTATGAACAAAATAATGAAAAAATAGGAAAAAAAGAAATTAATCTGAACTAAGATAATCAAAGAGCGCCTTAAAAAGGAAAGAAAGGAGATCTGACCTGAAAGCTTTGAGGGCTGAATAAGTATGAGGGTGGAAAGAGGGAACATTCCTTCTGGGGCAGGAATGCTGAAGCAAGCATGCTAGATGGGGGGTGGCAGGGTAAGGTCGGGGAGAGAGGCCAAGGATCAGGGAAGAACAGAAATAAACTCCATTCTGAAATCTGTCAGGGCAAGGGACAGTTCTTGCTGGTTTTCTTAGCATAAACTCTGGCTATTCCACAAAGTATTGAGTATTCAACTGAATATTTAAGGTAAGGCCAGTTTGCACAGCCATGAAAAACAGGCAGAGAAATTCTGCCTTGGATCAGTAACTAGTGGGAAGTCAACAAATATTCTTGAGCAGGAAACCTGACCTAATCCAGTTCAACAAGTATTTCCTAAAGGCCTCCTATATTTGAGGACCAAGAATACCCTCAAGAAGCACCTCTACCATGGGAAGGGATAGGAACGCTACCTCATACACATAGGGCTTTTTTCTCTTACCTAGTCTCACCAGAGAGGAGAACTGTGTTCTAGGGGGGTGAACCTGGCAAGAGAGACTGAAACAGCCTGGAAGGCCAGCGGATGACAAGGTCTGGTTAGGGTGGTGGAGATATGAACCTGTGAAAGAAAGAACTGGCAGGGCAGGTCACTGACTAGATTGGAGAAGCTCAAAAGAGGGGAGTTTTGGATGAGAGCAGGAAGACTCAGGTTTTGATTTCCAGATGGTGTCATTATCTTCAAGCAATGCTTTGTCTCAGTGAACACCAAATGCTAGGGTCAGTCATCTCAGCCATTCTGCCTGTTTCTGGGAACAGGGGTTACACATTCCATCCTTGCCATCTGCCCAGTGTTTTTTTGTTTTTGTTTTTAATGCTAGTTGTGATTTCCTGTAATTCTCATTTGCAAGGGGGTAAGGGGGGATCAATGAGATGATACAGAAAAGAGGAGCTGACAATTCTTTTGTCCATCACATCATGACAAATACATCTCAACAGTCCTGCACTAAAGTTTTACTGGCAGCTCTTTACTCTGGGAAGAAGAGAAAAGGGGAACGAAGCATTACATTTTAAAAGCCACAAGGGAAGTGTTCTCCTTACACAATGAGTTTTCCCCTTCTAGGCAACCCTCCCCAGCCGCATTTACTGAGGGAGGAGGGATGAGACAGAGAAGTGTCAGCCCTGAGAGCAACAGGAGTGCCAGCCTGGCTCCCAGAAATGCAGCCCCTCCCTCTGAAGCCTGACCCCTCTACCCGGCCACTCTGCCGTCCCTGACATCCTAGACCAGGGAGAGAAGCAGCAGGGCAATAGCAGGGTTAACAGTGGTGCTCTCTGGAAGGGTTGCCATTAACCTGTATTTCCTAATCTTTCTTCCAAAAACAAGTATAATTTGTCTTTTCTTAAAACTTTTTAAAAAACAAGCTACTAGGGGAAACAAATTTGAGATGTGCACCTTTACAAAGGAAAAGTACAATTTAGCCCTCTTTCCTAACCATTAAATAAGCATAAGGGGGAAAAAGCCCAGAATGAAGAAGAAATTGTTGTTGGTTTTAACACCTTGGTGGATTCTCTGCCATATTCTAAACAAGTACTTCCCTCCCACCTGTGACAGATTCTGACCACCCTGGAATAGTCATGCTGTACCTTTCCACAGAGGGGCCTCAGAAAACTAAAAGGATGTGAACTGAGAATATCTGTTTTTGCAAGCATTTCCCAGCGCCCTGTGTTAGGCTTCCTAGGGATGGCAAACATTCTTTTACAAGCCTGTGACTTGGCTGTGTCAATGGGGACAGGGATGTTTTGTCATCCTGCAGGACTTCATTCTGTAAATGTCGTGGTCATAATCCTACTCCAGGAACATGAAACCTCAGGATAATCACAGAATCATTATTATTAGCTGGCATTTGAGTGCTTATTCACTGCGCACAGATGTAAGCATTTTACATCTAATATCTTATTTAATCCTTGCAACAACCTTAAAAGGTAGATACTGTTATCTCCGTTTTTAGGCAAAACAAAACAAAACAAAAAACAGAAGCAGAAGGGCTAAATAACCTATCCAAGCTTACACAGATAGAAAGTGATGAGACCAAGATATCAAACTAAGCAGTCTGACCCAAAAGCATGCAATCTTGGTAGAGTTGAAATTTATTCCATGTTATATAACATAATTCATTTTAAATGTTAAAATTATCCTAGATGTACTATGGACTAGGAGGCGTCATTATAAAAAGAGATGGGAAGGTCTGAAGATTTTTCCCCTGCTGCTTGCAGCTGTGCTCCCTCTTGAGGTGGGGTGGGACTTGGACTTGGCTTGAGCAAGCAGCAAAAAGCCAGTTGAACATGCACATGTGAGGGCTGATTTGAAAGTTTAAGGTGGCCCAGGTGACGCTAAAGCATACTTTGAGTGACACTGCCTTGGGGCATTCTAGGAGACTTCTGAAGCCGCTGCAAGCTTTGGGGACACAGGTCACTGGATGATGGTTAAGTCCCCTGAATTGCTAAGGAAACAGATAATCACTTTAAGTCACAGGCACCTCATGTTAAGAAAGCTGTTGACAGAATGGAGTGAAGTAAAACAAGAATTCAGAAACATGAACTCTCAGAGTCCCCTTTATAGACGTGCATTTAAGATTGCTTTTTCCATGATCAGCATGTACGCTTGACCCCAATTCTCCACAACTGAAACAACTTGGCTAGAAGTTGCCTCAAAAAATGAGCTTGATTTTTCTGGAAAATAACTGCCAAAGATGGATACATTGCATATTAATGCTCAAATTAATATATTCTTCATAAAAACTTAGAAAAGGGTTGAGAGGGGAAGAGGTTTTTTTCTTTTTTTTCCCCATGTGTGTTCTTCAAGAGTCCAAACATGAAGCACGCTGCCTGGGTCTTTGCACTTGTTTGGAAATTGAATAAACATGATTCATTTTAAGGTTTTTCCTCTGTATTTTAGTCAGAGTCAATACATGTCCATCTACATATGTGAGCTCACCAATTCTGTCCTTCCTCCTCGGCTTAAATTATCTGTTTCAATTTTATTACTCTCCAAGAAAGATGGCTCCAAGCTCAGAAAAGGTTTCAGTAATTTAATTAAGTTGTGCAGAAATGCTGATGCTTTCTGAGGCACCAGCCTGATCTTTCTTTGCTCCTTGCTGGTCTCTTACGGTAGGTCCTGGCTGCTGCCTTCACTTGGGGGAGAGAGACCACCTCTACTTCCTGACTTCCACAAGATCTTTACAGTGGCCAGTGTTTGGCCAAACGTTCAGACTGCCTGGCTCTGCTACTTAACTGCTGTGCCATCCTCGGCAAGTTTTTTTAATCCTCTTTTACCTATAAAGTGGGTACACAAGCAATCTACTTCAAAGTTGCTATAAAGATTAAATAAGCTAATATACAGAAAGCACTTAGGGCAGTGCCTGGCAAAGAGAAGGCATTCAATATCAGCCTGCCTAGTAATACTGAAGAAAGTTTTACATAAATCGAGAGCTTAATACCTTTAGAAGCAGTCTCAATTCATTACCACTACATTCAAACCTCTCAACAACCATGCAAATGAGACAAGACAATGTTTATGGACACTTCCTATGAGAAAGAATAGGAACTGGTTCAACTGCCGACTGTGGGAGCTGTTTGCCCATCCTCCCTCATTTAAGTCAGAGACCTGCCTCCATCATTTTCATATACCACCCCCAACACACACACATACTAGCAGGTGCTCAATAAATCCATGGTGAATTGCACTGACTTTAGGGTTAGTTGTGCTGTAAACACAGCAACCCAGCCTCACGGCAAGAAGTTGGCAAACCAAAATCATCATTCCTGGGCATTCCTGGCCAACTTGAACAGAAACAAGAGGGCTGCCTTTCCCAGTCCCAGCTCCGACTCATCCCTGAGAGGAAAAGGAGCATTTGCAATAGAGTGGCAGCCAGAGGTCACTCAGAGGGAAACAGCAGAAGTGCCCCTGAACAACCTCTGAGGTAGCAGGGAATTAGGACAATACAATGGGCATTATCCAGACCCTCCCATTGGGCCAAATGGTAATCCATGGAGGTGGTGTTTCAAAGGCAGATAATGTTGCCTTCGCTGACTGATATGGGAGCTGCCTTTCAGTAGAGTACAGGCCAGTCTATAAATACCAGGGATTAAAAGGCGTCCTGTGGGGGCCCAACGGCCATCTACCTAAATACAGAGGCTATCTGGTCCTCCAGGCTTCTCTGATCCATCCCTCACCCCTCAGGGAAGAAGTGCCATCATCCAACATTACACTCCCTCCAAGGGACCCCCAACCTCTCTTCCACTTCAGCTTATTTTTGCTAACCAACCTCTCCTTTCCACACCCTCACCAGGACCATTCACTCCCAAGTGCCCGTCCACTGCAACTCCCACCTGGCCCTACCCTCCTCTCTCCAGGTATTTGTTCTCTGCCTCCCTCACCACCTCACCCCCCACCCAACTTTCTAATCCACATATTCTTTACCTGCCATAAAATAACCATAGGCACAACCGAGCTCAGTGGCTCATGCTTGTAATCCCAGCACATCTCTTCAAAAAATACCAAAATTAGCTGGGTGTGGTGATGCGTGCCTGTAGTCCCAGCTACTGGGGTTAGGGGCTGAGGTGGGGAGGCGGAGGCTGCAGTGAGCCCACATAGCCCCACTGCACTCCAGCCTGGGCAACAGAGTGATACCCTGTCTCAAAAAACAAACAAAAACACCACAGGCTTTGGAATCACTCCAACCTTGGTTCTAGTTCCAATACAGTAATTAACAGTACTTAAATGTTTCAGAGCTTGGTTTCCTGATTTATCCAGTGAAGATTAGCCTACCGAGTTAAAGCACGGAGGACGCTGCCTGGCACAGGACACACATTCAATACTTTCTGCCTTGTCCCACTCCCCAGGGGATTTTTCTTCTTTCTTTTCTGGGATACTCTGATACAGACACTCTTTCTAGGTACAACACCTGCTAAATACAGATGTCTTAACCCAAAGGAATAACTGAAATGTCACACACTTTCATCACCAGCAGTATCTCTGTAGCAAGCACACAGCCCCATTAGCAACACAGCCCCATCAGCAACCTTCAAATTCTACGAGAGAGAAGGCTGGTCACTTTGTACTTTGCCATCACAAATGACCCATGTGGTGAGAAAAAGTGATCAGAGGGGATGGGAAAACAGAGTTCAGAGTCACTTTGGGGCCGAGCGCAGTGACTCACGCCTGTAATCCCAGCACTTTGGGAGGCAGAGGTGGGTGGATCACCTGAGGTCAGGAGTTCCAGACCAGCCTGGCCAACGTGGTGAAACCCTGTCTCTACTAAAAATCCAAAAATCAGCTGGGCGTGGTGGCAGGTGCCTGTAATCCCAGCTACGTAGGAGCTGAGGCAGAAGAATCACTTGGACCCAGGAGGCAAAGGTTGCAGTGAGCCAAGATCGCGCCACTGCCCTCCAGACTGGGTGACAGGGCAAGACTCCGTCTCAAAAAAAAAAAAAAAAAAAAGTCACTTTGGGCAAGAGCAAGGGATAAATAAAGTCTCTGTAAAGTAAGAGCAGCACTTCCATATGAGACTAAGACCCCCCCAAAAAAGAGTCCCATAATCCTACATTGATATGTAAAAAGATTAAAATTAATTCTGACAGCAAGAACATCTGCCACTTTTACTAGAA
Organism: Nomascus leucogenys; assembly: GCF_006542625.1. NCBI lineage: Eukaryota > Metazoa > Chordata > Mammalia > Primates > Hylobatidae > Nomascus > Nomascus leucogenys. The sequence continues at coordinate 86,662,995 of NC_044381.1, read as the reverse complement.
ATACCATCTGGGCCGGGCACGGTGGCTCATGCCTGTAATCCCAGCACTTCGGGAGGCCGAGGCGGTTGGATCATGAGGTCAGGAGATTGAGACCATCCTGGCTAACACAGTGAAACCCCATCTCTACTAAAAATACAAAAAATTAGCCGGGCGTGGTGGTGGGTGCCTGTAATCTCAGCTACTCGGGAGGCTGAGGCAGGAGAATGGCGTGAACCCAGGAGGTGGAGCTTGTGGTGAGCCGAGATCCCGCCACTGCACTCCAGCCCGGGGAACAGAGCGAGACTCTGTCTCAAAAAGAATAAATAAATAAATACCATCTGTTTAATTTCTGATAAGGCCCAGGCACAACTTTACATAGACCAAGGACTGCCTACAGTATGTCCCTAAAAGGTAGCAGCATCCTAATGACAGCTCCAAGGCAGTGTGCCATGCCTCTCCCTGGTGTCCTGAAGCTGCTCCTGCTTCAGGAGCTACATCCTTTTCTAAATACCTCCTCCAAAACTTTTAGTCATCACTCTTGAAATCAGAATTAATTTAAGCAAGACTATCTTCAAAAACCAGATAAATACTAGAGCAACATAATAAAAGTCCTGAACAACTTGTGTTTTAGAGGGACTTCTACCGTGGTGGTGTGAGGGTTTCTTTTCCAATGAACATTCTTATTTTGCAATTAGTTAAGAGGGTCCCTTCCATGAGGTCTTTAACATCCTCTAGGATCCATCTGTTGCCAAGCCAGTGGGAGTCAGAGCAGAGTCCTCTAAAGAAGTGTGATAGGCCAGTTGCAGTGGCTCATGCCTGTAATCCCAGCACTTTGGGAGGCCAAAGCAGGAGGATCACTTGAGGCCAGGGCTTCAAGACCAACCTGGGGAACATGGCAAGACAAAAAAAAAAAAAAAAAATTTTTTTTTTTTTTTTAATTAGCCGGGTGTAGTGGTGCGTGCCTGTAATCCGAGCTGCTTAGGAGGCTGAGCTGGGAAGATAAGCGCTTAAGTCCAGGAGTTCGAAGCTATAGTGAGCTATGATCAAGCCACTGCACTCCAATCTGGGCAACAGAACGAGACCCTATCTCAAAAAAAAAAAAAAAGAAAAAAAAAAGTCTGGTGACTTAGTTGGTATTAAGCATGAAAAAAATGGGTGCTTCATAGGTAGGCCCCCCTCATACTTTTCAGATCCTGATGGGGAATTACTAAATGTAAACCCAACACCCATAGCAAGGAGATATTCAAAGAATATCTACAATGAAAAACGAAAAGTGAACTATGGGGGTTTGCCGGCCACCATTAAATGCAAATTTGGAAAAGGGAATATTTGAAACACATGCAAACACAAAAACGATCAAGTCCTGCAAGAAGATGGCATGTGCCATCTTCCAGTCCACTGTGCAAACTGAGATTGGTAAAATTTGACACTGCATTGTCTGTATTTTTCACTAACTGTTAAGTATTTCATGACCCCTGTGCAGCAGGAAGAGAGCAGGGCACATGTGGGAAGGTCTGATAAGCAGAGAACAGAAAGGGCAAGGATAAGAAGTGTACTGTAAAAACCCAAGGTGGGAAGATGGGAAGCCAGGGGCTTAATCAGCTCTGGCCCCAGGACTGAGTTTAAGGAGGAGAATCTCGCGCTCTCTGTAAACCGTACTGGGCAGAATCACTCAGGTCTTTTTTTTTCCCCTCTCAAAATTCAAATATACAGAAGACGAGCCCACAGAAAAGCTCAAAACCTATTTCCCACCAAGACTGGCTTCAACTCAACCATTCAGTTCCACAAACAGGCAGATTGTTCTGGGAGCAGGTGGAACACCACGGGGAGCACTAAAGTGGTATAGGGAGAGAGGCCTTCCTTAGAGAAGCAAAGCCATCCTCATACAGGCCGTCCAGGTTGAAAGCGGGAGAGGATGAGCAGACTCGGTGGTGTGGCTGTCAGTGTGGACTCCAGCAGCAGGGACGGTTTCACAGAGAAGGCCAGACCTGAATTTTCTAGATGTGACAGAGTTCAGAGAACTGAGCCCACGAGGGGAGTGGCAAAGAGTGTGCCACCTACAAGACCAGGAGGCGGAGAGAGGAAACAAGCCTCTCCCTTTATCACTCTGGATGTGGTCCATCTGCCCTGGAAAGTGGGAAAAGGATGTGGTCCTAAGCTGGCTTCTCTCACTTACTCAGCCCCACATTGACCCTTGCTAACCCCCTCTGTCCAGACCGGCCATGTTCTGCTGAGTTTCACATCCGCAGTCCTGGCCAGTGCTTCCTGTCTGCACATCCGCGAGGCCTCCGTGGTTTTTCTGCCACCCACTCTGACAGGGCTGCACTGAAACATGAAGGAGACCATGTAGGCATCAGCCCCGTTTCTGCTGCTAACCCAACATCTAGCCTTAGGACAAGTCACCCACTACTCTATGCCTCATTTTCTGTAACTTTAAAGTAGGTAAAACTGCCTCCTCTCTTCAAGCATAGTTGTGAGGATAAACGCTGATAACAGTTAATATTTACTGGGTACTTAATATGTGCCAGATACTGAGTTAACTGCTTAACCATCTAGAATCATTTAATCCTCAAACCCCCCCATCGAATAGACACTACTCTTAACTCCCAATTTCAGTTAAAGAAGCTGGAGCTTAACAAAGTTAAGAGACTTGCCCAAAGCCACACAGCCAGACAGAACATCTAACACTACAAAAGGGTCAGCCGCTAATTAATACTTCCCCAAACTGCCATCTGAGTATCTTTTAGTTGTCAGGCACATACCCATCTTTTTAAATATCCCATCTCATTTGATTTTCATAAAATTCTACAAGGGAGTACTTTTAAATGTGATTTTAATAAATTATTCAAGTTATACATGCCAACAGTAAAAAATTCAAATGAAACAAAAAGCAAGTTTAAGAAGTTAAAAGTTCCCTTTATCCTTTACATCCAGAATTCCCCACACCAGGCAATCATCAATATTTTGGTAGCCACCCTTCTATAGATGGGTAGTGTTAACATCATTTCTATCCTACAAATGATAAAACAAGTATCGGCCAGGCACGGTGGCTCACGCCTGTAATTCCAGCAATTTGGGAGGCCAAGGTGGGTGGATCGCCTGAGGTCGGGAGTTCGAGACCAGCCTGACCAACATGGAGAAACTCCGTCTCTACTAAAAATACAAAAAATTAGCCGGGCATGGTGCCGCATGCCTGTAATCCCAGCTTCTTGGGAGGCTGAGGTAGGAGTATTGCTTGAACCCAGGAGGCAGAGGTTGCGGTGAGCCAAGATCGCGCCATTGCACTCTAGCCTGGGCAACAAGAGCGAAACTCCTTCTCAAAAAAAAAAAAAAGAAAACAACTAAGTATTAAAGAGGTTAAATTTGCTCAAGGTCATATGGCTGATACGTGGCAGAACTGAGACTGAAGCAGGGTCACTCTGATTCCACGGATACTTTCTGAGAAATGTGTCATTCGGCAATGTTGTTGTATGGACATCACAGAGTGTACTTACATAAACCTAAATGGCATAACCTACTATAAACCTCAGCTACATGGCATAGCCTAGGCTACAAACCTGTACAGCAGATATGTTACTGAATACTGTAGGCAGCTCTAACATGATGGTAATTGTGTATCTAAACATACTTAAACATAGAAAAAATACAATATGGTATAAAAGATAAAAAATGGTACATCTGTATAGGGCAGTTACCATGAATGGGGCTTGCAGGACTGCAAATTGCCCTGGGTAAGTGAGTGAATGAAGAGTGAGTGTGAAGGCCTAGGACATTACTGTACATTACTGTAGACTTTATAAACACTGTACATTTAGGCTACACATTTTTAAAAATTTTTTCTTCTATAAATTAACCTTAGCTTACTGTGACTTTTTTACTTTATAAACTTTTTAATTATGTTAAACTTTTTGACTCATTTGTAATAACACTTGGGTTAAGACATACAGCTGTGACAAAATATTTTCTTTCTTTATATCCTTATCTATAAGCTATTTTCTATTTAAAAAAATCTTTTTTTGTTAAAAAAACTAAAACACAAACACACACATTAGCCTAGGCCTACACACGGTAAGGATCATCTATATCACTATCTTCCATCTCAGCATTTTATTTCACTAGTAGGTCTTCAAAGGCAGTAACAGAACTGTTATCTCCTGTAACAATGCCTCCTGGAAAACCTGCTGAAGGATCTGCCTGAGACTGTTTTACAGTTAACTGTTTCTTTGGGGGGTTTTTTCCTAAGTAGAAGGAGTACAGTCTATATTGACAACAAAAAACATAGTAAATACATAAACCAGAAACACCATTATTATCAAGTATTATGTACTATACATAACTGTATGTGCTAGACTCTAATACAACTGGCCATGCTGTAGATTTATTTACACCAGCATCACCACAAACAGGTGAGTAATGCATTGTGCTATGACCTTACCATGGCTACAATGTCACTAGGTGATATAAATTTTTCAGTTCCATTATAATCTTATGGAACCATCATCATATATGCAGCAAAATGTCATTACACTGCACATGACTGTATGCACATGTTCATATTTTTGTTCTATTAGTACACAAAAACATGCTGACCTTAGTGTACCTGTGCCGAGATGGGGATGGAGGAACCAAAAATGGACTATTGCTATCGTGTTGCTGTTTGCTGTTCCTTGGCAAGTTAATCAAGTCTGCAATCCTAGGAGGTTTCCCATCTCTCAACATGTGCTTTCATACCAGTGTCTGATTTAGCATTTGAACCCCAGCTGACTTAACATCACTACTACATACAAGTACAGTTGCTACCAAATGCATATTGGTTGCCAAAGGTCTTATCTTTCCCATTTGTAAAATGGGAGTACAATCTTCCTGACAGTATGCGATATCTTAAAGCAGTTTGGCCGGGTGCTGTGGCTCATGCCTGCAATCCCAACACGTTGGGAGGCCAAGGTGGGCGGATCACTTGTGGTCAGGAGTTCGAGACCAGCCTGACCAACATGGTGAAACTTCATCTCTACTAAAAATAAAAAAATTAGCCAGGCGTGGTGGTGGGCGCCTGTAATCCCAGCTACTCGGGAGGCTGAGGCAGGAGAATCACTTGAACCTGGGAGGCAGAGGTTGCGGTGAGCTGAGATCGCACCACTGCACTCCAGCCTGCGCAACAGAGTGAGACTCCATCTCAAAAAAAGAAAAGAAAGCAGTTTGTAAGATGAAGAAATCTTTACTGCTATCAATATGGATGTCCAGTCTGCACAGTAAACACACAGGAACGTAAACCATCCTCAAGGGGGTGAAATCTATGAGGAGAAGAGACTAACCAAAACACAGGGCCAGGGGTGGTAGCTCATGCCTGTAATCCCAGCACTTTGGGAGGCTGAGGCAGGCGGATCACTTGAGTCCAGGAGCCCAAGACCAGCCTGGGCAACGTGGCAAAACCCCGTCTCTACAAAAAAATAAAAAAAAAATTAGCCGGGCATGGTGACGCATGCCTGTAGTCCCAGCTATTCAGGAGGCTGAGGCGGGAGGATCGCTTAAGCCTGTGAGGTCAAGGCTGCAGTGAGCCGCGATGGTACCACTACACTCTAGCCTGGGCGACAGAACAAGACCCTGTTTCAAAAAAACAAAACAAAACAAAAGCCAAAAAAATACTGGAGAACAATTCAAAATGTATAATTCAGTGTTAAACTTTTGTGCTGCAAAGAATTCCTGTGGCGACATAATTAGTATATGGGAAAGAGCATCTGATAAATACTTGATCAATTAATGAGTTCAGATGTGTTGCTTGAAAAACACCTCACCTGCTGCCTTAACATTAGCCTCTTAATATCTTCACTATTCACAGAAAGCTATACCAACACCAAAACCCCGAAGTCTGTTCATTCTACCATTGCTCACGTATAACCCAAGAGAAAAGCGTGTCAGCATTTGTACAGAGCACCCTTCTTTCAATGATGTGCTTTAAAAAAAGCATGGACAGACCTTCAAAGGAGATGACCTACACAATTATATAACTCCAGAAGCAGTAGAACTGCCCCCCAAAAAGAGTTCAATTGTGGAGAACAAAGAGAAAAGTGTTAACTACTTCCCTGCCTGTAACCTGACACACTGGATACTAAATATATTTCTCTCCAAACTACAGAGGCAAAGGTGTAAGTTGACTTTCAGGAATGAATGATGCCTCCCAAGGCTTTTAAAAGAACAGAATTCTAGAAACAAAGACCTGCTACCTAAAAATTAGCAGGGATGACTTTCTGGTCTTCAGCCCCGTAATAAGGGGGCCCCATAGTTTGTTTTTGATTGGCCTTGCTAAAACATTCTGGACAACCTCCAATACCCTCTCTCTCCTTCACCTTCCACTGCCATGGTTCCTGAGCTGTCTTCCTGCCACCAGACAGGGTGAACTTGGTGAATGTTAACAGCTTTTTTAACACCCTGTTTTTATTTGTTTTTCACTCAAACCAGGCCTCCCTCTGGATGACTCCATTTTTAGAATTTCATCAATAATACCACTCTTTCATTCCTTGTCATCAAGGCTCATAACCTCAAAGTCGCCCTGCCCTCCCATACTTGTTATTTTAATCCCCTACACCTGGTCAATCATTTATTAATCATCCAATTAATCCAGGAGGGGGTACAAGGAAGTGGATCAGACAGTCACCGACCTCAGGGAACTTCCAATGTCAGCCTGGAACCAGGGCCTACACAGAGATGGCCACCCAAAGAGGTAAAACATAGGGGGAGGGCATATGCTTATTGGAACTAGGTCCTTTACTGTCCCCAGCAGGTTGTAAAGCCACAGATATATCAGGAAAAGGGATCTCACAAATCAACATTTCTAACTAAAATTGAGGCCTGAGGGAGATGGAAGAAGAAAAAAGATTCCCTAAGGAATTCATGCCACTGATCCTCTTATTCCCCTTCTCCCAGTTTCTCATAGTTGAACCCACATCTCCTTTTTTCTTTTAATTAAAAATAGGATATGTCAGGGTCTGAAAACATTCCCAGATTAAAAACTAGTTGATTAAATAAAGCAAGAAACAGGAATCCTCAAAACACACCAAACTCCTAGACCTAGCTCACTGCAGAGAAAGACAATTCATTTATTTAATGGGGAGCCTAGGGGGAACTCTCTAACGATAGTTTTCAAGTTCTTCCCTTCCAGGATGACTGTGGTTTGGAACACAGAAGTAACTGACAAATCCCAAACAGTCAAGCTGAAAGTCTACTGTACACAAAAGATTCCTCCAACACTACTCTCAAATTAAAAACCTCATGAGTATTCCCGCAGTATGCTAACTCCATGCCACCAAGTACTATGTCCATTTTGTTCTTTGTTCACAACTGTATACCTAGTGCCTAGAACAGGCATCCACTAATTATTTGCCAGACAACTAGACTTACTTCCCTTTGGTTTCTGCAGCAACCACCTACCAGCCTCCCACCAGCCTGACATCATAGCCTAACCAGATTATCAGCTCACAAATTATTATGACTTGAGGGTACATGTAAAGGAAAGATGGATTGATGAATTCTTATGAAACTTAGAGCCTGTTTTTCTTGCTATTTTGCTGTGTAACAAGCAAAATTCCGACAAGACAGAAACAAGGAGACAGACAGTCTTCCCATGGCAGAGTTTCTACCTGGAGGCAGATGGAGGATTGATAAAGGGGTGGACCAGATAACATATCATTGGTTAATTTTCTAGCAATGCCTCAAGCGTGCCAACTGAAACAGCAGCACCCACTAAACACAAGACTCTGTTCACTGGCTTTCTGGGATGGGGAAAGCCAGTATATATGACCTGCTTCCTTCGTGCCTGGTTAGAGACATACAGTTATAGATATGTGTTCACGCTGCATTTAGGTGGGTAGCTGATTCCACATACAATAAGCCCAAGGAAGTCGAGACACAGCTCTGAAGGGTTTGGTTGGTTAATGGGGTGTGGGGGTGGGATCAGTTCTCCCAGACAGAGAACACATCCCATTGGCCTGGGGTCAAGTGGTTTTTTTTTTTTTTTTTTTTTTTTTGAGACATGGTCTTAACTGTGTCACCCAGGCTGGAGTACAGTGGCACCATCATAGCTCACTGCAGCCTTGACTTCCCAAGCTCAAGCGATCCCCCAACTTCAGCCTCCCAAGTAGCTGGGACTACAGGTGTGTGTCACCGTGCCCAGCTAATTTTTAATTTTTTTTTTTTTTTTTTTTTCTGTAGAGATGTGGACTCTCACTATGCTGCCCAGGCTAGTCTTGAACTGGTCTTGAGCAATTGTCCCACCTCAGCTTCCCAAAGTGCTGGGATTACAGGTGTGAGCCACTGTACCGGGCCAGGTGGCGTTTTTGAATGGCAAAGATACACAGCACAGAGATTTAAAAGTTAAGCAGGCACAGCCTGAACACAACTACACCGATTTTTTAAAGTGAAAGCAAGTTTATTAAGAAAGTAAAGGAATAAAGAATGGCTACTCCATAGGCAGAGCAGCCCTGAGGGCTCTGCACCCATTTTAAGAACAGTTTTCTTTCAGAAGAATTGGACTTAATGACTCATTGCCTTTGTAATTTCACTATTAGACTCAAAACTACAATCACAGAAGTAACTTGAATTTGTTCCCAAAAATATGAACCACGACACCCTGCTGGACTCCCAACCCCCATTCCTGGACCAGGCCCAGAGGAGGGGGAGAAACAAAGAGGTGATCACACCAGGAAAGAAAAGCACTAGACTAGGAATCAGGGGCCCTGGCTTCTCCACTAGCCCTTTCACCTCTCAGGCAAGTCAGCTCTGAGCATCCATTTCCCATTTGCATTTCTTTAAAATGAGGAGGTAGAATAAGAAGAACCCCAAAGGCCCATTTTTCCAACTCTAACATTTCATGAACCTAGAGCCTCTGTTCATATACTGTGTTGTGCTGGGAGTTTTGGTAGCATCTAGATAGCAACAGTGAAGCATCTGGATCTTCAACTAAGAGTCTCATCTCACTTCAGTCAACCTTTGGAAACTCTTAGGATTTGAGAATCGAATTTGCATTAACAGGTAGGGCCTGCTTCAAATCACAAAATTTTTGGCAATGAGTTTTGGCAGGAAGTTATGGCTGCATTCACACACATTTACACACACACACAGGAGGGAACTTTCTAGAAGAAATGATTCTTGGCCTTGGCTCCAGATACAGGAACCCAGAGAAGAGAATTCAAAGTTCCTAGTTTTTGTCCGTCTTGCTGGACAAAGGGCATGTGCCCTATCCCTCCTGTTTCTCTGCAGTGTAACCATCTTGATCCTCTGTTAAATCATTAGGTAGCCTGCATATGCACACTTTCAAGATCTTTTAGTAGGGATCTAGGATCAGGGAAAGCAAGACTAGCTGTTGAAAGCAAAACTAGCTGTTGGTCACAAGTGCTAGTACAGGCTGAGTGTCCTTTATCAGAAATGCTTGGGATCACAAATGTTTTAGATTTTGGAATATTTGCATACACATAAGGTATCTCAGGGATGGGACCCCAGTCTAAACACAAAATCCATTTATGTTTCATTTACACCTAATACACATAGCCTGAAGGTAGTTTTGACTGTGACCTAAAACATGAGGTCAGGTATGGAATTCTCCATCATGTGGGTGCTCAAAAAGTTTAAGATTTTGAAGCACTTCATATTTCAGGTTAGGGAAACTCAACCTGTGGTTCCAATTAGAACAAGGGCAAAAGGAGACATTCTGTTGCATTATTTCATTAATATGGTTGGCATGATGTAAAACCACACAGGGACACATCCTGTAGAGGAAATGACACTCCAAGCAGCACCATCTGCTCCTTTTTGTGTCTGGCATGATCTGTTTTTAACCTCGGGTTACACCTGAGGTCCACCTGGAAAAGCCCTGTGGGGGCTGCTCTAAAGAGCACTCTTTCTCAGATCTACATTTTCAGGGCACTCAGACCCTCTCCTTCCTCCCTACCTTGCTGGCTGGCTCTCTGTTCCATAAGCATTCCACTCCCCAACCTAGCAGAAGCCTTTGAGGAGGTGCACAGAACCCTGGCATGGAATTTTTCACAGGAAAAGGAAAAGCTTTGAGAACTATAAATCACATTTGATAAGGAAGGCTTTGGGGGTTCATGCTAAAGTTCTCTCTATAAAACACAAAGATGAGATTTAGAGCCTAGGCTTCGCATTGAAAATCCTCTTTATTTTTTTAAAGCAGCAGTACATGTGCATTGAATTTAGGCACTATCACGTCTGTCAATTCTCACCAATGGTTAAAGTTCTGCACCAAATATTTGGAAACAATGCTACTGGAGAGTTCAAACTTAAAAACAGGATTCTCTCTTTTTGTTTTTGGGTTTTGGATTTTTTTTTTTTTTTTTTTGGTGGCACCTTTTCTTGATTCAGGGCAACATCCGCAATACCACAGTAGGACCAAGAGTTTACTAAAACACTGTTCTTCCTCAAACAAACTGCATCACCTAGTAGAATGTTAATCTCAAAGTACAGATATGGATGGATGCAGCTTGAAAGATATCTCCCTGAGAAATGAAAACATATACCCACAGAAAAACTTATACACACATGTTCTTAGCAATACTGCAATATTATTCATAACCAAAAAACAGAAACAACCCAACTGTCCATCAGCTGATGAATGAATAAAAATGTGGTATATCAATACAACAGAACAGCATTCAGCAATAAAATGGAATGAAGTACTGATACATGCTAAAACATGAATGAGCCTCAAAACATTATGCTAAGTGAAAGAAGCCAGTTATTAAAGACCACATATATGATTCCATCTATATGAAACGTCCAAATAGGCAAATCTATAGAGAGAGAAAGATGAGTGGTTGCCTAGGGCTAGGTGGGATTGTAGAGAAATAGGGAGTGACTTTTTGGGGTGATGAAAATGTTCCAAAATTAGATTATGGTGATAGATGTACAACTCTGTAAATATACTAAAAACCACTGAATTGTACTTTAAATGGGTGAATTTTATGACCTGTTAAAAAAAAAAAAAAAGCTAAGTGAAAAAAATACAAAGCTGAATGTACAAGTACTACCAGCTGAAGATGGAAAAAAACAGAATACACATTATGTTTATGTTAGGGTGGTAGAATCATGCTGATTTTTTTTCCCTTTTATTTTCCAAGCTATCTGTAATCTTGTGCCTCCCCACCAAAAAACATCTCTCAGTCTTCCTTCAAACAGTTTGCATAGACTGCTATAATTTAAAATGCAAATTAAGCAAAATCACCTTGTTCCCTTTTTGCAGTTACCTTTTACAAGACTCCGTCCACTTACTTTGCTGAGCTCAACTGAGAACAATCTAAAGGAAGAATTGGATAAACAGGCTCTTATGCCATTCCCAGAAGCCAGTTTCATTTTATTGTCTTTGTCAGAAGCTGAAGCCTAGTCTAGCCAAAGAAAGTTTCAGCAAGGACAGTTTACATAAAGGGCAATTCCACACTCTAATCTTAAATTTCTGTGGGTGAAGGCAAGTCACTGCTGGCAGTAGGTTGGACTTGGAAAGATTAGATATTCCCTCTCCACTACAAAGGGTGGCAAGAAAGGGGAGGCTGAGAAAGATCTCTATTTGTGTCCCTTCTCTGAGGTTTTGTATCCAATCTCCAACTGCAGAATCCTGAATCATTTTTCACCAGAGAAGATCCTCTTCTGAGTAATAAAGAATTGTCAGTCACCACCTCTGCCGTCTGTGAACCCACTGAGATCTATTACTGTCATCAGGAATCCCAGGCTAACTTCCCTCAAATCAAGCAAGGAGGCTTTGCCAAAAAATAAAATAAAATAAAACACTTGTGTATGTGTGTAGGAGGGGGGAGTACATTTAAGGGCACACTGCTATCAGGTAATTTTAAGGATCTACTAACACTGGCGACAGTAACAGGGAACTACATCTGTTTCTGTTTGAGAAAAATGCTTCAGTAATATCCTGTTTCAGGAGTACTGTGTGAATTCTTGGCACGCAGCCTTCAGATGTTTCAAGGGTGGCTATTTTCCTTTTTTGAGATACAAGAGCCAGGGAGGGAGACTACATTAAAGGCAACACCACAGTCTGTGAAACTAGTTTCAGTTCTCACTGCTGCACTTCCTGCTGTCGCTGTATCCAGTACCTTCACAGACGCTTAACTGTCCCAAGCCTTGATAGTGGCACAGTTGGCCTTTCACAGCTGAAGTGACCCAGCTCAGTGCCACTGCAAGGTCCACCAGTGGAGCAACTTCCACACTCAAGTAAGAACCAGAGGATGAGAGAGCAAATGGAGGCACCCTGCTGGTTTCCAGGCCAAAAAAAACTAAAAAGGGAAGAAAAAGGACACCATCGCAGACATATCAGCACAAGAAGAACACAGGTGCCTAACAGGCTCTGCTGCGAAAACCTAAGCCTTGTAAGAGGTACCTCTTTCCCCAGAGCTTGTACTTTTTAAGATGAAAGGTTCTTACACAGAAACACAAACTTACACTCATCCAAGGCACATACAACGGCTGTTGCCTTGAATCCAAGCCAGGGGTGGAGTGAACAGATCTTGATGCACAAGGACAGTCCACCCAAAGGTTCCTGAGTACTATGGAGCTCATGAGAAACCTGGGGAAAGAGTCTCTATTTCCCCTAGTTTTGCATTTGTCGCAAAGCTTACCTTTAACCAAATGTCCTAATCCTCAACATTCAAGTCTGCAACAAAGCAATGTTTGCTCTCAAAGTTGAAAAGAAGACAAGACATGGGGCTCCTTCCTCTATTGGCTCCTTCTGATCTTTCTCCCACTGCTTGAGCAAACACCTTCTAAAAAGACTTCCATAGTGTCCAGACAGAAAGAAGAGGGAAAATAAATACTGCTTGTCAGCTTCAACTAGGAGATAGCATGTCAATTCAGGAGCTTAATAACTCACTTCATGTAAGGCAATTACACAACCCAGGCCCAGTGGATCTGCTGACATTCGGGCCTGCAAGTGTGAACTGTCTCTTAGTAAATGGGGAACTAGAGGGGAAAGACAACCATGTGTGCCCTCTGGCCTTCCCTCTCTGCTGGCAAGTGGTTCTGCTTCATTCTCCACAGTTCACTTGTTTGGTACTGAAATGAGGAAGAGTATGTACCTCACTATTTTTTTTAAAAGGTGCTGTATTTCTCCCAGCCTACAAATGATACCAGTAGTAACTTGGTTGTCAGAAAAGCTAAGGATATGAAAAAAGGGCAGAAGAAAATATCTGAAGCAAAAGCCAAGTTTTTATGTGGGAAATTGACAAGTGTGGAGGGAGTGAAACAATGCTTAGTAGCAATAAACTTGAAAGAAGTTCTAACTTTAAAGAAACCAGGTGAATTATTACCTTTTGGAAGGGGTGTGTGTGTATGTAGAGGGAAGGCTGCTATAGGAATTGCTGCCCTACCAAAAGAGCAAAGGAGGATATCCCCTACTGAGAGATGCACCATTACATAAGAACACAAGTTCAGGCCAGGCACGGTGGCTCACGCCTGTAATCCCAACACTTTGGGAGGCCAAGACGGGCAGATCACCTGAGGTCAGGCATTCGAGACCAGCCTAGCCAACATGGTAAAACCAAGTCTCTACTAAAAACACAAAAATTAGCCAGGCGTGATGACATGCACCTGTAGTCCCAGCTGCTCAGGAGGCTGAGGCAGAGAATCGTTTGAACCTGGGAGGCGAAGGTTGCAGTGAGCCGAGATTGTGCCACTGCACTCCAGCCTGGGTGACAGAGCGAGACTCCATCTCAAAAAAATAAAAAAGAGAAAAGAACACAAATTCAATCACCACACCTCAGAGACTGGCCAGGAAAACAGACAAAGTGCTGAGGTCTCTTTATCTGCCAGCCTGTATCTGTAACACTTAATTCTACCCTTCTACCTCGTCTATCTCACCAAATTCTGGGCTTTCAGAAGGCAGGCTTCAGCGAAAGAAGTCAAACTCGCCCATTTGACAGTGGGTTTGCTCTCAGGGTTTAAACACTGAGCACCCTGGCACCTGTCTCTATCTAGGTGTAAGTGAGGATTTGTTTCATATGCCATTTCTACTACAGTATCCAAAAAATTACTCTGTAGACAGAAGTCCTATCTCTCAGGACTCATACCAATACTGTCCTCTGTTTAACTCGCTGGGCAGAAGTTCCTTCGGCAGCAAATGGCCAACAATGAACGCTAACAACATAAACCAAGACAAATTGACTTAAAGGCTGTGAGTCCATGAGAGCTGGATTCTGACTTATTCAATGCAGTACCTGCAATACCTAGCACAGTGCCTGGCATACATTCGGTACCACATAACTACTTGGGAGTACTGAATGAAAGAACGAACAAATGAATCTTATGCAAACATACTGTAAGTGTATACCCAGGAGAAAGAGTTTAGAATGCTCATGATCTGAGAAACAGCCTGAAGCAGCAGTGCTTTGAGAAGGTTTTAGAAAGACTCCAGGTTCAATTTTACCAAAAGGTAAACAAACCAGAAACTAGCAGTATAATCTAGTAGTTCAGACTGTGGGCTCCACCATGAGAAACCTATGTGACATAGGCGAGTTATTTAACTTGTTTGGTTTGGGTCTCAACTAGAAGAATTGGGATAATAATATCTACTCAAAAGTCTGTTATTAAATGAGTTCAAAAAAGTAAAGCCCTTAGCACAGAGGTTGGTACTCAGTAAGTCCTCAAGAACCTTTCCATATTATTGCTGCTTGAATACCTTCTTTGCTGAGATGCAGACATACCTCCAACTCTAGGAAAATTTTAATTTCTGGTTGAATATGCTTCTAGCTAAAAACACAAAGCCCAGAGAACTCAGAAGTCAGTGCCAAGCACATGTCTCTACTAGCCTCCACTAGATGGTGACAATTTGGGTGTGGAATTCCCAAAACAGAAAAGGTGTGTGTGCGTAACTCCTATGTATGTTTTTACACCAGAGGAACGAAAACAGCAAGAAATGAATTAACTACTGTGAAGGGTGGAAAGACATACTTCCCATCTCTGTAGATCAAAAAAGAGAGTAAATCCCTAGGCCTAACTGAACTGAGTAATCTTACTGCACCTCTGGAAGAGCACACAGGAGCCCAGTTAGCAAGAGCAACAAAGCCCAGCATGTCGCCTGCCACCGAAAGAAAATTCTGTGGGAACAACAGCTTTAGGCCTCCTTGCCCAGACGCCAACTTCCCTTTAACCAGCCCAAGACTTTATTTTGACGCCTCTTTGCTCCTGGGTCTTGCTGTCCCCATAACCGCCTCCCCCTCCTGCTCCTAAATTCGTCCAGGGTAACTTTTCTCCACTTCAGCAGCTCCCCAGCCACGACTCCCATGAGGGAGAGTCAGATCCACACTCATAGCTGGGGTCTCAAAACCAACTGTAAAAAAAAGAAAGTCTGTATGTACGTGCCTACTTTTTGAAAGAAAAGAGCTGGTTTCGGCGAGTTTCGCCTGGTTAACAAGAGAAGTTTTTGAGATTAAAGAGCAGCCGAGGCGCGGGGGCTCCCGAATGCTGCGGTGCGCACAGGCGGGCTCTGAAATTTCCTCAGGAAATCCACCTTCTCTAAGCCAGCCCTGCCCGAGCGCAAGCCCCGCAGCTTTGCTGGGCTGAGAGCAGTAATGACAGTGGCACAGAGGGCCTCTGCCTACCTCCTCTGCACCCATCGGCACGGCGTCTGGCTCTTCCGGCGCTGCCCGGGCAGCGACGCGGGACGGCGCGCCCCGGACCGCGGGTCACCAAGTTCCCGGCCGCAAACCAGCCGCCGGTCCCCCCGGCCGCGCAGCCCCCACTGCTGGCCGGCTGGCCGCGCCACGCCAGCGCGGGGCTCCCAGCGGCGCAGCTCGCGGCCGGGTGACAGCGGGCCGGCGCAGAGAAGCGCGGGGAGCCGCCGAAGCCGG
The DNA here is from genome assembly GCF_006542625.1 of Nomascus leucogenys. Lineage (NCBI taxonomy): Eukaryota > Metazoa > Chordata > Mammalia > Primates > Hylobatidae > Nomascus > Nomascus leucogenys. The sequence goes on along the minus strand of NC_044381.1, from coordinate 86,647,162 downwards.
CCGGGGCTCCGGCCAGTGTCACTCCTGGGCTGTGCGCGCTGGTCCCGCGCCCCTGACAGCCGGCCGGGCGCGTCGGTGGCACTATGCCGGCCCCGCCGCCCCCCGGCCGCAGTGACAACTCACCCGGGAGCCGGCGGAGACCTCCGGGATGGGGGCGCTCACCGCTTCCACGCCGCCGCCTGCGCGCGCCCGCAGCCTTCTCGGGTCTAGGCGAGGCCCCGCGTGCCCTTGTCTAGCTCGCTCTGGCGCTGTGGGCAGAGGACGCGGGCAGGAGGGAGGGAGGCGGCGGGGCGGTCGCCGGCTTCGGAGAATGGAACGCGGCGGTAGCGGCGGCTGCAGCGCCAGCGTCACTGACCCAGCTGTACCGCGCGGGCGGGGGAGGCCCCGCGGAGGGGAGGGGGCGGGGAAGGGGCGGGAAAGGGGCAGGGCCAGACGCGCACGCAACAGCGCCGGCGTCGCGCCGGCGTCGCGTCGCCGAGACCGCCCAGCTGGGAGGCCCCGCACGCACGCGCCGCCGGCCGGGCCAGGTACCCACTGGAGAAGCGACGCGGTTGGGGAGGTGGGGGGTCCTTAAAGGGACAGTCCTCTGCGCTGGAGTGGATGGGGCGGTGGCACCGACTCAGCTGGACTATGCGGCGTTTGCAGTGCGCTCTCCAGTTCGTTTACTATTATTATTATTTGCATTATTGAATTACTATTATTTGCAAAGAATTGTACTGCCCTCAGGTTTACAAGCCTTTTGGCGCATGTTGCCTTGTTAGCTCTTGAATTGCTCGTCTGACCTAGCTCTGAAGCAGGGTATTATCTCCCTGTTAAGCAGTACTCCAAACTGTGGCTCCTAGCCTGCCAACATTAAAGCTGCCCGGGGGGTGGGTGGGGGTGAAAATGCAGATTCGGGGCCCCACCTCCAGCCATTGTGATTCAGTGGGGTCGGACTTGGGAATCTGTATTTTCACTAGCATTCCGAAGTGAGTGATCCTTCAGCATACTAAAAGCACACAAGGGATATCAAGGTTGAGAAAATCACAGTTCAGAGCTAGGACTGGTAGAGTCCGGGCTAGAAGCCTGCCACATTCCTAACTGTATTTCCCCTCTTGAGCCTTGCCTTCTGGGGCTATTTTCTAGCACATCTGAGTGAGCAGTTTGTGCACTGTACGGCTACATCGTTTATTGGTGATCTCTCATGCAGTGTGTCCTCGGTTTATGTGTTTACAGGGCCCGTGGCACCTTGATGGGGAGGACTCTGGCTTTTTATCTTTGTGCCCCAAGGCCTTGCAGCGTGTCAGTCTCAGAGGTCCTCAATAAATGTTAAGGAACTCCTACTTGTAAATCAGTGGTAGAGTCCACATCTGGACCTACAGACTTGTGTCTTTGCCGCAGCTTGGGTCAGGCAGGCCCCTTCTCCCAGATGCTCTTGGACAAAAGGATACACCTCAGGGCCTCTCACCAGGCCTAGTTCTAGTAGGCTTTCAGGAAAAGCGCTGTGAATTAACAGGGCATGTCCTTGTGAAGTAGCTTGAACCAAATAAACAGGATGCTCCTCCCCATGCACACAGACCCATCCCCAAAAGAACCCTTCCCTTCTGGGCCCCACAGCAACCTGTAGCTTGTAGCTATAATGCCTTTTTCATAAGCCTATCCTTGTTCTGCCTTCTTTCTTCCTTGCCTTCTTGGGTCCAGACTCATTAGAGAAGATGGGCACCCCTCCCTTCTTGCTCATTTGGGGCCACATTGCCCAGACTACTAGAAGATTGAAAAGCACACTTCAGAACTACCTGGGTCTGCAGCAGAGCACAACCAAATCAGTGTGGGCAGCAGGAACACGCCAGGCAGACCCAAGGCTCAGGGAGGGGACAAGGGAGAAGGAAGCAAGGGAAAGGGATGGAGGAAAAATTGGAGAAGACGAATGGAGAGAAGGAGAAAAAGAAAGAGAGGAAAGGGAAGAAAGCAGGCATGAATCGTTCAGGTCAGATCAACTGCCGAGGTAACTGAGCCCCTGGCTGTGCACTGAGGTCAGTTTGGCCATTAAGAGGCTCAGTAACTTCATGCAAGAACTGCCACCTTATAAAATCCCTTGTGACACCCTATGCAGATCTGTCCATCATTACCCAAAAATCCTCAGTCGGGCGCGGTGGCTCACGCCTGTAATCCCAGCACTTTGGGAGGCCGAGGCAGGCAGATCACGAAGTCAGGAGTTTGAGACCAGCCTGGACAAAATGGTGAAACCCCTTCTCTACTAAAAATACAAAAGTTAGCCAGGCGTGGTGGCACATGCCTATAATCCTAGCTCTTCCGGAGCCTGAGGCAGGAGAATCACTTGAACTCAGGAAGCAGAGGTTGCAGTGAGCCGAGATCGTGCCATTGCACTCCAGCCTGGGTGACAGAGTGAGACTGTCTCAAAAAAAAAAAAAAAAAAAAAACCTCTCCCAGACCTTCAGGGTCCACAGAATGAACTCAAACTCATCAGCAAGGACTGTAGTATCCTGTGCTCTCCGCAGTCGGGCCCAAATGCTCTCCATCCCTCCACACACCCCACTCCAGCCTCCCCATACCACCTGCTGGTCTCTAACAAGCCATTCCTGTCACATCTGTCACAAACCAGGTGCCCATGCTGTTTCCTCAATCTTGAAGGCCTTCTCTACTTACCCTTCAGAATCTTCCCAAGGCTGCTGCTTCTACTTTTCTGTGGCACTTTGGTTGAGCCCCAAAGTGCCACAGAAAAGTATTAAATTAAAATTTTTAAACATTTTAAATATTTATTTATTTATTTATTTATTTATTTATTTTGACGGAGTCTTGCTCTGTCGCCCAGGCTGGAGTACAGTGGCATGATCTGAGCTCACTGCAACCTCTGCCTCCCGGGTTCAGGGGCTTCTCCTGCCTCAGTCTCCCGAGTAGCTGGGATTACAGCTGGGATTAGCTTCCATTTCCTTCTGCTTTGAATTGCCAGAATCAGGATCAAGTCTCCTCCCTTTATAAATGCCGGCTCACCAGCCTTTCCTGTCTTCTCTTCCCCTCCTATCTGAAGTTCCATTGGCCTCTTCGGTAGAGCTGACAAAAAGCCCCTGTTACATTCTACGTATAGGCCTTGCTCTTCTCACCCACAAAATGGAATGGTACTTCCTGGCCTGGGGTGAATATTATCTTTCTGCTATTGAAAAGATCTCACAAGATGAAGGTTAAGAATAATTTAGACTTAGACATTCTCAAGTGGGAGGGATCACAGATTTTTTAAAATAAAATTCTTTAAAATTTTTAAGATTTTTTTTTTTTTAATTTAATAGCTTTCTCACGCCTGTAATCCCAGCATTTTGGGAAGCTGAGGCAGGCTTATCATTTGAGGCCAGAAGTTCAAGACCAGCCTGGCCAACATGGCAAAACCTCATCTCTACTAAAAATATAAAAATTAGCCTGGCGTGGTGGTGCACGCCTGTAATCCCAGCTATGTGGGAGGCTAGTCACAAGAATTGCTTGAACCTGGGAGGCAGAGGCTGCAATGAGCTGAGATTGTGCCACTGCACTCCAGCCTGGGTGACAGAGTGAGACTCTGTCCCAAATAAATTAATTAATTAACAGCTTTATTGAGATATTCACATACCAGCAATTCACAGTTTAAATTTGTAGATTTATTTTATGTAACTTTACAAATTGTACAAATTTGTACAGGTACAATTGTACATTTAGAGTGAACAATTCAATGGTTTTTAATATATTTACAGAGTTGTACAATATTTTAGAACCTTTTCATGACCCTAAAAAAAAATCCCATACCCATTAGCAGTCACTACCCATTTCCTCCCTCCCTACCACCTTCCCTGCCTCCCTCCCTAGGCAACCAACAATCTACTTTCTGTCTCTATACATTTGCCTATTCTGAGCACTCCCTATAAATGGAATCATACAAATATGTGGCCTTTATAATTGATTTTTTGTTTCTTCCACCTAACATAATGAATTTTAAACCAGAGCTAATTTTTTATTTTCACTTTTTAATTCAGACCCTGCCTTATTCTAAAAGGACTTAAGATGGCTTTTTGAGCTAATATTCCTGGGTCCTTCCAGATTTCCAGCATAAATCTTTGTTTTTTTTTTTTGTTTTTTTTTTTGACGGAGTCTTGCTCTGTCGCCCAGGCTGGAGTGCAGTGGCATGATCTGAGCTCACTGCAACCTCCGCCTCCCAGGTTCAGGGGATTCTCCTGTCTCAGTCTCCCGAGTAGCTGGGACTACAGGTGCGTGCCACCACGCCCAGCTAATTTTTGTATTTTTAGTAGAGATGGGGTTTCACCATGTTAGCTAGGCTGGTCTCAAACTCCTGACCTCAGTGATCAGCCTGCTTCTGCCTCCCAAAGTGCTAGGATTACAGGCATGAGCCACCACACCCGGCCAATTTCCAGCACAAATCTTAATACTCTGTTCTAAATCTAGGTGCTGGAAAATGGCATGGGGGTTAGATTAGTCCCAGTTAGTGGTGAGTAGAATAGCTAGCCATCCCAGTTTGCCTGGGACTAAGGGGATTCCTGGCACATGGGACTTCCAGTGCCAAAATTAGGACATTCCTGGGCCAATCAGGATGAGGTAGTCACTCCTATGATAAGAGTCAGGAGGCATGGTATTCCTTTCATCTCCCAGGAATCTAACAAGGAGTGTGTGCCTTTACTGCTTGCAGGGCAGAACAGAGGAGTTTGGCTCTCTGAAAGTGAGAGACAAGGTTCAGAAATAAGTACATGGAATCTCAGTTGCTATGGTTATTACATACAATAGTAGTAATGACAGCTACTATTTACAAAGCACCTCCTGTATGTCAGGTGCTTGGTAGGGACTTTATACATGTAACCTCTAATTTTGGCAACAGTCCTCCAAGTTCATTATCATTAACACCATTTTACAAGCAAGGCTTAGAGAGATTTTTTTTTTTTTGACATATCAAAACCACATAGTATGTATGTTGCAAAACCAGAATTCATTCTTGTTTGTCTGTTCCAAAGGTCACACTTTCCCAAATAAACCATGTGGTTCCTCCCACCCCCAATAAAAATGGCAAATAAAGATTGAAATTGTCCTCATATCTCTCTTGCTTTTTAAAAAAGTGCTTTTTTGCATACCAGCTAGTTTTTTACAACATCCCCATAAAATGAAGAGACATTATTGTCCCCAATTTTACCTATAAGGAAGTTGAGGCACCGAAAGGTCGCTAGCTTGTCTGATCTCATATAGAAATTAGCATGAGTTTCATGTTTTGATTCAAGATTCCTTGGGCAGGCTTCAAAGCCCTGTGATGGTAAACCCGTTTGGCCCCAGAGGAGGTGGAAAGTGAGGCCACCCTCACCGCAGAATGTCAGAGTCCAAAATGGATGGGTTGTACAGGGCTAGGCCAACAGGAGCTGAGAAGCAACTCCCACTCAAGAGGAGGATGATCTAGGCTCAGGCGGTTATCTGAATTTGTGAGCCTGCACCATCACCAGAAGAAGGCAACCCTTCTTGCAGCTTGTCAGGGGCCTGTGAGAGCCAGGCTTGGTGACGCAATCCCTGCTGGCCACTGGTCGGAGGGAGCTTTGTAGAGGTCAGAGTTCAGGGCTTAGATCTGGGCTATTCACAGCAGCAGCTATGATTCCCTATCCACCCCAACTCTGACCCTAGCCCTAGAAAATGTGCACTTGAGGCTGCCCAATTAGCAGGTACATATAAGAGGGCAACCCAGCCCCACCTGCTCTTCTGAAGCATGTCTTTGACAACATTCTTTCCCTAATACAGGTCAGGTTAACTGGTAAAAGTGTTGGCCCCATTTTTCACACAAGGAAAAGCCAAGGTAGAAAGGCAGCATCCACCTGCTATGGCCCCAGATGGTATCCTAGTGGAAGATGAATGAATATCAGATCCCCCCCACCCCTGGTGCCAACCAGCCTGATGACCTGCTGCTTCTCCTTGCCCTTTGCCCAAGGGCTGGGCAGTGACTCTGGAGACAATCTGCAGGGAGGAAGGAAGGGACTGGGGATAGCCTAGGGCCTGGGCCTTTCTAGACAGAGCCAGCCCACAAACCACACACACACACACACACACACACACACACTGCTCCTGGTCATTGGACACTGTATTCCCTCCCTGATGGTTCATTTTCATGTGATTTAATGGTGAGAAGACAGAGCTGTATGATTGGCCCTGCTAGCTCTGAGCTGCCATAGAGGAATGGAGTTGCTCCCTTCTTCAGACTGTCTGGGGAGGCAGGGATAGGGCTGTGAAGCTCTGGCAGACACAACACCTCAGAAGGCTCTTGGCCCCAGGACTTGTTGGCTGGATCAGTAGGGTCAGTCCCTCTTTTGGCTGGCCAGGGACCTTCAAAATCAGGGTATTTTGATACCTCCAAAATCAGGGTATTTGAAGGTGCTGATGATGGACCCCAAGGTGCAGCTTTACCCCCAGGCATGTCAATGAACCCCCTGAAAAAAGCTCCAATACATTAAATATGTACTGTCTGCCTGACACTTTGCTAGTGGCTCCACATATATGATTTCATTTAATCCTTGCAATAGCCTCTGAAATAGGTATTAATACTGTTATCTTCATTTCGCATATGAGGAAACTGAGGTACATAAAGTTTAAAGATGAGGCCAAGGCCACAGTTACTAGTAGCATGTCGTGCTTCTTAGGGAATACAGCTGTAATTTGCACTGTAAAAAGCAAATGTGATTTTTAAAGGGGGGCCAGAGCAGGTTACCTGCAGTGGTGTGCTGAAGAGTGCTCAAACTGTCAAGAATCAATTCTAAAATGCCGAAGATTTTTGTAAGCTAGTTGTTAAACACAGCCTTTGTTAAAAATTAAATTATGGCCAGGAGCAGTGGCTCACGCCTGTAATCCCAGCACTTTGGGAGGCCAAAGCAAGAGGATCACTTGAGCTCAGAAGTTTGAGACCAGACTGGGCAACAGAGTGAGACCTCTTCTCTACAAAAAATACAAAAATTAGCCAGGCATGGTGGCACACGCCTGTGGTCCCAGCTACTCAGGAGGCTGAGGTGGGAGGATTACTTGAGCCCGGGAGGTCAGGACTAAAGTAAGCTGTGATTGTGCTACTACACTCCAGCCTAGGTGACAGAGCAAGACCCTGTCTCAAAAAAAAAAAAAAAAAAAATTAAAAATTAAAAAAATTAAATTATATATATATATAAAATTAAATTATGGTTGTTAAAGTAATAAATACTCAAGTTACCACTTCCTAATTATTAATTATTTTACTACATTATATATTTTTTTCTTTTTCTGCCTCCCTTCTCTTACATTATACTCTTATCTATGCTTTCAAGTTTATTTATATCTCTTATGAAGCACTGCATCATATTATGCCACTTCTCATCTCTTCTCAACTCCACATTCAGTGACATCACATTGATAGTTTGAAATCAGATACAGTGGAAGTATTTACACCACAGAAATTACCAAATATAAATCAGCTCCCACCTATAGAACAAGTTGCTAAACATTTACAATTGAAATGTGAAACATTTACATCTGGAAAACTGAAAGCTTCCAGCACCAGGGTCTGTAGCAGTAGTGGAGGAGGTGAACCCAGGGCTAGCTGAGCTCACCAGCAGAGCCAGCGGGGTGAGTGGGTGCAGGGCGCCTGTGGAATATCTCTAGGAGGCAGCCAGACCCCATGGTCTCCATTTTACAGGGAAGGTAAGTTCTCAGGCCGGGTGAGAAATGTTTGATGCCTCAAAAGTGTGTCGGTTCCAGCCGGGTGCAGTGGCTCATGCCTGTAATCCCAGCACTTTGGGAGGCCAAGGCGGGCGGATCACCTGAGGTCAGGAGTTCAAGACCAGCCTGACCAATATGGAGAAACCCCGTCTCTGCTAAAAATACAAAATTAGCCGGGCATGGTAGCACATGCCTGTAATTCCAGCTACTCAGGAGGCTGAGGCAGGAGAATGGCTTGAACCTGGGAGGCAGAGGTTGCAGTGAGCCGAGATCATGCCATTGCACTCCAGCCTGGGCAACAAGAGCGAAACTCTGTCTAAAAAAAAAAAAAAGTGTGTCGGTTCTATTTGAGATGCACTCCACCTAGATGCACCATAAAGATTTCTTACTTTCCATATCCCCCAATAGAGTGTGTTCGCCAGTTACCAAGGGAGATGGAGGGACAGGAACCTAAGAGGAAGCCTGCCTTGAAGAAGGGGGCGAGGGGGCTGCTGGTCCTCAGTCCCTTGTGAATGCCTGGCCTCTAGTGGTGGGATTAAGAATGCAGCCTCTGCCCTCCAACCTTAGGTCAAGACGCTCAAACAGAGTCTCCCTCCACAGAGTACCATCACGGCATTTCCCAGCACAGAGCACAGGACAGCTGGGACAATCCTTGTGGGACAAATGGATGATGGACAGAAGCATCTGTTTCCAACAGGAGGGTCTCAACCATCCCCTTAGAACCTATGCCCCCTTTGGATAGTATTTTATGACACCCCCCCATCCCACTACCATGAAATGAAAATCATAGCATAATCTGCCTACACACATAATTGCAAAAAATAAATGCATGCATAGGTTCACCAAAAGACATGTACAAGAATGTTCACAGCATCATTATGCATAATGGCCAGACACTAGAAACAACACAAATGGATATGGTATGTCCACATGATGAAAACGAACAAACTTCTGCCAGGCACGGTGGGCACAGTGGCTCATGTCTGTAATCCCAGCATTCCGGGAGGCCTAGGTGGGCAGATCACTTGAGGTTAGGAGTTTGAGACCAGCCTGGTCAACATAGTGAGACCCCATCTGTACTAAAAATTCAAAAATTAGCGGGGCGTGGTGGTGGGTGCCTGTAGTCCCAGCTACTCGGGAGGCTGAGGCAGGAGAATCGCTTGAACCCGGGAGGCGGAGGTGGCAGGGAGCCGAGATCGTGCCACTGCACTCCAGCCTGGGAGACAGTGAGACTGTGTCTCAAAAAAAAAAAAAGAAAATGAACAAACTTCCAATTCACACAACAACATAGATGAATCTCACAAATATGATTTTGGCTGAAAGAAGTCAGACACGATAAAAGCATGCACTGTATGATTCCATTATATCAAGTTCAAAGGTAGGCAAAATTAATTTAAGGTGTTAGAAATAAGGAGAGTAGTTACCTAGAGGAGTTGTGACTGGGAGGCACCATGAGTTGGACTTCCAGGGTACTGAGAGTGTTCTGGTTATGAAGGTGTGTTCATTTTGCAAAAATTCATAGAGGTGTACTCTTAAGATTTGTCCGCTTTTTTGAAGTATGTAGTTATTCAAGAAAAGGTTTAGTTTTTAAAAAAATCAATACAATGCCCTAACTGTAATATAAAAAAGAAAAGGCCGCTTGCACCTAGAGTCAACTCATAGCAATTACAAATGCAGACAGATGTAGGTGTGTGATTTTAGAGATGCAAATGCCTTCAACAATGTCGCCATTATGTTCTGATATGTTCAGCTCTTGGTAAAATGCTGGAAAATAAAGCACATTTTTCTTGTAGTTGTATTCTCTTTCTCTCCTTTCTTTCCTTCCTTCCTTCCTTCCTTCCTTCCTTCCTTCCTTCTTTCTTTCTTTCTTTTCTTTTTCTGAGACAGAGCCTCGCTCTGTTGCCCAGGCTGGAGTGCAGTGGTGCCATCTTGGCTCACTGCAACCTCTGCCTCCCAAGTTCAAGCAATTCTCCTGCCTCAGCCTCCCAAGTAGCTGGGATTACAGGTGCCTGCCACCACAACCGGCTAATTTTTGTATTTTTAGTAGAGACAGGGTTTTGCCATGTTAGCCAGGCTGGTCTCAAACTCCTGACCTCAGGTGATCCACCTGCCTTGGCCTCCCAAAATGCTGGGATTACAGGCATGAGCCGCCGTGCCTGGCCATTGCTTTCATTTTTTATTTAGTTGCCAGTATTTGAAGATGAGAAGATTTCATGCATTAAAAAGTCCAGATTTCCTGCTTCTCTTGAAAAATCCATCGCTTTGTAAACATCAGTCCTGCATGTGTATGGTCAGGAGACCTGTGTTTGCCACAGCCCCCACCTGACCTTCATTCAGTTTTCCTACCAGGCCTCTGCAGACCCTGGGGCTTCAGGCCATCTCACAGGTCTGTCTCCCGATAGCTACGGGAACTCAGGACAACTAAAAGCTTCCAGAAGGGGCAGAAGAGTTCCAAAGACTCAATGCAATGCCGATAAAGTGGGAAAGGGCTTTCTGGGTGGAAGGAGTGGCATGTTCAAAGGTCCATGCTACAAGAGCAGTGGCATGCCCAAGGGCCATTCCCTCATTCATGGAGACACTTGGCAGAGTCCTTAGGCCCACCGCAGCAGGAGGCCAGGGGTAAGCTAAGAGACAGGCCCGAAGTTTAAAGTTCCCAGGTCTAACACCAGCCTGCTCTCCTGCTCTACACACTTGCTTGGCAGAGGTACAAATTCAAAATAAAAGTGAGTTCCAGGGCTGAGGTGCTGTGGGACAATGCTCACAGTCTCCTTGCACCTGGGACAGCCCTAAGAGATGAGCCAGAGAGTGAGGGAAGTAGCAGGAACAGCCTAGTCCTTACGTCCCTGCAGGGCTGACTTAACGTGGTATGAGTGAAGGGGCAGGAAAGGGCTCCCCTCACGTCTGAAACATATCATTAGGGATGTGCATCCCCTAGCTCAGTGCTTCTCAAACTTTTATGTGCACATGAATTACCTAGGGATCTTGTTAAAACACGGCAGCTCTGAAATGGAGCCTGAAAATCTTCATTTCAAACAACCCACCAGGGATGCTGTGCTATTTGTCCAAAGACCACACTTAGACAGTTGCTGGAGCAGGGTTTCTCAACTGCAGCACTATTGTGTGGGATAAGCATTTGTATGAGCTGTCTTGTATCTTGTAGGATGTTTAACAGCACCCTCGGCCTCTACCCACGTGATGTCAGCAGCAGCCCCCTAGTAGTAACAAGAAAAAATGACTTCGGGCCGGGTGCAGTGGCTCACGCCTATAATCCCAGCACTTTGGAAGGCTGAGGTGGTTGGATCACTTGAGGCCAGGAGTTCAAGACCAGCCTGACCAACATGATGAAACCCCGTATCTACTAAAAAATATATGAAATTATCTGGGCGTGGTGGCACACACCTATAATCTCAGCTACTTGGGAGGCTAAGGCAGGAGAATCGCTTGAACCTGGAAGATGAAGGTTGCAGTGAGCCGAGATCATTCCATTGCACTCCAGCCTGGGCAACAAGAGCGAAACTCCATCTCAAAAAAAAAAAAAAATTAAAGAAAAGAAAAAATGACTTCAGACATTGCCCCGTCTCCCCTACCAGAGAAGCAAAACCCTCTGTTAAGATTTTAGAGGAACTCTTTTTTTTAACATATATATAAGGTCCCCTTCTGTCATGCAGTGGTGCGATCACAGCTCACTGCAATCTTGACCTTGTGGGCTCAAGCGATCCTCCCACCTCAGCCTCCCAAGTAGCTGGGACTACAGGCACACACCATCAAGCTCATCTAATTTTAAAATATTTTGTAGAGACGAGGTTTTCCAATTTTACCCAGTCTGGTCTTGAACTCCTGGGCTCAAGTGATCCTCCTGCCTCGACCTCCTAAAGTGCTGGGATTACAGGCGTGAGCTACTAAGCCCAGCCTGGAACTCTTTAAAAAAAAAAAAAATGCCTGTGGGCTTTTCTGCAATCTAGAGAGACTCCAAGACACTGGGACTGGGCTGACCATATAATTTGTAAAGCACAATACAAAATAAAGATGCAGTGACCTTATTCAAAGAGCAGGAAAAAAGTGTTGCTAAAGGTACTAGAATATATAAAGCTTTTGCCTTTAAAAATATTTTATTACGGCCGGGCGCGGTGGCTCACGCCTGCAATCCCAGCACTTTGGGAGGCCGAGGCAGGCGGATCACAAGGTCAGGAGATCGAGACCATCCTGGCTAACATGGTGAAACCCCGTCTCTACTAAAAAAAAAAATACAAAAAATTAGCCAGGCGTGGTGGCAGACACCTGTAGTCCCAGCTACTCAGGAGGCTGAGGCAGGCGAATGGCATGAACCAAGGAGGCGGAGATTGCAGTGGGCCAAGATCGCGGCACTGCACACTAGCCTGGGCAATAAAGCAAGACTCCATCTCAAAAAAAAAAAATTGTATTACTTATAAAACATAATGAGGTAATAGCGATACATGAGTAACAACATAAACTCACAAATGACAAAAAAGTACTTTGGTGTCATATGTCATGTAATGCAATAAATCATAATACTTTATTAATATTATAGTATCTTGACCAGATTTTCCGGGCTAACTTTTCTGCAAGTTTATTTATCAGGTTATGAAAATTTACAATTTTAGCAACTTTATTTTCGATCAATATAACTAACATTGACAGCAATGTTAGTTGCTATTGGCAAATCCAAGATCACAAATAATTTCTGATTATTGTGAACAAATGTACTGTACAAAAATTAGCTGGGCATTGGCCGGTGGTTCACGCCTGTAATCCCAGCACTTTGGGAGGCCGAAGCGGGTGGATCATGAGGTCAGGAGTTTGACACCAGCCTGACCAACATAGTGAAACCCCGTCTCTACCAAAAACACAAAAATTAGCGGGATGGTGGAGGGTGCCTGTAGTCCCAGGTACTCGGGAGGCTGAGGCAGAAGAATCGCTTGAACCTGAGAGGCAGAGGTTATGGTGAGCTGAGATCTCTCCACTGCACTCCAGCCTGGGCAACAGAGCAAGACTCCGTCTCAAAAAAAAAAAAAAAATTAGCTGGGCCGTTGTGGCAGGCACCTGTAATCTCAGCTACCCGGGAGGCTGAGGCAGGAGAATCGCTTGAGCCTAGGAGGCAGAGGTTGCAGTGAGCGTGAGATCACACCACTGCACTCCCTCGAGACAGAGAGAGACTCTGTCTTAAAAAACTAAAAAAGCAAAAAACAAACAAAAAACCCCCAAAACAAATAATTTCTGATTATTTAATTTTTTATTTAATATTTTTTTTTAGCCCAGCTAATTTTTGTATTTTTAGTAGAGACAGGGTTTTACTGTGTTGGCTAGGCTGGTCTTAAACATCTGACCTCAGGCAATTCACTGGCCTCGGCCTCCCAAAGTGCTGGGATTACAGGCATGAGCCACCACGCCCCGCCAAATTTTATTACATTTAGAGATGATGATTCTCATGGAACAATTTTTGCAAACAAATTTAATTCATACAAATCAGCTTCATGCAGGTCTGAATTAATTTACTTTAATTACTATTTTTTATTTTAAAAATTAAAAAAATTATTTTGAGCTCATCTGTGGAAGTGGCATAAATTTAGTTTTATTTTTTTATTTTTTATTTTATTTATTTATTTTTTTGAGACGGAGTCTTGCTCTGTCGCCCAGGCTGGAGTGCAGTGGCGCAATCTTGGCTCACTGCAAGCTCTGCCTCCCGGGTTCACGCCATTCTCCTGCCTCAGCCTCTCCGAGTAGCTGGGACTACAGGCGCCCGCCACCACGTCCGGCTAATTTTTTGTATTTTTTAGTAGAGATGGGGTTTCACCATGGTCTCGATCTCCTGACCTCGTGATTCGCCCGCCTCGGCTTCCCAAAGTGCTGGGATTACAAGCGTGAGCCACCGTGCCCGGCCATAAATTTGGTTTTAAATGTAAGTTTACACGGCTGGGCGCAGTGACTCACGCCTGTAATCCCAGCACTTTGGGAGGCCAAGGCAGGCAGAACACCTGAGGTCAGGAGTTTGAGACCAGCCTGGCCAACATGGTGAAACTCCATCTCTACTAAAAATATAAAAAATATTAGCCAGGCGTGGTGGTGGGCGCCTGTAATTCCAGATATTTGAGAGGCTGAGGCAGGAGAATCGCTTGAACCCGAGAGGGAGAAGTCACATGAGCCAAGATTGTCCCATTGCATTCCAGCCTAAGCGACAGAGTGAGATTCTGTCTCAAAAAAAAAAAAAAAAATAAATAAATAAATAAATAAATAAAAATAAATGAAAGTTTATACAATGGCTTTTTTTTTTTTTTTTTTTTTTGAGACAGAATCTGGCGCTGTCACCCAGGCTGGAGTGCAGTGGCGCGATCTCGGCTCACTGTGACCTCTGCCTCCCTGCTTCAAGTGATTCTTTTGCCTCAGCCCCCCGAGTAGCTGGGATTACAGGCACCTGCCATCATGCCCAGCTAATTTTTGTATTTTGCAAAGAGACGGGGGTTTCGCCATCTTGGCCAGGCTGGTCTCAAACTCCTGACCTCGGGTGATCTGCCCACCTCAGCCTCCCAAAGGGCTGGGACTACAGGCGTGAGCCACTGTGCCCAGCCCCACAATGGCCTTTTCATATCTCCTCTGACATATCCCATAATTTGTGGAGGTCACACAGCAAACTAAAAGTGACTTCATCTTTTGTGTATAATTTAAAATACCTACTATGCATTCTTTCATTGTATCTTCAATTACAAGAAAAATTAATTTTGAAATTGTTTTGCTTGTTAATAATTGGTTTCTCCAAAGCTTCATATCAAAGTGTTCTTTTCCATTGAGTACAATGAGCTTTAATTTCTCTCTGTAAGTCTATGAATATTTGCTTGCAATTTTGAAGCACTTTTGAAAACTGAAAATTCAAAATTTTTAAAAGAATTCTAATAATTCCCTGATATGCTTTATTACGACATCCATATATATGCTTTTATTTTCTAATCATTTACAGACAAAGTTTACTGCCTGAGAGCCAACAATTCCTGTCCTAGAGCTTAGACCCAAGAGTTATTTATCATTATTATTATTATTTTTTTTTTTTTTTTTTGAGGCAGAGTTTCACTCTTGTTGCCCAGGCTGGAGTGCAATGGCAAGATCTCAGCTCACTGCAACCTTCGCCTCCTGGGTTCAAGTAATTCTACTGCCTTAGCCTCCCAAGTAGCTGGGACTACAGGCATGCGCCACCACGCCCATCTAATTTTGTATTTTTGGTAGAGACAGGGTGTCACCATGTTGGTCAGGCTGGTCTCGAACTCCTCAAGTGATACACCCGCCTTGGCCTCCCAAAGTGCTGGGATTACAAGTGTGAGCCACCACGCCCAGCCCTATGAGTTATTTTTTATACAGCGAGGGACAGACAAGCAGGCTTCCCATGGTAGGTTCCAGCACTGATGTCTCATGTAGCCCCTTCTCTTTCCTGTGGTTGCTGATGCTGTCACTGTTGCTGCCACCAGTCTGGGCTCAGGTTCTGGCCACCTTGGGGCCCAGTGGTGCTCCAGACTGTTTCAGGCATGCATGTGCTTGCCGGGCCATCGGGCCCTTTGTTCTATGTTTCTGGTGCTTGCCCTACCCTGTGTGTGCTGTTGCCAGGTGTCTAATCTCCACTGCTCACATCCAGCCTGCATCGACCCACTGGATTTCACTTATAAAACCCAAATTCAGAGATAAAATTATTAACAATTTCAAGATAGAGACAGCAGAGGATTAAACCAAGACAGAGTCCTTCTGGTACAACTGCACAGGTCGCATGCCCAAGCCGGCTCTGCACTTCTTAGTGATGGGCAATGCATGAGACTGCTGATGCATCTCAATGCAGAATGCATGTGGCAATCAATGCTGATTTGTATGAAGAACTAAATTTGTTTGGAAAAATTGTTCCATGAGAATCATCCTCTCTAAATGCACTGAAATTTATATTTTGAAATAATTTATCAGAATTTTGGGGGTAATTTATCAGTATTCCAGTGTTGTCACATCCATAAAATACTTAGTGAGAGCAGTGCTTAGTGAGAAGCTTAATGAGACCAGTTACCATGAGAATGCACTGGCCTCCCAGAGGCAGCAGGAAAGCAGAAAGAAAGGGGAGCCAGAAGACTCGGGACAATTTTAGAATCTACACAGAGGCACCTTCTGCACAACTCCATGGGGGGGCTGGCTGCTTGGCATCCCAGAGGGCACAGGAGTCCTCGGTTGTGGCCAAAAGCCTGTTCATAAGGACTGCTGCTTCTCACAGTAATTCAGGGAGTAACCCACCAGCTACAAGGCCTTCTGCCTATCACCTCTAACTCCCTGCGTTTTCTCTATGTGCCGCTATCACATCTATTCCTTTTCCTGACTTCCCTTCAACTTCAACTTTTTCCTTCTTGGTGCTTCTCTTCCAACCCTTCCAGAGTGCCTGCCCTACTCACCTTTGCAGAATGTCATGCCTGGGGGCAGGCTCAGATCTTCTTTGGTGGTAAGAAATACTTTCAGAGAAAAGTTAATTTCAGGGGAACTAGAGAGATGAAAACCCTTCTCTCATCAGCCAAGAATAAATGGGAAAAACATGACAAAGGGGAACAGGCCTCAAAATGCAAGTATCTTTTAAGGCTTCAGTGAAATCCAAGCCTCCAGCCTCTCAACAGCTTTCAGGGAATGTCGTCTCAGCTTCTGAAGTCACCGCCCAAGAACAAGTCCAGGTCTTGAGCTGAGATGAATAATGACAGCAAAGAGAATTTGCTCAGCTAATGGAACATCCCAGCCCCAGACACGCATTGTCAGTGATGACTCTTGGGCCGCTTCTAATAAATTACACGTGTGCGCGAGGTCTCAGTTAAAAGAGCATTTCACATTCATAGCTACCCAATAAGGCAGGGATTATCAGCCTTACTTTAGCAATAGGAAATGAGGGCTCGGAAAAGTCAACTAACTATTTCAAAGTCACCAGCTAGTAAGTGTCAGAGCCAGGATTCAAACCCAAATCCAGTGTTTTTTTTTTTCTTTTTTTGAGACAGAGTCTCTCTGTGTCACCCAGGCTGGAGTGCAGTGGCGCGATCTCGGCTCACTGCAACCTCTGCCTCCTGGGTTCAAGCGATTCTCCAGCCTCAGCCTCCCAAGTGGCTGGGACTACAGGCGCGCACCACTGCGTCCAGCTAATTTTTGTATATTTAGTAGAGACCGGGTTTCACCATGTTGGCCAAGCTGGTCTCGAACTCCTGACCTCAGGTGATCTGCCCACCTTGGCCTCCCAAAGTGCTGGGATTACAGGCCCAATGCTCTTTTCTTTTCTTTTTCTTTTTTGAGACAGTCTCACTCTGTTGTTGCCCAGGTTGGAGTGCAGTGACACGATCTCGACTCACCACAACCTCCGCCTCCCGGGTTCAAACGATTTTCCTGCCTCAGCCTCCTGAGTAACTGAGATTATAGGCACGCGCCACCATGCCCAGCTAATTTTTGTATTTTTAGTAGAGACGGGGTTTCACTGTGTTGACCAGGGTGGTCTCGAACTCCCGACCTCATGCTCTGCCCGCCTTGGCCTCCCAAAGTTCTGGGATTACAGGCATGAGTCACCGTCCCCGGCCTCCAGTGCTCCTTTCTCTGTACTGTGGGATAACGTGTCTTTTCTCTAAAGCTACTCTTAAGCAGATCAGTGTAGTCAGCCAAGTGTATCTTTCATCATGTTTGTTAAGGTCCCCTGGCTTATCCTTTTTGCCCCCTTTGCCCAGACTCAACTGCCCAGTGCTTCAAACTGAAGTGGCAGAATTTCAGGCAGGCCCAGGGAAAATGGCTTCTAATTGGCATACCTCTCTGGTCCCTCAAATCACCTATTCCAAAAGGCAGTAAGATCAGCTCTGTCTGAGTGGCTGGGCTTTGTGTGCAAAAACGTGGTTAATGGATACAGTGCCTACATTATTTCTACCATTTCTCAAATCCTGACTCCTTTGCAAACTTCAGACATGAAGTTGTTCCCATTTTTAAAACAGGGAGGCTGAGTGTGAAGCTGGAAGAGGCAGGAATATCCGCTAAGTCCTCCGTGGGTGAGGTGTCAGGGAGGTGTTCACATTAAAACTTGTTCTGTGCCTTTCTTTCACTTCGGAAATAACTCACTGTGATTCTAGTCTCTTGGGGGGGCTGACGGGGGCGCCCCAGGAACCCCTGATGACAGCTGACCCTTCCTAGGTCTCTCCATTGGCGCAGTGTCTGTGGGTCTTTGTTCAATGTTTTTTTTGAGCTATCCAAATCCCAGTCCTTGCCTGCTGCCTGCCTAGCTCTCTGAATGCTCTTGATCCACAGGCAACATCTGCTCCAGAGGCTTAATCCCACATTTGGAAGGTTTCCCTTCCAAAATCTCTGGCCTGGCACCACTCCCAGCCCTAGTCAGCAAAGAGCTGCAGCATTTATGTGGCTTTTCCAGCAATAGCTTTGTATGGTGTAGGGGGCAGCTTTGATCTCTGTGTTGCTGGGAAGGGTTGAAAATGGAGGAGGTACAAAGAAGAGAAGAAAGGGCCTGCACACACTTGTTCAGGCTCAAGACCTTGCGCCCAGCACCTGAAGGCTCCGTACAGCCCTGAGGAGTCAACAGGTGTGATTTACACATTTAAAATGCAACTTTGATACTAACCCTCAGGCAGAAATATTTGTCAGTTCTAGGAGTATATTGTGGAATTTGGAGTTAAGGGGGGTGTCTATCAACACATCTTGTTATCTTTTGAAGTTAGGGAGTATCTATGAATGTACCTAGTTTTCATCTAGTTATGAGACATTTAAATGTTTTGTGATCATATTAACAAAGACACTATGTCTACAGTCCTACTCTCTGGATGCCTCAGCTTCGTAGATTATTCTAAAGTCTTGCTGTATAATATGCCTCAGAAGAAGACACGGTTTTTGTAACAAGTGATGACACAGATGCTCAAAAACAAGCAGTAATTTGACAAGGTTACAGAAATTTTGCAGAGAAAACCACATAATTAACAATCCAGGCCGGGCGCAGTGGCTCCCGCTTGTAATCCCAGCACTTTGGGAGGCCAAGGTGGGTGGATCACCTAAGGTGACCAGCCTGGCCAACATGGTGAAACCCTATCTCTACTAAAAATACAAAATTAGGCGGGTGTGGTGGTGTGCGCCTGTAATCTCAGCTACTTGGGAGGCTGAGACAGGAGAATGACCTGAACCCGGGAGGCAGAGGTTGCAGTGAGCTGAGATTGTGCCATTGCACTACAGCCTGGGCAACAAGAACGACACTCTGTCTCAGAAGAATAATAAAAAAATAAACAAAAAAAATCCAATGACTCCCAGACCCCCCAAATTTAACAAACTCAAGGACCCAAGTTCCCCATAGGTCACCTTAGCCTCAGAACCCTGCAGCAAGTCCTCCAGACCCTTCTATCTTGTCCCAGCCCCCAAGAGCCCTCACGCCCTCTTCCAGGAGGCCCATCTGTAGCCTTTCTAGAGGCACCGAATGTTCAGTCTGGGAACCCATCCTGGGATCTCTCAGACTTCCCCACAACACACATGCTCTGACTGTAGCCTTCCTGATGTCCAGTTCTCCCTAGAGCCCCCTGGAGCCACAAGTCTCAGCAACACCCACCCCCAGCCCACCCCAGCCTGTACAGGACTGGCTCTTTCACTGCGTCCAGGAACAGGATTCGGTGAAAACCCATCGCCTCTGACTGGTCGCCTTCTGCAGCATCCCTAGGGGACAAGGGCACCTCCCAGGCTCTTGCACCCACACTCTAGAGGCCTCATTTTTCTCTCCCTGAAACTGGCATTGTTGGATGGAAAAATGGTCTCATGCTCCTAATGCCAGCCCTGGATAGGATCCTCTGTCCTCATAAGGCCCTCAGTGCCAGTGAGTTGTCCTCCCCTCCCATTGTCAGTTGGGTAAGGCACTGCTTCCTCTCCATTCCACATGAGACGATTTGCAAGAATCAGACCTTGGAAAAGATATCTGGGGTTCAGTAGGGGCCATGCCCATCCATCCAGAAAGACAGCCACTTGCATGTAAAGTGTGTGTTCTTTAGATTACCTCTTTGCGATCTTGGGGTCTTAACTGGCTGTTGGCCCAGCACCATCTGTAACTGTGTTCAAGCATCTGTAACTGTGATCGAGCGTGAGTGTCTAGGAAAACCACGCTTGTTCGCAGCCTGCCATGGTTCCCTCCACTCTGCACTGCCGTATACCTCACGTTTACAAGAACCTGCTATGGAGGATACAGTTATCTGGCTGACATCCAAACTTTTTTTTTTTTTTTTTTTTTTTTGAGACAGAGTCTCGCTCTGTCGCCCCAGGCTGGAGTGCAGTGGTGCGATCTCGGCTCACTGCAAGCTCGGCCTCCCAGGTTCACACCGTTCTCCTGCCTCAGCCTCTCAGTAGCAGGGACTACAGGGGCCCACCACCGCGCCCGGCTAATTTTTTGTATCTTTTTTAGTAGAGACGGGGTTTCACCTTGTTAGCCAGGATGGTCACGATCTCCTGACCTCGTGATCTGCCTGCCTCGGCCTCCCAAAGTGCTGGGATTACAGGCGTGAGCCACCGCGCCCGGCCCCGAACATTTTTAAAACAGAGGGCTTTATGGTGAGTGAGGCACCTCATTTTCAGTCAGATCTTCTCTGGGAGGTGTGAGGAAGGTATTTTCCAGCAACTGGTCCCCTCCCCAGGGACAACCATTGTTAACTAGTCTTTGTACCTCTATGAGCTGATCTGGATTTCAACCCTGATTCCACTAATTATCTGGGACTAAAAGAGGGTAGATGTAAACCAGTGCTCACCTCTGCTAAATGAATTATTGATAGGCATCAAACATCTTTAAAATCTCCAGTTAAATTATTGTCTGTTCTTAACAAGGCAAAGCAGCTAATTTTTTTTTTTTTTTTAGATGGAGTCTCGATCTGTCGCCCAGGCTGGAGTGCAGTGGTGCGATCTCGGCTCACTGCAACCTCCACCTCCCAGGTTCAAGCAGTTCTGCTGCCTCAGCCTCTTGAGTATCTGAGATCACAGGCGTGTGCCATCATGCCTGGCTAATTTTTGTATTTTTAGTAGAGATGGGGTTTCACCATGTTGGCCAGGCTGGTCTTGAACTCCTGACCTCAGGTGATCCACCCGCCTCAGCCTCCCAAAGTGCTGGGATTACAGGTGTGAGCCACCATGCCCAGCCGAATATCATTTTTTTAAAAATGGGGGTTATACACACATATATCTGCTGTTTGTACTAATTATTGTTTGACGCATAAACAAGAACCTGATTTTGGTGCCACTAAGTCGGGAAACTGGGAGACAGGAGTCACTGGAAGACTTCCTTCTTACTGTATATCCTTTTGTATTGTTTGAATGATTTACATTTGTATGGTTTCTCTCATCCAAAAATAAACTTTTTTTTTAAATGTACAAAAAAGGGGGGGGCGGGGGGCGGGTGCAGTGGCTCACGCCTGTAATCTCAGCACTTTGGGAGTCCAAGGCAGGTGGATCACGAGGTCAAGAGATAGAGACTCTCCTGGCCAACATGGTGAAACCCTGTCTCTACTAAAAAACCCACAAAAATTAGATGGGCATGGTGGCGGGCGCCTGTAGTCCCAGTTACTCAGGAGGCTGAGGCAGGAGAATTACTTGAACCCGGGAGGTGGAGGTTGCAGTGAGCTGAGACCGTGCCATTGCACTCCAGCCTGGGCAACAAGAGTGAAACCCCATCTCAAAAAAAAAAAAAAAAAAAAAAAAAAAAAAAAAAAAAAAAAAGAAAGAAAGAAAAAAGAAAAAGAAAAAAATACAGAACAAAGTCCACATCCTTTAACCCAGTAATTTTACTTCTGTGACTCTATCCAAATGAACCAATCAAAAATTTGCCACTTGTAAGTAGTGAAACATAAGAAATACACAATATCTCACATTGGGGGATGTCGCAATAAGCTATGGGAAAATATATGAAGGGATTTTATTCAGACAATGGAAAGATGTTTACGTACAGTTCCTGACGTCACTGTAAAATGCTTATTGTGTTAAAAGAAGGATGGTGTTTACTTATGTATTAAATATGTAACGTAGGTTTGTGCAAGCACTGTTTTTAGTGTTTATAACTACTATTGGCTCATTTACTCCTCAAATAACTCTCTGTGGTAGACACTAATATTACCCTCAGTTTTTGGATGAGACTGAGGGATGGGAGGTGGAATCCCTTGCTCAGAGTCACACAGGTAATAAAAGGCAGATCTGGGATCCAAGCCCAGGCCAAGCACCCAGAGTCCGCCTCTAGCCCCTCTCCTCCACTGCCTCCCTAAACATCTAGACAAGCACAGACACATCAATAAAATCATGCAATGCCGGGCGCGGTGGCTCACGCTTGTAATCCCAGCACTTTGGGAGGCCGAGGAGGGTGGATCATGAGGTCAGGAGATCGAGACCACAGTGAAACCCCGTCTCTACTAAAAATACAAAAAAAATTAGCCGGGCGTGGTGGCAGGCGCCTGTAGTCCCAGCTACTCGGAGAGGCTGAGGCAGGAGAATGGCGTGACTCCGGGAGGCGGAGCTTGCAGTGAGCCGAGATCGCGCCACTGCACTCCAGCCTGGGTGCCTGGGCGACACAGCGAGACTCCGTCTCAAAAAAAAAAAAATAAATAAAATAAAATAAAATCATGCATATGCACAGTATGATTTCAGTATGTTTTCTTTTTTCTTTTTTTTTCTTGACAGAGTCTTAGTATGATTTCCGTATGTTTTCTTTTTTCTTTTTTTTCTTGACAGAGTCTTAGTATGATTTCAGTATGTTTTCTTTCTTTTTTTTTTTTTTTTTTGACAGTCTCGGCCTCCCAAAGTGCTAGGATTACAGGCGTGAGCCACCACACCCAGCCCCAGTATATTTTCTTAAGCCTAGAAAAGAAATTATGCCAAATGTCATCAGTGATTGCCTATAGTAGATATGGGATTTAAATGATTCCTTTTCCTTTTTCTAATAGTTTTTTTCTACTTTAGATATTGTACATATCTCCTTTATCAAGGAAAAAAAAAAAGAAAGAAGTAAAAGAAATCTAATTCCTTGTAACTCCTTCCCACTGACCCTAGATTTTTCTGGAGGTGGTGCTTGTGCCTCCCCAGATCTCCTCTGCCAGGAGTAAGTGGTTTTTCCGCCCCATCCTGCTCACTGTCCTGGTGGCAGTTCTCCAGGCGAGATAGTCTAATTTGTCCATGTGCGGCCCGGGAGCATGCAGATCTCCCGGTGAGTCTGACCAGCACACAGGGGAGACAGTCCATCCCCTTCTCCATCCCCGACACTACTTTATCAGCGCAGCACAACTCAAGATCATGTGAACTTTACCAGACCAACTGAGACTCCAGCCTCTCTCACTCAGGCCCAGTCTAGGCAAGTCCACAGTACCCTTGGCCCAAGCACAAGACCTGACATTTATCCTAAACAATTTCTTGAAACTCAGTCTAGAAGCACAGCTCACTTAATCCATTCAAGTTGATGCTGTTTCTCAAAGATGCCAAACCTACCCCTGCCTACAGGCCTTTCCCAGACACTCCCCACCTGGCTCCTTTTTGCCACAGATGTCACTTCCTAAGAGACACCTTCCCTGGCCATTCAGTGTAAGTAGACCTATCCTATTGCCTCACTTTATTTTTATTCTTATTTATCAACTTCTTGGGCTCAAGCGATCCTCTTATCTCAGCCTCCCGACTAGCTGGTACTACAGGTGTGCGCCACCATGCCCAGCTAATTTTTTTTTTTTTGTATAATCGGGGTCTCACTACACTGCCCAGGTCTTGAACTCCTGGGCTCAAGGAATCCTCACACCTCAGCCTCCCAGCGTGCTGGGATTACAGGTGTGAGCCACCACACCTGGCCACGACTTTATTTTTCATAGCGCTTCTGTGGAGTGTTTTAAAATTGGTTTACTTCTTTATTCTCAGTCTCCTTCCTAGGATGTAAGCTCCATGAGAGCAGGACTTTGTCTGCCTTACCTCGCATGTTGCCCAACACTTGGAAGGAGTTCACTAAATCTTTGTTGGATGGATGGGTGGACGATGGATAGTGGAGTGGAGTTTGTCAATGCTAGTGAGATCCTCAGACGGTTTTCCAAGCCCAACTCACCGCGTATTAGCTATGTGACCTTGGGCATGTAGCTTACCCCTGCCAAGTCCCTGTTTCCTCAACTGTCACCTAGGGACATCATTCCCACTTCTTAGAGTCATCATGAGAATTAAATACAATGCAAAAGTGTGTGGCAAAATGAAACAGGCCAGGCATCTAAATGCTAACTATGATGATTATCATTATCTCTCTGCCCAGATTAGTGTCATCTTTGATCACTCTATTTACATCCAAGTTATCAATATCCCTTCAGTGGCACAGCACTCAGGACAACACTGCCACTAGAGATGCCACCATCTGGCTATGGTCTGATCAGGCGTATGTGTCCCCATCCCATCCGCAGAGGGTCTACAGGGGCTTGCCTCTTGTTGCCAGCACCGCCTGGCTCTGCAGCCTACTCAAGAAAAGAAAATGAAAGCAGCCTGACTCCATTCGTCATGATTCCTTCTTTTCCTTTTGAGGCTCACAGACAGACCGTTGCCCGGCCTCGCCCAGGGCTGACGTCAAGCTCATCTTTTGCCCTTGCTTGGGCTGGGTCCTCTTGCCCAGTGATGGAACACTTGTGTACCTTCACCTGGTGCCCTAGGCTGCTCCGGACCCTGGCCTCTGGCTGTGCCAAAGCAGGAAGGACAGACTCAGGGTGTTGCCTGTTTGCTCTGGTGGGGAGAGGCTGAGGAGTGCAGTGAGGTAGGGAGAGAAGAAAGATGGATGGGTGTGGCAGGAGATTGTGCTCAGGGTGGAGTCAGCAAAACACCGGCCAGATTCCCCAAAACTCTGGCCAGAAAGTGCCTGAGGTCTCCGTTTTTAGATTCTGTTCTTTAAAGATACTTCATCTGTATGCATCCTTGAGTAGAAGGCAAGTGCTCCGTGAAGGGGACACGTTTCTCTGCTGTCGTCTTAGGACAGCTTCTTTGAGGAAAAGGAGACTCTAGTTCTTGCAGCCATTTGAGAAGGGGGCTGGAAGGGCTGAGCTAGGAGGTTTTGGGGGTGAGGCCCAGGTAGAACTTTGTAGCAGGGAGTGCTGAGGTGGGCACCCACATGGGGCACCCCACAAGTTGATAGGGAAAGGGGGCAAGTAGGGAGTGCAAGGATGGAAGGGGTTCTCTTCTCCCCACCCACTTTGCCAGGCTGACACCCACTTGTCCTTCATATCTCAGTTTCAGCACCAATTCCTCAGGGAAGCCCTCCAGGCCTCAGAACAAGTGAGATCCCCCTGTCATTCCCTGCCAGAGCCCACACCTTTTATCCATAGCTCTTACCACAGTTACAGTTAAGGCTGTTGCAAGGTGTGCGGGTATCTCACCTCCATCCACAAACCCTCTGTGATGGCAGTGGCCAAGTCTGTCTGTTCACCACCGAGTCCGAGCACCCAGCCCTGGGCCTGCACACAGTAGGCACTCAGCCATATGGAGTGTTGTATGAATGAATACATGAATGGAAGAATGGACAAATATAACTGGGAGGACACAGTGCGGAGGCACTGCAGCCCCTTCTCATTTTTCCCTGGCCTAGTTGGACACAGAGGGCTTGGGTAATCGGGGGAGGCTGACATTCCATTTCCTATGCTGGGGCAGGGGAAGCTGGTGTTTCCCAAAGATCCATATTGCCATTGTTCCAGCTGCATAATGAATAACAGCCGTTCCTCCCCAAGGAGGAAGTCATTTTCCCAGAATCAACATAAAACCCACAGGAAAGGAAATAAACATTTAATGCTCACCTACTATGCCAAGCAGTTGGGTATCTTATTTGATTCTCACAACCATTCTGCAAATCAATTATAATTCTTATTTTTACAGATAATGCAACTGAGGCTCAGAGACAATAAATAACTTGTCATGTTCATTTTTTAAAAAAAGAAAGGCCAGGCACGGTGGCTCATGCCTGTCATCCCAGCATTTTAGGAGGCTGAGGCAGGGTAATCACTTGAGATCAGGAGTTCGAGACCAGCCTGGCCAAAATGGTGAAACCCAGTCTCTACTAAAAATACAAAACTTAGCCTGTCACGGTGGTGCACACCTATAGTCCTAGCTACTCTGGAGTCTGAAGCAGAAGAATTGCTTGAACCTAGGAGGCAGAGGTTGCAGTGAGCCGAGATGGTACCACTGCACTCCAGCCTGGGCAACAGAGTGAGTGAGACTCTGTCTCAAATAAATAAATAAGAATAAAAAAGAAACAGCTGAAGTTTGGATACATGTAAGTGGTTCCAAGCCCGTGCTGTTTCTAGTATGTCAAGCTTTGGTGGCAGAGGGTGTCATGGTGAGACATCCCTAGTTCTCAGTGTCGGGGGAGTGCCCATGGCTGACTCCCTGCTTGCCTCTCAAAAACTGAAGGCGTAGATGGGGAGAATCTCCCAGAAAAGGAGGAAAGCAGAAGAGTATGAACACAGAAGTGGGACCGAGTGTACTTTCATTTATTCCTCAAACTGTTACTGAATATCTATGTCAGACACAGGGGCTGGGGAGGAAATGTCATAAAATACAGGTCCTCTCCTCACAGAAGTCACTGTCTAGTAGGTGAACTGGATAAGAAAATAAAACATTACAATTCAGTAAGTTTGGGATTGTAGGGGGTTATTATTTATTCCTTTTTTATGTTTGAAGTTCTTTTTTATCGATGTTTTTTGTTTTGTTTTGTTTTGTTTTTTTGAGACAGAGTCTTGCTCCGTCACCCAGGCTGGAGTGCAGTGGTACAATCTTGGCTCACTGCAACCTCCACCTCCTGGGTTCAAGCAATTCTTCTGCCTCAGCCTCCCTAATAGCTGGGATTACAGACGCACACCACCACGTTCGGCTAATTTTTTTTTATATTGTTAGTAGCGACGGGGTTTCGCCATGTTGGCCAGGCTGGTCTCGAACTCCTGACCTCAGGTGATCTGCTCACCTTGGCCTCCCAAAGTGCTGGGATTACAGGCATGAGCCACCACGCCCGTCTCACCCAGGAGTTTTGATACCACACCTAATCACACACGAATTTTGTTGATTCTCTCATACCTTGTCTCTACATGCAGATGACCAGAGGAGGGACGCCACCTGGTGGTAAGAGTGTGGAGTGCGCATTGAGTTCCCTTCTCAAAATTTGCCTCCAGTAAACAAAATAATCCTGCCTTCTAGTCAACCCTATCACAGAGCTGAGCATCAGGGAAAAACTCCAATCTCCAGGAACAAATATCAAAAAAAAAAAAAAAGTAGAAGGCAGTGTTTCCAAATGGAGCAGAGGAACTGAAATTCAAGTTAGAGACACGATCTATAAACACACAGGAAAGCAACCAAAAGAAAGCTTGGATTTGCTCATCATTTCATCTAAATGTAGTGATAATAATAATGACTTTCCACTTACTGCGTAATACTATGTTCCAGATGCATGGGTACACTGTGCTATGTGCTGAACATATTTAATCTCCTTTAATTCTCAGCAACAACCTTATAAGGGAGATATTACTATACCCATTTTATGGTGAACAAATGTCAGTTCAGAAAGTTTGAGTAACTCCCAGGATCACACAGCCAGGACCTGACAAGCTGGGATTTGACTTCAGGTTTGTGGACTCTGAAACTCATTATATTAACCACTAAGTTAGCCACCTGATAGATATGGCCATTCAACAGGTTGAAAGTGGATCTCATCATCTTTGCTTCTCTTCCTCCTCCACTTCACACCTCAGTGAACAGCACAACCTGTTCAGTTGACCTATCCAGTTGACCAAGCCGGACACTCAGGAGGGTTTGTTTTTGTTTTTGTCTTATGTTTGAGACGGAGTCTCACTCTGTCATCTAGGCTGGAGTGCAGTGGCACCATCTTGGCTCACTACAACCTCCACCTCCTGGGTTCAAGCAATTCTCCTGCCTCAGCCTCCCAGGTAGGTGGGGTTACAGGCACCCGCCACCACACCCGGCTAATTTTTTATATTTTTAGTAGCGAGGGTTTCGCCATGTTGGCCAGGCTGGTCTCAAACTCCTGACCTCAAGTGACCTGCCCACTTCAGCCTCCCAAAGTGCTGGGATTACAGGCATGAGCCACTGTGCCTGTCTCACCCAGGAGTTTTGATACCACACCTAATCACTCACCAATTTTCTTGATTCTCTCTCATAAATTCACATTTTTTTCCTAAGCTCTCTATCCTCACTCACTGCTGCTGCCTTAGTTCAGGCCATGCCCATCTCTTGCCTGATTAGAGGGTCTCCTAGCAGTCCCTCTGCTTCCCAGCACATGTGTGATTATTTATTTATTTATTTTTTGAGACAGAGTCTCACTCCGTCACTCGGGCTGGAGTACAGTGGCACGATCTTGGCTCACTACAACCTCCGCCTCCCGGGTTCAAGGAATTTTCCTGCCTCAGCCTCCTAAGTAGCTGGGATTACAGGCACCTGCCACTACACCCAGCTAATTTTTTGTATTTATGGTTCCACAGGCTGTACAGGAAGCATGATGCTGGCATCTCCTTGGCTTCTGGGGAAGCCTCAGGAAACTTACAATCATGGTGGAAGGCAAAGGGGAAGCAGGCACGTCTTACATGGCTGGAGCAGGCAGAAGAAAGGGAGCAGGGAGGTGCTACACGCTTTTAAACAACCAGCTCTCATGATCACTCATTTATTTACTCACTATCACGAGAAACAGCACCAGGAGGATGATGCTAAACATTCGTGAAAGACCATCCCCATGATCCAATCACCTCCCACTAGGCCTCACCTCCAACACTGGGGATTACAATTGACATGATATTTGGGCAGGGACACAGATCCAAACCATATCATTCCTTTAAAGAAGTAATTAAGGCTGGATGTGGTGGCTCATGCCTCTAATCCCAGCACTTTGGGAGGCCAAGGGAGGATGGCTTGGGGCTAGGAGTTGGAGACCAGCCTGATCAACATAGCAATACCATCTCTAAAAAATAAAAAGTAATTAAGTTAAAGTAGAATCATCAGGGTGGGCCCTAATCCAATGTGACTACTATCCTCATAAGAAGAAATTAGGACACAGGAAACAGGGACAAATGTGAAGACATAGTAAGAAGGCGGCCATCTGCAAGCCATGGAGAGAGGCCCCACAAGAAGCCAAGCTGCTGACATCATCATCTTGGACTTCTCGCCTCCAGAACTGTGAAAAAATACATTTTCGTTGCTTCAGTCACCTAGTCTGGGGCATTTTGTTACAGCAGCCCTAGCAAACTAATACAATCAAGAAAGGAAATAAGACTCAGCAAGGCTGAGGGACTCGCCTAGCGCTGTACAGCTCCTTAGTAATGCATTCATCACATTCTGCCTGTGACCACTCTCTTATGTTGATTATCAGATAAAATAATGGATTTAACTCCTATTATTTGATTTCTTGAGTGTTTGGGTCTTATTGCTCCAACTGGCACTCAGGGTAAGGGACCCTGTCTTCCCCTTCTCAGTATTCCCAGATATCCTAGCTGAGCTTGGTGTGTCTTAACAATAACTTTTTGATGCATTTGTTCTTGTTGTTGTATGGTTGATTGACACATTTGGATGGGTAAAAAGGAGCCTGATGGCTGGGCATGGTGGTTCGTTCCTGTTATCCCAGCTTCTTGGGAGTCTAAGGTGGGAGGATTGCTTGATTCCAGGAGTTTGAGGCCAGCCTGGGCAACATAGCAAGAACTTATCTCAAAAAAAAAAGTAAAAATTAAATTTAAAAGGAGCCTGATGGTAAATTCCTGATCTCCAAGAGACACATACAAAGGTAAATTCCTGATCCCCAAGAGACACATATTCTGCCTGTGATCACACATATTCCAGAAGTGGAATATGACTCATCTCTGAATGTCTAAATATATATATTGGGATGACTGGTCTAAGGCATCATGGAAGGCAATGGTGCATAATGTTCTAAATTAGAATTGTCCATTAAGAAGAAAAAGGAGGGGGGGCTAGGCAGAATGCTCACGCCTATAATCCCAACACTTTGGGAGGCCAAAGGGGAGGATTGCTTGAGCCCGGGAGTTTGAGACCAGCCTGGACAACATAGTGAGACCACATCTCTACAAAAAATTAAAAAATTAGGTGGGCATGGTGATGCCTGCCTTTAGTCCCAGCTATTGGGAGACTGAGGTGGAAGGATCACTTGAGCCATGGGGGTTAAGGACATAGTGAGCCATGATCATGCCACTGCACTCCAGCCTGGGCAATAAAGCAAGACTCTGTCTCAAAAAATAAAATTAAATTAAAATTAAGTTAAAATGTAAAAAGAAATACATAAGCATATGTGTGTGTTTGCGTGTGTGTGTGCGTGTGCGTGCGTACATGTTGGCAGGCAGAGGCACAGGGAAGAGGCCAGTGGGAACAGTGGCTGTAACGCCAGTGTAGCCTCTCTGAAATGGAAGGGGCCTAAAGGGACTGAGCAGAGAAGTGGCTTATGCCAGAGGCGGATGGCCCAGCAGGAGAGGCAGAGACTGGAAACAAGCCTGGCTCCTGAGCACCAGCCCATTCTTTCAAGCATAAGCATTTCACAGAGGAGATGTCCGTGGGGCAGCACCCCTGGTTCCTGGTCATACTCAGGAAGGAGGATGCTTCTGCAGTATCATACAAAAGGCTGGTGGATGGAATGAGGTGCAGCCCTTCACAGAGTGAGAGAAAAGCCCATTGGATTAATCATAAGGCTCCCTCTAGATCTCCTCACTGATGCAGCTCCACAGTTAAGGGCTGGGCCTCTGCTGTCCCACGAGACCGTTCTTAAACAAGAGCATCACCTGCTTAAGAAGCCTAACTCTGAAGATTCACCAAAGCAGCTTAATGGCTCAGGGTACTTTAACTAGGTAGTTTTATGGTACACACAGTGGGCAAAGTAGCACTGCTTAGATCTCATTCCCTCTCGATGCATCCAGCAGGAGGGCTACCACGTACTGGACCCTAAGCAATTGAGAGCAGAAACAGACAAGAACCTGTCCTACAGCTTGCAAGTCCCTGCCACCTACACACCAAGATGTGACAGTGGTGGTCTTTCAGCAATGATTTTTCTACAAATGATTTTTTTTCCTTCCTTTTCCTGCACTTTCTAATTTCCTCCTTTGATGAACATATATTACTTCATTAAAGTATGAAATAAAACAGTTTACTTTTAACAACTATTACCTTTTACCTGCTGGTTTGTGTCCTAAATTTCTTCTTAAGGCTTTAGTCTCAGAAATTGGGAATGGTTACACATTAGGCTTTTTGTAGTTCTGGGTCCCATCAAGATACAGAAACCACATAGCAATTTAAACAGAGAAGCCTAACACAAAGAGATATGAAGCTAATGGTTCCCCAAGGCTGAAGGAGAGTATTCAAGGAAGGACAACTTGGAAGGAGAGGTCCCTCCTCAAGACTGGGGAGCTGGGTGCAGTGGCTCATGCCAGTAATCCTAGCATTTCAGGAGGCTGAGGCAGGAGGATCACTAGAGGCCAAGAGTTCAAGACCTTGTCTCTACAAAAAAAAGAAAAAAAGATTGGAGTTCAGACCCCCTCAGAGGAGGTATTGTTACAGCCCATTGGGTGGCACAGAAGTCTACCCAGGACAGAGCCACTCCACAGCTGTTGGGCAAGCAGGAAACTATAAGTGAGCTGAGGCTGGTGGGAGGGAGCCAGAGCGCCACTATGGGTATGAGGCCTGGAACACCTGATGTCCACCTCAGGAAGGCACTGGAAGGTGGTCACCAGTCCTGGGCCAGGGCTACAAGGTCACCAAGGGGCTGTTCTGGAGATGCAACTGGAGCAGAGTACCACAGACGTTCCCACACAGCTGTACTACCACTAACCACACAGCAGGGGCAAGAAAAAGCAAATAGCACCGCACACAGGATCGGGAAGAGCAGCCCCCTTCCTCCTGCAACATCACCCTGGTTCCCCCTACTGGCAAGTCTTCATACTGGGCTCACTGTCGGGCAGAAAACGCTTACAGCACATCACCCCAGAGAAGGTACTGTAGGGTGAATTTGGAGCTATGAGGCAATACATTGATAACTGGCCCAAGCTGCTATCAGTCATTAGGACAGGGGTTGGCAAAGTGTTTCTGCACACAGCCCGATAGTAAATACGTCAAGCTTTGTTGAGTCAGCATCTGTCCAAACTACTCAAGTCAGCCATTGTGATGCGAAAGCAGTACAGATACTACATAAACAAATAAGCATAGCTGTGTTCCAGTAAAACTTGATTTACAAAAACCAAGCAGTGGATCTGGCCCACAGATCATAGTTTATCAACTCCTGATGTAGAACTTTAGAGTGAAAAAACCTCTGTTCTGCAAATTCGACTCTACTGAGAGGAAGGAGAATGGATAAGCATGAGTACAGCGAGCTGAAGTGGGGGGTGGGGGCTGTGCAAAAGGAATTTAAATGGAGATGATAATGTCTAGACTGTATTTGTCTAGATTAGTGAGCTAGTAATATTAAAGGACCTAATGGTGTACCTAATTGTTATTATCTGTAAGGGTCTGTGTAAGGCAAAATAACAGTCCACATTGGGCCTTCTTTTTTGAAAGACTGGAAGTTGAGGCTCAGACAGGTTAAGAAACTTGCCTAAAATCACACAGCCTGGAGGAGCTGAAATTAGAACTACCCATCTGCCTTTTTTTTTTTTCTTTTAATGAGACAGGATCTCACTCTGTTGCCCAGGCTAGAGTGCAGTGGTTGCAATCCTAGCTCACCACAGCCTCGAACTTCTGGGCTCAAGTGATCCTCCCACCTCAGACTCCCACAGTGCTGGGATTACAGGTGCCAGTGACTGCACCTGGCCCCATCTGTTTGCCTCCCACGCCCACATTTTTTACCATCATGTCCACTATCCCCACTCATAAGAAGCAGGTGAGTGTTCCCAAATTGGGCTGCTCTCTTTACTGGGTACTATAATAAAATTGGATTTAACGCTTTTAAACTACGGCAGTCTAGAGCTCCCAACTTGAAATCCATCTCCGGAAATGTCCAAGGCACTTTAAGATGAGAAGTGGGAGATACCTGACAATTCGATGGCACCGCATTGACTACCAAGTCAGTTCCGGCAAAGTGGCTGGATATGTCAGTGTCCTATTTCAAGGCCCCCTTCCCCTGCCCTCTCCTTGCATGACCTTCCCAGGTGAAGAATTATTCTTTAATCAAAGGTAGAACATTTGTTGGGTTTCCCCTTAAGAACTTGCAAATACTGCAGATGTTGATTCTCACCATGTCTGTAAGATAAGGTTTATCAAAATAAATGGTAACCAGCCGGGCACAGTGGCTCACGCCTGCAATCCCAGCACTTTGGGAGGCTGAGGCACGTGGATCAGGAGTTCAGGAGATCAAGACCATCCTGGCCAACATGGTGAAAGCCCATCTCTACCAAAAATACAAAACTTAGCCAGACGTGGTGGTGTGCACTTGTAGTCCCAGCTACTCAGGAGGCTGAGGCAGAAGAATCGCTTGAACCCGGGAGGTGGAGGTTGCAGTGAGCCAAGATCGCACCACTGTACTCCAGCCTGGGTGACAGAGCGAGACTCCATCTCAAAAAAAAAAAAAAAGAAAGAAAGAAATGGTAACCATTGTCTCAGTGCTTACTGACAATGTGCTGGTCTAGGTACTTTGCATATAGCTGTTCCAGTTCTGCTAACACTCCTGGAAGGCAGGCACTATTGTCCCTATTTAACAAATATGAAAACTGAAGGATAAAGTTAACATCTACATAGTTTTTCCACAGCCATGATTAACCACTGAGGGAGGCAATTTAATAAGATTCTATGCAAAGGGGGAAAATGAGGTTTGGAGAGGCCAACTTGCCCACCCTACTCATCTCCATCTGAATCTGCATGTCTACAGACACTCAGTTTGGTGTGAAAATATTAATACAATGCACTTGATCCACTTCAGAATCAGACAGAGCCAGGTCCAAATCCCAGCCCCACCTGTTACTAGCTTTGTGACCAACTGCTTCTTTTCTCTATTCAGAGCAATTTTTCATGCCATTTCTACATGTCTTTTTTTTTTTTTTCCCCCGAAACGGAGTCTCACTCTGTCATCCAGGCTGGAGTGCAGTGGCACCTTATCAGCTCACTGCAACCTCCGCCTCCCAGGTTCAAGCAATTCTCCTGCCTCAGCCTCCCAAGTAGCTGGGATTACAGGCACCTGCCACCACACCTGGCTAATTTTTGTATTTTTAGTAGAGATGGGGTTTCACTATGTTGGCCAGGCTGGTCTCAAACTCCTGACTTCAAATGATCCACCCGCCTCGGCCTCCCAAAATGCTGGGATTACAGGCGTGAGCCACTGTGCCTGGCCAATTTCTACATACCTTGTAAAGAGGATCATTCCTTCCTTCCTTTTTTTTTTTTTTTTTTTTGGACGGAGTCTTACTCTGTCACTCAGGCTGGAGTTCAGCGGCGTGATCTCAGCTCACTGCAACCTCTGCCTCCCAGGTTGAAGCAATTTTCCTGCCTCAGCCTCCCAAGTAGCTGGGATTACAGGTTTCTGCCACCATGCCCAGCAAATTTTTGTATTTTAAGTAGAGACAGGATTTCACCATGTTGGCCAGGCTGGTCTCGAACTCCAGGGCTCAAGTAATCCATCCAACTCGGCCTCCCAAAGTGCTGAGATTACAGACGTGAGCCACTGCACCCAGCCATCCTTCCTTTCTTGACAGGGTCTCACTTTGTTCCCTAGAGTGAGAGGCTGGAGTGCAGTGGCACAATCACAGTTTACTGCAGCCTCCACCACCCAGGCTCAAGCAATCCTCCTACCTCAGCCTCCAGAGTAGCTGGGACTACAGGTGTGCACCACCACGCCTGGCTAATTTTATTAATTTTTGTAAAGACGAGGTCTCACTATGTTGCCCAGGCTGGTCTCAAACTCTTGGGCTCAGCCAATCCTCCTGCCTTGGCCTCCCAAAGTGCTAGATTGCAGGTATGAGCCACCATGCCCAGCTGGACTATTTTTCAAGGATGACAGAGATAGAATCTCCCTCCAGGGAAGCGGGGAGATTTGTTTGCAGTCCAGGATAATAAAGATAATGCTGTCACTGGGGCAATGGTTGAGCAGGTTTGCTAGTAGCCCTGTTGAAAAGTTTAGGGTTTACTAATCTCTACCTAATTCACTACCTGTCTATGACCCATGGGACACGTGGAGCAAGGGGAGCCAACAAAAGCATGATCTCATGCTGCCTGCTGTGCCATGAGTAACAAAGTCGGTGGTTTCTGACCCCGGAGTCTCCTGCCTTCTGCCAGCATATACAGAATGGTGGCAGACTCACCTGTTAGTATATAAGTAGGGTAAAATTCCAAAGCCTTCGTGCTCTTAACACTACTACCTGAATGTCAAAAGCATCAGTAATTCTCACCTCCCATTGCACCTCGGCTTCCTGCACTTGGCATCTGCCCCGGTGCAATACTAAGCTGTTTTTGCCAATGTCACCCAAGACTCATAACTGCCAGTTTCAGTGGGTATTTGGCTCCAGGTGAAACCTCCTGGACCTCTGCAGCCCTTAACACGAGGGGTGCACTCTCCTTCTGCAGTGCCCCACTGGTAGCTCACACAAGACCACACTTTGCTGTCTGTCCTTGTTGCACTCCTTGTTGGTCCCCTTCGTGCACTCCTTTTCCCTTAGCAGCCCCATCCATGCCCTGCCAGCCTCTCTCATTGCTCTACCTGCCCTCCCTGAGTGATCTCACTGACACTGTTGGTTTTAGGAACCAGGTATATGGTCACGATGTCCTAATTCTACCTCCAGTCCAGATGTCTGACACAACTTACCAGCCACCTGCTGAGCAGCTCCACCTCAATCAAGAGGTCCGAAAAGGAAACCATCCTTCCCTGGCCCTCCCCATCACTAGGTGCCATATTCCTCCTGCCACTGTTCCTCTCTGGCCCCAATCCTTCCTGCCTGGGGTGACCACAGTGTCCAGCTAACTGGGCTTCCTGCCTCCTCTTGGCCCTGGCCTTTGTAAAGCCTCCACTTCACTGTTGCCAGAGTTATGTTCCTAAAATAAAAACCAAATCATGTTATTTCCCCACTTAAAACCCTTCACTTTCTCCTCACAGTCTACCTGACAATGTCAAGGTTATATTTTAGAATTTATTTTAATTTTTTTTTTCTTGAGACGGAGTCTCACTCTGTCATCAGGCTGGAATGCAGTGGTGAGATCTCAGCTCACTGCAACTTCTGCCTACCAGGTTCAAGCAATTCTCCTGCCTCAGCCTCCTGAGTAGCTGAGATTACAGGTGCATGCCACCACACCTAGCTAATTTTTGTATTTTTAGTAGGGATGGAGTTTCACCATGTTGGCCAGGCTGGTCTCCTGACCTCCTGACCTCAAGTGATCCATCCGCCTCGCCCTCCCAAAGTGCTAGGATTACAGGTGTGTGCCACCACACCCAGCCAAGGTTATTTAATGCATAGTTAAACATTCCCTCTAATGTTATGTCCCATCCTCTCCTCAACTTCCCTCCATCAAGCACTCCTCCGATCTGTCTCCTACGGCCACTACCACTCAAAATGGAAAAGAGGTGGGCAGGAGATGTCTCAAAATAACACTCATTGTATGGCACTAACTGGTTATAATTGTTATTATCTATAACCAGGAAGTCATAAAATGTTGCATTAAACATCAGTTACACATGTTCCACCTACGTCAAACCCATGAGTGTTCTTAGTTTTTGTTTTTATTTTGTTTTATTTTGTTTGAGACAGGGTCTCACTCTGACCCAGACTGGAGTGCAGTGGCACAGTCATGGTTCACTGCAGCCTCAACCTCCTGGGCTCAGGTGATCCTCCCACTTCAGCCTCTGGAGTAGCTGGGACTACAGGCACAGGACACCACCCCAGCTAATTCTTGAAAATTTTTTTAGAGATGGGGTCTCGCTATGTTGTCCAGGCTAGTCTCAAATTCCTGGACTCAAGTAATCCACTGGCCTCGACCTCCCAAAGTGCTGGGATTACAGGTGAAAGCCACCTTGCCCAGCCTGTTTTTAGTTTTTCATTGGAAAAAAAAAATCACAATTTGCATCAGGCGCCATATTTCCACCCAATTATTCGCTATCAAGTTTGTTTGCTCCTCAGGGTTTCCTTTAGAAACAAGCTGAGCAATTTCTTCATTCTACCCAGTTAGGCTGCTGAAAGACTAGGGTTTCTTGGTGATCTATATATCGGTATCTATCCACATCTATACCTACATCTACCTGTATGCGTGTAGTGTATATATATACATATTATATGTGTGTATATATGCATACATATGTGTGTGTATATATGTACATATATACATTTAAACAAAAATTTCTCCTTCGTCCTCGAAGCAAACAAACCAGCACCCTCGAGTGTCCGCCAGGAGGCGCAGGGGGCAGCGTGGGACCTGCGGTACCTCCACGGTTGTAGAGGTGTAGAGGGATGCGGCAGCGACGGAACCGGGCTTCTTTTTTAAAGAATCAATGTGAGGGAAGGGTGCAGAGCCGCGTTATTTCAGGGAGACATTGTCGCACTCCCCCTCCCGCGTATAGGTAGCATCTGGGGTGCGTGCGCCCTGTTCGCAGACCCCATGGAGAGACGCTGGCGGCGGCAGATGGGGCTCCTTTCGCGGTTGCAGCCAGCAGTAACCCGACCCCGCCGGCGCAGAGACTGAAGAAGCGCAGGGGACAGCGGCGAGCTGCGAACAAAAGCCCTTGGCGCGGGGCCGAAGCCCAGGACGCGGGGTGAGTAAACCGGCTCGGGTACCGGGAGCTGCGGGAACCTGGGCGGTCAGGTTCGTTGCGCTCCAGGAGCCCACCCACTGGGATGCTGTGGGGGAACTCGGAGGGCACCCGAGGGCGGGTATCTGAACCCAGACTGGGGCGGATGGTATCTTTAGCACATTCAGACTTGGAGGAGATCCGGTGCGTCTGAGAGTATCCAGGCACCTTCTCCCTCCCCAGCGAACACCCGGTGGGGTTGGAGGTGGGGGCGGAGGCGGCGTGCAGAGCCCTCAGTAAACCCTGCCAGAGCTGCTGGAGCAAGAATCCATCACCCCTCCCGGAGAGGCCTTTGGGGACTTCTCCCAGCCCTTTAATCACCCGAGGGCCCTGCGACCGAGTCTCCTTTGGCAGGGGAAATCAACCATAAACTTCTTCCCTTAGGCAAATGGGGTCCTTTGGGATGAACAGGCCTCTTGCTTTTTTGTTCCTGCAAAGCTGCATCCCCAGTAGCCCGCCTAAGCCACAAACAAATACGCTAATCCTCCCGGGAATCCTCCAGCGCCTCCCTCGCTAGCTCCTGCTTGCACCTGGATCTTTTCATCGTAACTTGCAGCAGAAAGGGGATGCATCCAGGCGCCCAGAGAAGCCTCGCCACAGGCCTCCACCCCGCATTCCGGGGCTGAGGGAGACCCAGGCTGCTCTCTGAACACGAGTGTCCGCCCCACCCCCATCCCCGTTCTGGCGCTCAGCCCGGGCTTTCCGACATCGGTTTTACGATTTACGTTCCACCAAAGCCTCTGAGCCTAATCCGAAAGCGGATTAAGTTGGGATGGGTTGACTATGGATGAGGACGGGGGAAGAGCTCTCAAACGTATTCCTCGATGTCCCTCCTTGTGATCCGCAGAGATTCCAACAAAGGACGGGGCTCAGCCATGGTGGACCCGGTGCCTGAAGAAGAGAAGGCAGGAGCGGAGCCCGGCGACTCCGGAGGGGACGAGGCCGCGGCGTCCGTGCCCCCTGATGCCCAGGGCGCCCAGGAGCCCGCAGCCTCCTCGGCCTCGGCCTCCGCGGCGGTGCCCCGCAAGGCGGAAGTCCCATGTGCAGCCGCAGAAGGCGGGCGGCGGGAGCAGTCCCCGCTGCTGCACCTCGACCTCTTCAACTTCGACTGCCCGGAGGCGGAGGGCAGCCGCTACGTGCTGACCAGCCCCCGCTCGCTAGAGGCCTGCGCCCGCTGTGCGGTCAAACCGGTGGAGCTGCTGCCACGGGCCCTGGCCGACCTGGTGCGTGAGGCTCCGGGCCGCTCCATGCGGGTGGCCACCGGCCTGTATGAGGCCTACGAGGCGGAGCGGCGCGCCAAGCTGCAGCAATGCCGGGCCGAGCGCGAGCGCATCATGCGCGAGGAGAAGCGGCGTCTTTTCACGCCTTTGGGCCCCGCGGCCGCCGCCGCCGCCGCCGCCGCAGCCTCGGCCCCGAGCGCAGGCAGCAGCAGCAGCTGCAGCAGCGCCAGCCTCCCGGCCTCGCCCGCGCCGCGTGCTGCCCGCAAGGCTTCCCCCAGTCCCTCCTCCGCCCAGACCCAACCTCCGCCAGCGGGTTCTCGGACAGGCAGGAAGAGCCATTCGCTGGACTCACTGTCCCGCCGGCGTGAGGGCGCCCTCAGCTCCGAGTCGGGCGCATCGTCGTCATCCTACAGTGGGGAAAGCCTGAGGGAGCTGCGCTGGCCGCCTCGGGCCTCAGCCAGGAACAGCTGCCCGGCGGGGTCGGCGTCCTCCACCACCAACGCTCCGGGCCGCCCGTCCGCCCTGACCCTGGTTCCGATCACCGGCCGCAGCTTCAGCCTCGGCGACCTGAGCCATTCGCCGCAGACCGCTCAGCACGTGGAGCGCATCGTGCGCCAAGTGCGTGCCGAGCGCGGCCTGCGCGGGGTGCCGGAGCGTGATCGGAAGATAG
Organism: Nomascus leucogenys; assembly: GCF_006542625.1. Classification (NCBI taxonomy): domain Eukaryota; kingdom Metazoa; phylum Chordata; class Mammalia; order Primates; family Hylobatidae; genus Nomascus; species Nomascus leucogenys. The sequence continues at coordinate 86,607,837 of NC_044381.1, read as the reverse complement.
CGGCGCTCATGCTGGCGCGGCACCAGGAGGAGCTCCTGCTGCTAGAGCAACGCGCGGCGGCCCACGGCCAGTGGGAGCTGCAGCGCGTGCACGCCGAGCAGCGGCGGGAGCGCGAGGAGCGGGAGAAGCAGCGCGCCCTAGAGCAGGGCCGCCGAGCCTGGGCCGCGCAGGTGGAGGAGCGGCGAGGCCGCCGTGGCCGCGAAGAGCGCGAGGCGGCACGGCGGCGGCAGCGGCAGTACGAGCGCAGCGAGGAGCGGCGGCGGGAGCTGGCCGAGCGCCAGGGCCTACTGCGGCGAGAGCGGGCGGAGCGCGCGGCCCGGGAGGATCGGCTGCGCAAGCTTCAGCAGGAGCAGAACCTGAAGCAACGTGAGGAAGGCCTACAGGAAGGGCGGGAGCGGGCCGAGCAGATCCGCAGGGAGCGCGCCCAGCGCGCGGCCCGCGCCAAGCAACGGCAGGAGGGCCAGCTGCAGCGGGAGAAGCGGGAGCTGAGCCGGGCGGAGCGGGCGCGCCACGAGGCGCTGCTACAGGGCCGGACCCGGCAGCAGCGCCAGGAGCGAGAGGGCCTGCGGAGCTCGCTGGAAGCCAGCTTGGGCCGTGCGCAGGAGAACTACGAGCATTTGGTGGAGCAGCGCACCCGGGAGCTGCGGGAGCGGGCCCGGCGAGAGGAGCTGCAGGGTCGGCGGGCCAAGGAGGCGGCAGAGCGCAAAGAGCGGGAACATCAGGCGCACCTGGAGGCGCTGGCGCGGGCGGGGGAGCGACGGCTGCAGCACGCGACGCAGGTGGCGGAGGAAGCAGTGCAGCAGAAGGCGCGGCGCGTGGGCCAGAGCCGGCTGGAGAAGGAACGAGCCCAGCGCGCCAACAAAGAGAAGGTGGAGAGGGACGAAGACTGCCGCCGGCGAGAGCTACTCCAGGCCATCGGGCGCAAGCTGGAGCGCAGCGAGCAGCTGTCGCGGGAACGGCGCAGTGCGCTGGAGAGCGCCCGCTCCACAGCCCGGGCCTCCTTCCACGTGCGCGAGAAGGTGCGCGAGGAGACCAACACGCGCTCCTTCGACCGCATGGTGCGGGAGGCCCAGCTACACGCCAGCCTGGACCGCAAATAACTGCGGCTCTTCGCCAGCCAGATTGGCACGCACAGCCCCCTGGGGCCTCCCTCGACCACTTTGACCATCGTGGGAGTGCCCGCTCGGTGCGCAGCGCGGTGGTCTCTCGAGGCTTCTGACCAATGAGGCAACAACAGTACAGACGTGTGGGACCTGTCAGCTGGCCCCCTTTGTTTTTAAAACTTACTTCGTTTGGAGATGACAGCACAATCTGCC